>NC_134953.1:42452453-42752453 GCF_965638725.1 Aptenodytes patagonicus
TTGTAGTCCCTATGAAATGTTTCGGTGAGCAGGCTGAAGAATAAGACTATTTGTTCTTCTGCACATTTCTTCAAAGATAACTTTCACTTTATTTACACTCCTTTGCAATTCTCCTAGAAACTTTCCTCAAGAGACAAATAGAAGGACACACAGGCTGGGGCTACAAACCAACTTCTAGCTGCTCGCAGAAGGTTTATTGCGGTGAGGACTTTTGCTGCAGCTTTTATCTATGGAGACCTGGGTGGAAGCCAGCCCAAGTGAAAGATGGCACAGGACAGAGTTTCTCCAGCACAGGGGAAGAGTTTTCCAGCCCCTATGTTGTTCTTCCCTCACCCTTAGGCACAGCACTGGGTTTGTTTGGGTTTTTTTGCAGGTAGGCAGGCAAGGCCAGCTCCTACCTCCTGGGCAGGAGCATCCACCCACCCATCCAGGCTGTGCGGTACTGTAGTGCTTAAGGACAATAGCATGGGACCAGCTGGGGTGTTAGGTCATAGAGATATGGAAAGGTTTTCGGGCAGTTGTTTTTGTGTTGTGTTTTTGTGTGTGTGTGTTTTGTTTTTTTAACAAAATAACAGTATTTGAAACAGCAGAAGACAAGGGAATTAACAATAAATTCCCCTTGATCCTTCCCACCTTCAGACATCTTGGAAACATCTTCCTTGTAAATTGCAACTTACAAACCCTTTGTTGTTTGATAAGGTGACAAAATTGGTAAAATATAAAAGCCTTTTTGATCCTGCTTATGGAATATCTCTTCCTGCTGGCTGCAAAAGACTTGGACCAGGTCAAACCATAGAGCCTCAAAAGTCCAGAGGCAAGTAAGAAGATGACCTTTTTTTTTTTCTTTTTTAAATGTGAATTTAATCACATTTTAAAATTTTTAGAAGTATTGTATGTATTTTCTAAATTTGTTTTACCTAGTATTGGTCCCTGCATGAAGCTTCTATAACTTGAGCTGCAGTATGGTCATGCTTGAATTGTTCTGATATGCAACGTAGAAGATGGAGTTGCTCTGCAGGATGGGCAGGGTATTGTGCATCTTCCAGTGAAGACCTGGTAAGAAAGCATGTGTGATAGTAAATTCTCATCTCAGACTCAGTCCATATCTGCCACAAGACCAGAATTTCTGGGCAGATAAAACATCTTCTGTAACTTTAAAAAAAACCCCAAACATACATATGTGTCACTTCTTTGCAGATTTATTTAGGCCAATGTTTCAGAGCATGGTCTCTTCTCTCTAAATCGTTTCATAGAGGGGTGTCCACTGTCGGAATCTGTGGTTATCATTGAATTAGAGCTCACATAAATAATATAAGCATCAGGGTAAGTGACATTATTTGGAAAAAAGTAATTAAACTGTCCTGATGAGGAGGTCCAATCCACAGGCTGAAGAAGAGTCAGGTCCTGCTGCAGCCTTGTGCCCATTTCCAGATGCATTCCTCCCCCCGCCCTGAGGCTGGCCTCCCAGCACATCCCCATGGCTAAATTCCCAGGCAAGCCAGCAGTCCCCATGTGGGTGCTCTCGTGGCAGTGAGGGAGTGCAAAATTCACGTCCATGAAGCACAGTGGCCCAAGGTCTCTGACTCGCCCTATTAAACCTATGGCTAGTCCCCATCCGAGCCAGCAGACCCACAGAAATGATCCTCAACGTCAGTGCCAGCAGAAGGAGGCAGTAGGAAGGAACATTCATCCACTTCTTGCCACGTGCCGAAACGTTAACACAACCCATATGTCCATACATGAAAAAGAAACAATATCTTATGCAAACCAGCTGTCCCTCAACAGGGAACAGCTTTGGCGCTTTCACGTTGTTTTACATTTTTTAAGTGGGGTGTAAGGTTAATTAAGAAATCCCTGTAACAGACCTTTGAAGTAGGGGCAGCCAGGCTGAATCCTTCCTCTTCCTCCAGCTGTCCAAGCCCCTGTGGCAGGGCAGGTGGGACTGGAGGCAGGACTTTATGGCTGGGGAAAGAGGATGTCGCAAAATGGATGGGAGCCCCACCAAAAGGAAAAGGGTTTCCTGGGCTGGCACAGATGGCTGGCAGCCATCCTGCCAGAGGAGGCAGGTGAATCCATGATGAAGCCGCTGGAGATGTCAGGACCTCCTGGAACCTCAAAAATTCTGATCAGAGCTCAAGCTGAACAGGTTTTTCCTGTGTTACGTTTGCTTTTTCTTGGGTTTTCAAAAAGGATCTCTGCAAAAATGCCTTTCCTTGAGCACAGAGCAGTGGCTAATAAATGAAGAAGTACTAGAATTTCAGTTTCCATTTGCTGAACTTCAGCATCTTCCCAGGCATGCTTCCAGAAAAGCACAATAATAGAGTGGTTAAACCCAGAGACGCTACCACAAATGTCTCACTGTCCAATATTGGATACAAAGACATATCTGCTTCACCACACTAGCTATAAAATACTGGCTTAATCTCCCTGGATTGATGCTGCCTCAGTTATTTTAGTCTTAACAGGTTTCTAGCTGTCTGAGGGACAGAGACCAAACTGCCCCTGATGTAAAATAGAAGGAATCCTACACAAATGAGGATATTTACCTTATTTGCATTTTAGCTCATTAACTAGGGTAAAACCCTGGCTTGCTGCCTCTGTGAAAAGGCAAACCAAATGATCTCCTTGTCATTGCAGATTTTCGGATCTCCAGGCTCATTCCTTAGGACTTACACAATGTTCGAAAGATAGCTGAAGGTGCCCCCATCCCCATTTCCACCCCCCAGGTATGGAAAGACCATACGCCATGCCCAGGGACACCAGGAGCCCCTGGTGTCAGTGAGGATGTAGCTCAGTGAGGATGTAGGTATTTTCTACAGAGATTTGGTATTTGGGGCCGGACTCTGCTCAGAGGGACACAGCAAGAGCCCCAGAGGCACTGGCACAAGCTGCAGCATGGGAAACCCCCCATTACTGAAATCCAGGCTTTTCAACACATTCATTAGCAACCTGGAAAAGAGGAATTTTGCTGATGATGCTCCGTTTTGCAGAATGGTAAAGCTGAGGGACAACAGTGAAGAACTGCAGATTCACTAACTCGTTGCAAAGTGATGCACAGAAGGAAAATAACCCAAATGCTATGTATGAGATGATGGGCTCTGGCTGATCATGAGCCCTCCAGAATGAGATCCCAATGTTTTGATGGATGGTCCCATGAAAGCACCAGTCCATTGCTCAAGAGCATCAAAAAACCCCAAAAAACATAGGAAATTACCAGGAAAGGAAAAGAGAGCATCACAATGCTGCAGCACAAATCCACCATGCTCCTGTGCCTTGGATGCTGGGTGCAGTTTTAGTCTTCCCATCTTAGAAGGGATACAATAGAGCTGGGAAAGCTTTGAGGAGGATGAAAGATCTGGAATGGCTTCTGTAGGAGGGACTATAAAAGCCAGATCTGTCTGGTTGTAAGTGACCTCTCCTGCTATAAAATATCAGAGAGTATCAGATGGTACTAACTTCAGCTGGAGGTAGGTTCAGGTTGGACAAGAGGAGGGCATTGCTTTGAGGACACGTTTTCCCTGCAGGGACCCCTGGTGCATGTTTTTGGGGTTATGAGGAGTTTTTGTGAGTTTAAAAGGGCGATGAACAAGTTCATGAATGAAGAATTCATTCAAGGGTACTGATCACTTCCAAAATTACCTATTTCATAAAATCCCTGAGCAGCAAAGTACCAGAAGCTGTGAGAGCACCCAGGTGAAATTTCCCTGCATGTTTTTCTTATTCTTACGCCCTTCCCCAGGTTTTTGGCCAGAGTCCAAAACAGGATCCTGGGCTTAGTGGATTTGTGCCAATACAGCCATTTTCATGTTCTTCTGACACAGGAAATCAAAGAGACGTTCCCTTGTGAAGACGGATGTAATGAGCAAGGCATCATGCATGAGTGATTTCTGCTTTACATCCTGATTCAAGCTAAACATTTAATGATGAAGCCCAGAGCTCAGAGACTGAAGGATGGAAAAATAAAAACCCCAAACTTGTGTGAAAGTGTAAAAAAGCGTTCTGTTTCATAAAACTTGTGTTATTAGGTTTCTGAGTGAAAGAACTGCAGGATATCTCACAATCCAATCATTCATGAACTGAATCGGTAAGCAATATTGACAAGATAAAAGCCGCTTGCACAAAAATGCTGAATAAGCAAAGAAATGTGTGCAATTTGCAATGTGTTTATGGCTTATTTTGCCAGCAGAAAAGGGTCTCGGTCTTCTGGTGATTCACTTGCTGCCATTTGGCTCCACTTCAGAGGTGAGGGTTTCAGAATTACTCACAACCCCATGCTAACGAATCGGAAGTCGTGTAATGCTATTGAAGTATCTTGCAGCTTTGCCCCCTTTGAACCCACAAGAGGTACTGAGCAGATCACTTAAAAATGAGACCTTGCCGCTCTTTTTTCCCAACTTGATGCAAGTTTAATTCCAGTTTTGTATGAGTCCTTGTTTCAGACATACTGGTTTGCTTATGGCTGATATTAATGAAGACTCAACAAAACAATCTCAGCGCTTCATTGTAAAGAGACAAGTGGGCCTTAATTATTGATGATATGGTGCTCTTAGTCATTACCTAGGCATCACAAAGACTTTTCCATAATACCAGAGCCTCTCTTTTCTAATCCAACTCATACAAGGAAGGAAAAGGCTTTGGTGCAGAGTGTTTGGGGTGTGGGCCATGGTCTGACAGAGGTGGGACAAAGTAAAGTGAGAGGACTCAAACTTCAAACAAGTTCAATCCTCTTTTGACTCTATAGATTCTTTTTCCTCCCCTACCTTGACTTCTTCCCCAAGGAAGAGGGGGAGTAAATGAGAAGGACATGTATTTGTTGGTGGGAGTTGGGAAAAAGTGATAGTCCTGTCCTGGAGGAACTGGACTGCTGTTGCCCCGATGGTGTGAAAGCTTGCAGCTAGAAACTTCTCACTGCCTCGCTGTCAAACCCAAGAGTATGCATTGCTGGTCAAACCCAAGAGTATTAGAAAGATCTCTCTAAGAGATCTTGCGCTCAGAGGATACACGGGGATGTCTGTTCAGCTCTGCAAGGCTAGGAAACCTTCAACCAGAGAGCTGAGATCCAGCAGCCAAAGCTCAGCATTACAACCTCATCAATGAGGTGCGGTTCCAGTGGGGTAAAATAGTGGAAAACTGCTGAGTTTAAATTGCTCTAATTGCACAGAATTTTTTTCCTCAGTGTGTTTTTAGTTTGTCTTTTCCTTATGTACCTATCTAGCTATGACTGTTACAATCTTGAAATACCTAGAGCCGTTCTAAGTAGTGCTAGTTTTGTGTGATCTTCAACATTTCCAACACAAGCTCAATGCACATTTGTTGTTGGAGTTGCATTTACATGTGTGTAAGCACGGTGCTGAAACTAGAATATGACACAAGAGAACAAAAGTAAAAAACCCAAAGCCTTGCTCAAGCCATATATCTAAAACACTTGTAAAGGGAAAGTTTGGAAGTCAGACAAAATTATTTGTTGTTGTGCCAGATCCAGTTATTTTTAAAGCCCCCAAATGTATTCTTTTTCTTTCCATGGGTCTGTCATTAAAAAGCTACAATGCACCCCGCACAGACATTTTTCTAAAGGTGTAATTTTGCCCACCAAATGCTCTAGTAGAAGCTGGAGGGGTCACAGGAGAGACTATAGTGGGGATCCTGTTGCAATAGATGCCTCAGCCTTGCAGGGTTGGGAGCTGTAGTAGAAAATACACAGTGTCATCTAGTTCAGTGTAGATGGATTTACGAGGTGACTGTGACTCTGAAATCATCTGAGGCTTCCCTGCCAAACCAAATTCTGCTTCCAGAGGTGCAAGCTGAACCCCAAGGTGTATTGCATGAATGCACCAGCCTGGTGCTTCTCTCCTGAAGTGGGGAGGTGTGGTGACAGCAAAGCAGGCACATCCAGATTTCCTCCAATTGACTTACGCTTCACCAGCAGTGAATGTGAGGCTTAAGGGTGGGTTGAACAAGACTGCTGCCCCCTCTGCACCTGCCATCTTTGGGATACCATGGGGCACAGCTTCCAGGTCACAGCATGGATGTTACAGCTGCTCTTCATGCCATCTTTATGGATGGTGCCTCCTGCTCAGATCCAGCCAGAGCTCTCCAAGGCAGTGCCGAGGCTCATCTTCGCTATAGGTTGCTCCCCTCAGCATTGGAGCCATCTCTTGGTGGGTAGTGAGGAGGAGGAATGGCTCTTGCAAGGGATCATGGGTTTCTCCAAGAGCCCTGGCTTTTTCCCATGTAGGACCACTGGTGACAGCCTCCCTAGTCCCTGTGTTTTCTGCTGGGGGGAGGCTTGGCTTATTTTTCTCCACTATGTGGCCGCCTTTGTTTGCTCCATGGAGCCTCCTTGGCCAAACAAATATTTTTATTAATACTCGTCAGCAAAAATATAAACAGATACTGAGTTATATCCACAGGCTCAGATCTGATTATTTGACCTTTAGTTTCTATTGATAACAGCAAAGTAAACAATTTCTGTAGCGACTCAATGCTGATTTCAGCCAGGAATAAACAAGAACATGAGATGCACACAGTGAGCTATAAGTTATTAAACCGGAGACCTAAAGCCATCGAAACTGGCAGCTGCACTAAAAGTATTGATGCCAGTGGAGCAATGGTTCTCCCTTGCAAAATGCTGCTCTTTGCTCATCTTGCAGGCAGAGATGGGTTTGGTTAGCATGGATCTGCCCAGTAGTATAGGCTTGAGCTAAAGTGATCTTGAGAAAGGCATCTTCCCTCCTGACTGTCGTTCAGGTCAGGTTTTCAGATGAGCCCTGGAGCCAGCAGGTCCTTTTAGGAGTGTAAATGGGCAGTGAATTTTCTGGGAAGCCTGTGAAGATACCTTGTAGGTACTTACATAGTTGGGTATTTTCATCTGAAAACTTGGCCAGGCCCCCAGCAGCTCTCCATGTCTCTAAGGCTGTCACCTACAAGCTCGTAGGGCAAGGTAACACTGGTAGATGCACTGAGGACACATCCTAGCTAATGACCAGAGGGCCTCTCTAACACTGCAAAACAGAAGGTGCAAGGAGAGCTTTCCAAATAGCTTTGTTCTGGAGGATGCCCATTGGGTTTTGGTGCCTCTTATGCCATTTAAATTTCATGGAGGGGCTCAGCTGGGATCTAGGAGCGGGTCCTTGGCCTCCCATCTGAACTGGCTGTGTTTGCTGTGCATTTCTGCAACCCACCAAACCCTCCCACCAAGCCCAGCTCAGAGTGTTTTGGTCATAGTAGCTGAATGATGACTGTAACGCAGATCTGTGCAACAAGCCAAGTCTTAGAGAAGGATGTCCTTCTTGCCAGATCAAAGTGAGTCTATGAATGCCTTGTTAGGAGGGGCAAATCAGAGTGTGCTCATACCTGTACAGTATTCTTCCAAACTAGAAAGCACTTGGCATGACTGAAGGTTAACTCTTGACATAATCAAGTAAATATTTTAAATTTAAATCTTAAAAATAAAACAGAAAACTCCAAGGTCTGGATTCTTGAGAGACTTAAATGTCTGCTGTGCTTCAAAAACTTACCTAAACTGTACATGTACATAAGTTTGCAAGATGACAGCCCAAATTACTGGTGTCTGCACAAGAGTGGCAACTATATCTGCAAGACAAAGACAGTGCCCTCTGCAAAGCCAGCTTTCAGCTTGTAGGAGAAATCTTATGGCAGGGAGAGCTGTCTCCGGAGGTTGTGCTGAAGAAAGCCTGGCTCTAAGTTCAGATCCTTCAGCAGGTAAGTGCAAAGTGCTTGTTAAAACACCGAGCAAGCCAGCACCCTTGTACTGGCCAGTTGTGGTGGTCCACTTTTTGATCTCAGGCAGCACTTCCCAGTTTACAGTTTGAGTCTGTGCTGTGGGACTTGTTTAATTTTCTGCCATCTCAAGACAGCAACGTTTGCAATACTTCACAGTTTTCCTACAATAAACAGCCGCTTCTAATGCTGGAATGAGAAAAAAGGTTTGTGGGAGGCGAAGTTTGGAAGCTCAGAGCTTGTCTGCCAACACCACCCATGGAAAGCCCAGTCTCTATGAACCCTCATCCTCTAGACTAACTGGTCCTAAAAGGAGGCATACTGGTAACAAATTGAAGTGGGATGAACAAGCAGCAAGTTGGGTCCTTGCTCCAGCCTCAGAGTGGCCTCTCCAAAAGCACCTCATCCAAGTGGCATTACACAGATCTCCTGGTAGGGACATCTTCAGTGCACAATGGTGCAAGCTCCTCCTGATGGTCACCTCCTGTGGGATCCACCCCTCCCTTGGTTGAAACGAGGGATGCTTTAGCATCTGATACACCACCTGCTTGGGCTGTGACGCTCAAGGGCTGTGCCCCAAATATGGTCAGAGATGCCCTGTGATCTCTGTCTGAAAAAAAAGCCCTTGTTTTGGTTGGGTCAAAGCTGTTGATTTCCACTTGTGGCATCGGAAGAGCAAGCCCCCTCTGCTCTTTTTCTTTTTGAGATGAAATAATCAATATTGGCTTTTAAAGACTCACTGTTAAGGCTGATTTGTCGCCCAGCTGCACATGCATGTCTTTCTGAGTTGATGCCCCCTTGAGTTTGTGCCACATATTTTTTTCAGTTGCCTTTTCCAGGCTGCAAGAGACTATTTCTGACATGCAAAACAGCGTTTTGGTCCAACAGAAGTCCTGGTTTAAGCTGGAAGCATTTGCTGAAGTGTCATTGGTAGTGAGAAAGGAAAACCCCAAACAACAAAGCAGAAGCAACATAAAGATATCCCCAAATATGACCCAACAAAATGACTTCCAGAGGCAGTTCACAGCATGGGGTGCAAGTCACAGGTCAGGGGCTGGAGGCCCTGGTTGCTTTTCTCCCTTCGGTTCAAGCAGAGACAGTGTTAGTGCAGTTTGGTTTCAGGGCGTTATTTAGGACTGATCAGAAATTTTCCAGTGGAAGCTTTTTCCATGAAAAAAAAAAATTAAAAACTGCAATCTGATGAACTTGAAGCAATTTTCAGAGAGAACATTTCAACGGATCTTGTACTGGAGCGACAGGTGGCTTCCCAGACAGCCTGACAGGAAGGTTTCCACCAGAGACCTCCAAATCCCCTCCACCCCCTGAGATCCCAGTGGGTGAGAGGGATTCCGCTCCCCAGTTTTGGAGCAAAACTGGGGGAATCAGTGATCAGAGAGGCTGGGGAATGAGCTAGGACAGTGACTGGGAAACAAGGTCTCAACTTCGCCAGGGTGGGCAGTCAAGGTACCCACCACTGCACACAACAGTCTCGAGGAACACAGTGGTGCATATTTCACACCATGTCTCAGGGCTTCAGAAAGGAAATATTGCAGGATTTCTACTCTAAAAAAAAATAAATCAAAAACAAATGAAAAATTAAAGAATTAAACTAAGCAAAGAAAATCAGCAGTTTTGTCTTTTCTGCTTAACTTGGGCCAAGTGTGTTTTCAGAAAGTCAGAAGTTTTATGTAACTGGAGCTTGGTGTCCTATTTGTCTCTGCTATTAACTTCCCCATCTTGCTCATGGGGAAAGACAAATACATATTTTTTTTCAGATTGGTTTATTTTTAGAGAAAGCCCATGTGCAAACTCAGAGATTATCTGACAACCATCTACTTCTCTCTTGGTGGAGGGGACCTGGGTGGGTCTCTAGTCCAAACCCCAGGCTCCAGCACTAGGTCCAGGCGGCCATGGTGTGGCTCCTCTCCCTTGAGGTGCCACTCCTCCATCCCTGCCCATGCTGCGACTGGAGGCTGCTCTCAGACTCCTCCCCAGCCTCCCCATGGCCAGACTCAAGAAACCCAGCTGTGTGTTTCTAGGTGCTGTTGGGGGGTATTTAATCATGCCTGAGCTGAGACTGGGCAGAATTTATCTCACCTTGATGGTTTTGTTAGAAATGTGTTTTCTTCTGGATGCTGCAATCAAATACAGCCACACTCGATGCAGAGCAGCAGCCAGTGCTTCTGGTTGTTCTGCATTTTGATGAAGAGGTTTCTCAGGAATAAATCTCGGGAGACCTACTTATTTGTCCTGCTCTATTTACCATCACACCACCTGTCTTGTCAAGCTTGAGACTGTTCCTTGGTCCTTTGTGGTCAACCAGTAACTAAAATCTGCTCTTCCTTTCCCACAGACTACTGAAAAATAGTTGATAAAGAGAAATATCTCTAGACCTGTGCAAAAGCAATGAGCCTAGGCTCTGCTATGTAGGTCTTCCATGGAAAATTTCCCCCAGCATAATCGCTAGCAGGACAATGAGAGAGAGAGATTATCTTTTCATGGCTCGGTAGAGCTCTCCAGGGGTCTCTAATACCCTTAAGGCTGTACAAGGAGGCTTGAAATTCAGGAGAGGTAGGTGTTGGCTGTGACACCTCTGAGCCAGGCTCTTCTTTCCAAACCCATCTCTAAACATGCACTCAAGGATTTGCTGGCATTTCCCAAAGCCCTTACCAGGGAGTTGGGTGATCCACAAGTTTGAGGCTGCTGCTAGATAAAGAAATGCCTCCTGAGAGCAGCCACCTTCCCCAAAACCCACCTGCCATCTGGTTTGGGTGAGACTGGCATGTCCCAGGCCTTTGCACCAGACTCATGGAGGGGCATCTGAAGGAAGAACGGGGGAAGAAGGGTGGTCATGCCTCTGTAGAAGAATAAATGAGGAAAGCCAAGGTTTGTTGTGGTGGAAGACCATGGCTGCTCATCGTTATTAATATCTTTCATTTTCAACACAGAAAGTATAACCTGTGGTGCCTCTGCCATGGACATCTCCAAGAAGGAGAGCTGCCCAAACCAAGAGGACCAGCCTTTGCCATGACTCAAAACCAGGAAGGCAGTGGCAAAACTCAGGGATCTGTGGCCGAGGTTTGCCTGGCATTTCAGGAAATGTCTTGGGTGGGTTTTAATTGACTTTGTTTGGATAGTGTTACCTCTTTCTTTGGGCTTTCTCCCTCTCTGTGTTGGGAGCCTTTCTGCTCCCACTCCCACCCAACTGTCTCTCCTTAAAACACAGCTCTGTGATTTCATGCAGAGCAAGGAAGTAAAACCCGGGATCCCATTGCTTTATAACCAGATAGAATAACGTTAATAATTCCCAGCTAGTCCAAAGAAACTTCAAACACCAAAGAACACGGAATGAAAGTGAATGTCTTTGAAGACTGTGAAAAAAGCCCTGGTTTTAGTATAATGACTGCTATTAGCGAAGAATAATATGCACGTCTCAGTTTAATGTTCTTAAATCTGAACTGGGGATGACTAATTAAGTAGACGATTCAATGCCTGATATAGTCGAAGGGTTACAGTAGCCGCATGTGCCTCGCTGACCTTTCGGTAGTTGCAAACTGGCTGGCTCTCCCGTCCCTCCCCCACAGGTTGGGACAGCTGTAAACATCCCCATAATAATGAGACAATTGTAATATCCTATTTATTTTCCATTAAGAACCAGCCCGGCGCAGGCTTAGGTGGCCTGAGGGGCTGGGCAAGCAAAGCCCATCCATGCCCTCCTGCCACAACCCAGCCATTGTTTGCCCTTGCACCTGTGAGAGCATCAGGGACTGTTGCACGTGGAGAAATGCTTCTGGTGCTCTTGCTGTGCCCCTCTGAGCAGAGTCCGGGCCCGGCATCTCTAGGACCCCTTCTGCAAGATGAAAGTAGCAACCCTATTCCTTCTTTGCCTCTCACCAGCTCTTCCCATCCCTGATTTTCCCCCGGGTGCAGGAGTGGAGGGTGGGGAGGAGGGCAGGAAGTTGCTGATGCGTGTGGTTGGATTCCAGTTTGAACACCATCCAGAAAGGAGCACCAAATATTAGTAAACAGATCAGGAAACATTTCCGTGTTTGGTGATAACTCTGCTTTTCCATGGCAGCAATCTCCAGTGGTTTTTCCACTAGAGAAAAAGACTCGCTCAGTCTCTTTGCTTGAAGTGGAGCAGCTCAGATCCTGGACCCCCTTCAGATGCTGACCTTCAAACTCAGGTCTCTCCCCTTGGGGGCACGTGCTGCAGCTCCAGACTTTGTGCATGGAGCTGAGTCCTGCAGAGCAGACAGTGCATGCTCTCGTGCATACCCAGGGGATTACAGGACCCTGCTGCCGTGTCCAGCGTCTCTGTAATGATCCAGGCTGAAAAAGAAAGGATCAAGATGGTTGGCCTATTTTGCTTCTCAAAAGAATATTATGGAGCTGTTTTCATTGCCACGCATTAAAGAGGGAATTATTGCATACCAATGGGCTCTTTAGGGCAATGAAAAAAGGCCTATCAAGTCCTGGTTGTTCAAGCTGCAGACAGTCACTTTAGAAAAAGATCCAGGAGTAAATCAAGCACTGAAGCAGACAACTGAATGAAATCCTAGTTTTACCATTTCTTGACATCCTCAGTTCAAGCCTGGCAGCCTCTCTGGGATGAACACAAGCTGCTCATCTTGCAATATCTGGGGAAAATATAGTGGCCCGTGATTTCGGAGGACTGTACTGATGGTTCCTTCTGGCATCGTGCCACAAACCCTATGTTTCTGCTCTCTTCACTGTAACTTCCACTCAACAAGGTCAAATTTAGGTCCTTGGATAAGAAGTATGTGGTGACGGATCGGTTTTGGAAAGAAGACCTCATTTTATGCACAACACTTCCTGCCACAGGTGTTGATGGATGTTGATGCGGATGGAGGTGCCACCAGCATGAAGAAGAGCAACTGAGAGGACGAGGGTCAAAAAGGCTTGTGAGGAGAAAGTGATTTCTGATGAGACAGTCTCTATATTGGACAAAACGCCTGCCTGATCCACAGCCAACAGCAACCCTAAAAGCAAAGAAGAAGGAAAAAGAAACAGAATTTGTCTGTTTTCATGTTAAACTTCATGAGATGGTGTGTGAAACCATATGATCTAATAGTCGTGCTTGACTTGAAACATCTCAGTTTAGCTTAGCATGGCTAATTAGCATGGCTATGGCTTAGCATAACTAACTCTATTATTTCAACACGCACCCCACACAGCTAATTTATATAGCACTTGATATGCTGACAGTAACTGGCTTGGGTTAGAGAAGTGGTTACAGGACTGGTGCCACAGCCAGGGATTCGGCTACTTAGACCATGGGACTCACTTTGAGAAACCTGGTCTACTGGGGGCTGATAGCGTCCATCCGTCAGAGAAGGGGAAGAGAATCTTCAGTCAGGCTTGCCAAGCTGGTGAAGAGGGCTTTAAACTAGAGATGCTGGGGAAGGGGAACCTCAATCCATCCCACTCCTACCAGTTTGATGCCAGGGCCAGCAATGGATGCCCAGAGCCTGGAGAAGGAACACAGGTCAGCAGGAGAGCACCTGCAGAGCAGCACAAAGGAACTCCAGCCAGTAAGACAGCTCCATCTCAGGGGCCCAACTTAAATGCCTCTATGCAAAAGCACGTAGCATGGGGAATAAACAAGACGAGTTAGAGACGTGTGCACGCCTGCAGGGCTACGACCTTATTGGCATCACGGAGACATGGTGGGATGGCTTCTATGCTTGGAGTGTTGGGATGGAGGGATACAGGCTCTTTAGGAAGGACAGGCAGGGGAGATGAGGAGGGGGTGTTGCCCTCTATGTCAATGCCCAGCTGGAGTGCATGGAGCTCTGCCTGGGGATGGATGAGGAGCCGACCGAGAGCTTGTGGGTCAGAATTAAAGGGAAGGCAGGGACAGGTGACATTACAGTGGGGATCTGCTACAGGCCACCTGACCAGGAAGACCGAGCGGATGAGGCCCTCTATAAACAGATAGGAGCAGCCTCATGCTCACAAGCCCTCATCCTTATGGAAGCAAGGACAGGTAGCCTGGGAGGAATACAGAGAAATTGCCCAAGCAGCCAGGGATCAGGTTAGGAAAGCTAAAGCCCTGATAGAATTAAATCTGGCCAGGGACATCAAGGGCAACAAGAAAAAAATTCTATAGGTACGTCAGGGATAAAAGGAAGACGAGGGAAAATGTGGGCCCTCTCCAGAACGAAATGGGAGACCTGGTTACCTGAGATATGGAGAACGCTGAGGTACTCAATGACTTTTTTGCCTCAGTCTTCACCGGCAAGTGCTCAAGCCTCACCGCCCAAGCCACAGAAGGCAAAGGCAGGGACTGGGAGAATGAAGAGCCACCCATTGTAGAAGAAGATCAGGTTCGAGACCATCTAAGGCACCTGAAGGTGCACAAGTCCATGGGACCTCATGAGATGCATCCGTGGAACCTGAGGGAACTGACGGATGAAGTTGCTAAGTCACTATCCATCATATTTGAGAAGTCGTGGCAGTCTGGTGAAGTTCCCACTGGCTGGAAAAGGGGAAACATAACCCCCATTCTTGTCCAGAGGGACCTGGACAAGCTCGAGAAGCGGGCCTGTGTGAACCTCATGAGGTTTAACAAGGCCAAGTGCAAGGTCCTGCACCTGGGTCGGGGCAACCCCCGGTATCAATACAGGCTGGGGGTTGAAGGGATTGAGAGCAGCCCTGCTGAGAAGGACTTGCGGGTACTGGTGGATGAAAAGCTGGACATGAGCCAGCAATGTGTGCTCACAGCCCAGAAGGCCAACTGTATCCTGGGCTGCATCAAAAGAAGCGTGGCCAGCAGGTCGAGGGAGGGGATTCTGCCCCTCTACTTTGCTCTGGTGAGATCCCACCTGGAGTACTGCATTCAGCTCTGGAGCCCTCAGCACAAGAAAGACATGGACCTGTTGGAGCGGGTCCAGAAGAGGGCCACAAAAATGATCGGTGGATGGAACTCCTCTCCTATGAAGAAAGGCTGAGACAGTTGGGTTTATTCCGCCTGGAGAGGAGAAGGCTTCGGGGAGACCTTATTGCAGCCTTTCAATACTTAAAGGGGGCTTATAAGAAAGATGGGGACAAACTTTTTAGCACGGCCTGTTGCAACAGGACAAGGGGGAGTGGTTTTAAACTAAAAGAGGGTAGATTCAGATAAGGAAGAAATTTTTTACGCTGAGAGTGGTGAAGCACTGGCAAGGTTGCCCAGAGAGGTGGTAGATGCCCCATCCCTGGAAACATTCAAGGTCAGGCTGGATGGAGCTCTGAGCAACCTGATCTAGTTGAAGATGTCCCTGCCCATGGCAGGGGGGTTGGACTAGATGACCTTTAGAGGTCCCTTCCAACCCAAACTATTCTATGATGCTATGATTCTAAGTGCTGTTCAAGGCAAAATTCACTTTTAGGTAAACTCTGAGAGCCAGACCACTCCAGCTGTCCAAGTCACTGTGGCTACATGTCCTCTGCATGCGCATCAGCTGGTGGATTTGAGGTCAGAGAGCAGCAAAGTGACGTTTCATAGGTAGAGCAGTGTTTGGTCATCAGCTCAGAGCAGCACATAGGATTGGGAACTGCAAGTCAAGAGGGATAAGATAGAAAATAACATTGTCTTCCAAGGAATTAGTTTACTGAAGTAAACATCTAACCTTGTCTAAAACCAAAGCAAAAGCCATAGATCTTCTAGTGGCTGGAGAACATGGGTGGCACTTCTGAGTGCTATTTGGCACTGATGGAGTCACTGGCTCTTTTTGAAGAACTGCAACCAGACTACTGAGGTTTTCTGTTATCCCAGCTATTGAAGATGCTCCCTTCTTTTTGGTTGTAAACATTTCACCTGGCAGTGCAGCTACAGTGGAAAAGGTTTTGGTTAAGCCTGCAGATAGATCCCACCCAAGTGCAATCATGCTGCTCCAAAGGAAGGACCTCTGAAACTCAAGTAACCCGACAGGTGTATGGGCCAGCAGGAGCCTCATTCAGCAGGGCAGGGAAGGTTTCAACCCTTCTTGTTTCTGCATGGTAGGCTTAGATGAGCAAAGTCATCAGGGAGGGGTTCACCTCATCTCAGCTCCCTCCTTTCTCCTCCTGGGTTGGGTGCTGTAGGCAGCCTCTATGGGGCCTTGGCAAGGTCCCCACCATCCTCTTGCACAGCCCAGGATGTGGCTCCACCATCACCCTGGGGCCCTTCCAGTGCCTGCCCAGACCATGGGCTGGGCTGCCCCAGGTCAGCACCAGGCACATCTTCTTGTGAAGCTTCATATGGTAGAAACCTACTGGGCTATGAGCCAGGCTACTTCAGGCGAGATGAATCATCCCAAACAAACACATCTCGTTGGTGATGCTAAAGGTGTGCACATAAGGTCCTCACTGAAAACCTGTCAGAGGACACACCAACGTTAGCTGTTTGTTGGTTGTGGTTCATCCGTTTGTTGAGTCAACCACACTGACCCACTGGCCATGATGCTATTATTAATAGCAGTTACTACTAGCAGTAGTAGTAATAATAATAATAATAATAATAATAATAATAATAATAGTAATAATAATAGCGCACTGCATTTAGTAATAGCACCTTTGTGGTTGTTGCACATACACTTCCTGAGATACCTCTGGGCTGGAGCAGGGGGGTCAGTTTCATCCACCGATGGACAACATGATGAGTATAAAGCACTCAGCTTCCAAAAGGAAAACCTCAGCTCTGTGCACACCAGCAGCCAATATGTCTGGAAGAAAGATTTTTAAACTGGCACACGTGGTGCCACTATGTTGAAGGATTTTTGCTGTACAGTCTTCTCTCCGTGCCTACATGCACTGCCTACTTGAATTGCCCTGCAGAAGCATGCAGGTGGGATCTGCTTGCTTGATGACAATTAACTTTTCTGGTGTTTTTTCTGGCACAGACTGACAGACTGTGTGGTATTTTATTTCTCCAGAAGGAGGGGAAGGGAGCTACTGAATATATGTACAAGCCAAAAAATGCCACGCCAATTGGTGTGAGGACAAGTTGCACTGGCTGTGCCATGCACACCCTCTTTTGGCACCATGACACCCACAATGTGCCATTCCTTTGGCTTTGCCACCAGGTGTACAAGATTGGTGGTGGTTTTAAATGATGCCATCAATGCTGCCTACAATAATTACCAAATGACATGTCCATTTGGCGACTAGAGTCTCCAGTGGGATGCCACCACACAAATCACCTTCTGCTTTTGCTGTTTCAATCTCCTTCCTACACCTTTGTCCTACCTTTTCTGGTTTATAAAGATAAGGGGGTTTGGGCACAGAGAAACTACTGGAAATACAACTTTTCCCCCGCAAACACAGCTCCTTTCTACTGTTTAGGAGACTGGGTCCCATCCCATAGGATGCCCTTATTGAGCGTGGGACTGACCCTGTAGCCACTCTGCCCACCTTACGCATTGGCCAATGCATCTGGATGCTATGTTGTGCCTTTCCCTGGTGTCAGTGTCTTTTCCTTTTTTTTTAACCACCAATGAAGGGAAGAAACACAGCGTCTGAAGTCTCAGCTGTGCCCAAAAGGTGACACTGCTCCCATGGTTTTATTTCAGCAGCCCACGCAGCCATCTGTCAACGTGACTGCTACTGGGGGGGGATTAGACGAACTGCTGTAATAAAAGAAATTAGAGGGGAGAGCCCCCTCTCCTCCATCACCTCTGGATCTGGGCTGGCCATCCCATGCACGGCTGTGGGATGTGAGAGTTTACAGGGAATCCACCACCCACCCCACCAGCACCCAGTGGGGCAGGACCCGTGCCATGGGTCGGGATGCTCTCAGCAGCAGTCCAAAATGCAGCCTGAGTGCAGGGGAGTCAAAGCAATGGGTGCAATTAGCGGTCCGGCACCTCAGCAGTGGTAAGGGTGAGTTAATTTTTACAATAGTCACATCCTTACAGGGAGTGTTGGGGAGGTTATTTTCATTGCACCACTCCCTGCTAAGAGTTTCATCCTGTGATCCTGGGTCTAAGGGTGAGATTAGGAACAATTCACACGCAGGGGGATCAGACCCCAAATTTCCCTTCTGCGGCTCTTTGCAACGCAATGAAATGCCTATGAGCTTTCCTACCCTATGTGTGCTCACTATTCTGTTGGCGTTTGGAGACATTACTGTAGGCAAGTGAAAATACCCTCCCCTCCACCCCATTCTGGGCATCCTTCATCCCCAGCAGTGTGGAGTGTTAAGAAAGTGTGCAGGTCTCATGTCCCAAGGGAAGCCTGCAGAACCGGCTTTGCCATAAATCACCTATAATCAGCCCAGAGTGTGCGTTTCATTTCAGAAACACCAACTGAAAGCATCCCGAGGAAATTCCTCATGCAGCCTCCCAGCACAGCTGGGAAGTTAATGCACAGATTTAAGGGGCTTTGCTGGTAATGGGCTGCAGATTAGTTGCGCGCTCACCTTCTGCAGGACTCATCTCCAGCTCTCATTCACCCAGTGAAAGCGCTAAGCATGCCAGTGTGTTTTAAGGAGGTTTGCAAATAGTTTCTACCCATCTACTCTGCATGTCAGGCTTACATGCAGCAAACAAAACTATGCTGAGGCATAGATGGAGCCTGAGTCTTTCGCTAGCAATGGCCAACTGGGAATAAGAGTTACTTCTTTATAGCAGATGTGTAGCTCAAAGTTCACCATAAGTGCACTCACATCAAGAGCACAGCGTGTATTGTTCTGCAAGAACGCTAAGCTCAGCCCTTCAAAAGACTGTGGAACAACTAATTTCATTATTCAAAGAATAAAGTAAGCGAGCAAGAGAGCGCCAAAATTAACCCTCTGGTCACTCCCTGGAAGCAGGGATTTCTTTAACACCCTTTAGTTAAACGCCTGTGCTCACAGATGTGTGCAGAAAATCTGCCATACAGTGTCCTATCTCTGTTTTTCTCACTAGTTTAGCAGTTGAACGTCATATTCCTTCAAAAATGACTAGTTGGATCAAGGCCAGGTGGAGCACCCCCACATGAAGGCCTCTGTGTGTACATTGCATCAGTGAATACAGCTCAGGATTTTCATCTACAGTTATGATCTCCAGGGAAAACCAAAAGCAACAAATCATGTATTCTTTTTTAAATTATCCATACAGAAATAGATAATTTTCTTACTGACCAAATTAGAAAATAATACTTGCAGGCAAGAAGGGCAAAAGGAGAAGACAAGTCCCACAAGAAAACTTCACCTAGGTATTTTTAGGTAGATTTGAGCAAAGAAAAGTACATTCCTACAATTGCCAGCAAAACCGCTTTAACTGGTAGATCTTTGCCTATGCTATTTATTTGTTCAGAGGAAGACATGAATGCAATCCCTCACTGCAATGTGATTTTAGCCTGGTGTGGTTCCCTCTAATTCACCATCACTAGATTCTGCCCAAAAGCTGACCCTGGCCCTTGTAATAATTGCAATAATGAACACTGTGTCTCTGCTTTTCCTGCAGCCATGCTTCAGCAACATGCCAGTGACTGGGAAGAGGGGAGTTCGACTCCTGGTGTTTCCCTGGGGCATGCACCCATCTCCATAGGCTTTGCAGGACGAGACCCATCTGGTTTCACCTTGCTCTCTAGCCATGGTAATGCAATGCCAGCAACAACAAGGGAAAATTGTGTCCCCTCTTGTACACGACCATGCATCGCTTGGCCACTTGGCTGGTGCATGAATTATTCCTGAAATTCTCCCTGCCCGACCAAATTCCTCTCTCTGGAGCTAAGCTGCTCACTCAGCATGAGTCCTACCTGCAAGTTTAGCACTGATGGAAAAACTCAGGAGCATTTCACACCTAAAGAAACACCCATCCCAGATCAGAAGGTTAATAATGGGAGTTTGTCAAAGACCAGCTGTAGCTTTTATCCCATGGGTCTGTAAAGATGCACATGCATGGAGGGGTTCGGTGGAAATCTGCTGCCTGGTCCAGATTCTCAATGAACAGGACAAGAGGGTACATCATCTACTAGAGGTTTCCTTTATTCTCACAAATGCGCTCCATGCAGTGATCCTCTATGGAGAGAGAGTTAACTTCCCACCCTGTCAAATATCTTCTTCTCTGGATGAAGTCAACTCAGGTGGCCAAGAAACTGTAAGCAGGGCAGTCCCAGGGACACCCCACGTGCACAGGGACGGGCTGTTTCCTTGGGGCCGGCCAGGGTTTCCTGTGCTGCAGCTTGTGCCGGTGCCTCTGGGGCTCTCGCTGTGCCCCTCCAAGCAGAGTCCAGCCCTGGCGTCTCCAGGACCCCTTTGGGCAGGGGGAGATGCTGTTGAATCTCCCTTCACCTCCTCATCTCTGGCTAGCAGGCCCAGCTCTTCCAGCCTCTCTTCTTATGCCCTGGCCCCCACCCACCATTGCCGGGGCCCTGGAAGATTCCACCATACACCACCTCTAAACTCATCTCATTCTTGTTTCCCATTCCCATCCTGAAATGATCTCAGACACAATGAGCTTCTAGACCCTCTCCTTGCCAACTCGCCACAGGAGGCATCAGTCCAGCTGCTTGTTTGGACTCACAGTTCATTGCCCCACTTTCCAACAGCTTCTGCAAGTTGCTGGTATGCAACATCCTTGTTTGCAAGCAGAGCCTGGCTGGCAAGGCACAGGCCACCCCTGGTGAGCAGATGGAAACCAATGCAGCCTTGCTTTGAGCTAGCTAGCAGTTAGCAGCCTTTGCCTACCCAGCAGCACTGAGCTTGGAGCAAACTGACCTCTACTTTCCTCACCAGAGAGGTCTGAGAGCTTGTGCCACAGGCTCTTGGTCTCCGAGGTGGTATTTCAACAGTACTGGAGGGATGTTGGAGGAAGCCAACACATCCAAAACATGCGCACGGAGCAGCGTGCCTTTTCCACGGCCCTTTTCCGAGCTCTGCGGTGCTCCCAGCATGCAGCAATGCGAGCCAGCTCTCGCCGAGCAGGTCTGCAAGGTAGGCGCTGCTGCTGGGTCCATGAACACCTTGTGCATGACCCTTCCTGCCACCCAAGAGAGGAGAAGATGAAGTGTCAGGGTCTTCTCTGCAGCTTCCTTCTTTCTCATCGCCGTGGCCTGAAACTGCGTCTTTCTTTGGGATGGCTCCACCCACCAAATGTCCTGCACATGTTGAAACTTGCTGCCTTTCACAATGTCTGGGAAGCTTGCCTGCTCCTTTTTCTTTCATCAGCAGGCCATAAAAAGTCCATGGATCTCTTCCTCAAGGGCAGCAGGGGAAAAGTCCTTGCTCCAGCGAGACCTGCGTGGCCTCTACACGAGCAGAGATCAGCCTGTGGGCTCTGAGCCTGCCCAGCCCATCAGAGCCCTCCAGGGCACATTGGATGTGCCAGTTGTGACCAGCAGTGGGAAAATGATCCCACAGCTCTGCAAATGCAGAACTGGGTCCTCTTATGGGTGCATTTCTTTCTCTGTGGAGAGCTGCCTTGCTCCTCCGTCCCTGTGAGGGAGCATCCCTGGTCCTGGCGTGGCTCTGGGTGGTGGGGAGGGAGGAGGGCGGACAGCCCCCTCAAAGTGCTGTCACTGATGCCAGAAAAGACCTGGGATGCTGGTTGCATTGGCATGGCTTTGCCAGGATGGTGTCAGGTTGGTCTGCCTCAAATCGGGATGGTGGATATTCAAGGAAGGAGTCAGTGGACGGCATCTGTGTCCATCGCCATCATGGGGACAGAGGGGAAACAGAGCACACGGTCCTCAGGGGTGGGAGCTGACCTGTAACCATCCCTTGTACCTTCCTCACAAGCATCTGCCATGCAAAGGGGGTCAGCTCCTCCTCACAGAGCAGCAAAGGAGCAGATGGGTCCCTTTCATTTGCTGTTTCACTTCCCATTTCCAGCACACCCCCCAGTCCTGGGGTGCAAATGTGATGAGCTCTTTTATCTGGCAAAACAGCTAGAAACCATCTCTAGCCATGTTTGGGATGGAAAACCCAGTTTTCTCCCTAAACCAGAGCTGTTGTGTCCTGCTCAGAAATCCTTTGGCAAAGGCCAGGGGACTGGCTTAAACACTGGACTGTGATATGTTAAGGGTTTTATTTATGTTTGCTCCAATCCCGCTGTGTTTGTTGTTCACATTCCCAAGCTGGTCTCCAAAACTACCTTGTAAATAAAAGGAGAGTGGGATTTGCACTGCGCAGGTGTGCTAAGGGAGGCAGCAAATCCAAAATGACTAGGGTGCAGGGTGCTGATAGTCTGGGTTTTGGACCAGAATTGTGCCAGCATCTCCCTATAAAGAGCAATAATCATGCACAGCCAATGGCTATTGCTACAACACATTTGTGAGCAGCTTGAGAACAAAAATCTCTTTGTACCGGAGCATTTCTGAGACTCCATTTGTCCCATGATGGGGAATGGCTACATGCATGCTCACCACTCAGTGGCTGCAAATGAAATGCCGGCTGTGTTTCACTAAGCTTTGAGGTGCTGAGCTGGGATTTTCTGTGCACTGAAAAGGTGGTGAAGGAGAGTGGCTGAGCCCCTCCTCCCCTGCCAGCTCATCCCCTTTCCCTCTGCTCTGGGCAAGGAAAGCAGCTGCTGGGACAGAGGCTGACCTATATTCCAGCACTAAGCAGTGCCTTAGTGGCCACCATTTTTTTCCCCCCCAATCCAGGCTAAAAAAGGCAGACGATGGCCAAATCTGTGCATAGTGCGAGCATCACTTCCATGCCCTGAAACAAGCCAGGGGAAATGAGACCTTGGTCATTGCAGCAGGGCGTGCTTCACTTTAAAGGTCTTGACGTGTGTGATCATCCTGGAGGAGAGATCTGAGCGCGTGATAGCACTGAGAAAGGAAGGATGTTTCGGCACCGGCACAGGTGAGGGAGGAGGTGCCATTCAGCTCGACAGGAACCCTGTGCCGAAAAGATAATTTCAAGCTGAGCTGTGGTTTACCGCAGCATCCTCGTGACTGGCTGAGCGGTCGGGTGGCAGGGGCAGCGGGGAATGGGCTCGTTTTCCCACAGCCAGGGCCCACGCAGGCGTGTCAGGGCTTGGCTGGGGGAAAAGCGGCAGCTTTCTGCTCACCCGTGTGGCCCTGGCTTGCATTAAACCCCCTTGCATTAAAACGCCTTCCCCCAATTTTCAGAGCAATCAAGGGCGACAGCCATGCACAGTGTGGCGCACAAGGACCTGGGTTTTTTTCCCCTGCTGGGACGATGCCCGAAGCACCTGGTTATAGTGATGCTCAGCTGTTATGGGATGAAAATTGGGGAATGACAAGAATCACAAGGCTTTTCAAGGATTTCCGTGGGTTTCAGCACCACAACCTCCAAGATGACAGCAATCTGCCCTGCACCTTCTTTGCTGAACACTAAATCTCTCCACTTTGCAATTCAGCAATAGCTCTTCTGGGGTTATTTCTCACCTGTTTCCATTCATTTACCTCCAGAGGAGAAACTTTGCTCAGCTCTTCCTGAAAAGAAAGCCAGTCACTCTCACTCCTCCTTGGCAAGGGTTGTTTCACTGCCAAGTGGGGTTGCTTCTTCTACAGCAGCTGCAAGCTTTGGCCGTGCTTTACAGCACCTCAGCGGTGTCATCATCAGCTGATCTTGAAGGTGCCACCTGAATGTGAGAATTAAGTAAAAATCCTAAGGAGGCTAATAGTGAGGCAGTGCAGTGAGATCGACAGAGCGGCAGCAGAAGGGTCCGGGATTTCAGGGCTGCAGCTCTGTCATGCAAAGCAGCTTACGGACGGCACATCTGAGCTAGAGCCTGGATTAGAGGCAAAACTGGCTCTGGCCCCAGGGAAATCTCTGCACAGCAGCTCAAGGCACTCGCTGGGCAGCTCAGAGTGCCCTCGTCCCCGCTGAGAGCGCTCGGGCTCCTGATCCCAGCACCAGCTTCCTAATGGTGTGTCACCAGCCATTTGGAGTTTGTTACGTTGAATTTTGCAGCATGGAGCAGCCAAGCAAATGCTGTGTTTGCCCAGGCACTCACAAAGCCCTTCGGTGCCAGGGCTCAGTCTGCAGCTGAGGTTGGGAGCAATGACCCAGACACAACTGCACAATTTGGGCAGCGCTGGGTCAGGTTCCTCTTTGCATTATTTCAAAGAGGAACTCATCTGTCAGTATTGCACGCCACATTAGTGCTGCTGCTCAGCGATGTCTGCTTTTAAGCTAGTGCTGTACCAGCACAATCTTGTTCCCCCATCAAGAAGAAGCGAGGTCATGGTGGAGGATGGGGATGCTCCAACTTGCCCAGACACGGCCCTGAGCAACCTGCTGTAGCTGTGGCATTGGTCCTGCTGGAAGCAGGGTCGGGCCAGAGACCTCCACACCTTCCTTCCCAGTCACACATGCCTTCTAGAAGAGCCAAATATGACGATGCTGGCACACCCCAAGGGCAGCAAGATCTCTAGCAAATCCTGGCCTCTGGGACACCAGGTCTTGCTCCAGTGGCTTTGGCTGCAGGGATGTTTCACAGCTCAGTGCTATGGAAACCCATCATGTATTTTCAGCTGGGCAGCACCTCCCATCTGCAGCTGCCTTTTAAAAATTAAAAAAAAAACAACCCCAAACTAAAATAACCTCTTAATTTATTTTCATATGCTTGCACAAAAATACAGCCCAGATCCTTGGAGACATGCAGTTTGTGAATCAATGTAAGCCAAGGAGCTGGGTGCCTGTCTCCTCTTCCTAGCTCTTTTTAGAAACGGGTTAAATTCCTACAAACTGCACTAAACGCACCAAGAGGTGTGCAGATGATTTCATAGATCTGGGAGAGTTATTCCAACTAACAGCCACAATATGCTCCATGCAGGCAGGGTCATAACAAGACATCCTCTCTGCAGCCTGGCATAATGGCAGATGCAGCCCTGGTGTGGATGGAGGGGTTGGGAAGAGGTTGCCCCCCCGCAGCAAGCATAACATGGGGACATGTCCACTGGACACGGCAGAGTCCTGGCCTTCAGCTAGAAGGTGCATATGGGCTTGGGCTACCGTATACAGCCACAGCTCCTCACCCTGGGGCTCACCTAGAGCTAGTTTAGCCTAGAGCTGAACATCTTCCCCCAAGGCACCGCAACTCATGTGATGAGCATCTACTCCCAACATCTTCCTTGCCTTGGGAAGGGAGAGGTCTCTGAAGACCCTGGGACACAAAACAAGGAGATCTGTCCTTGTTGGGGCTGCAGATGTAATACTGGGCGTAATGAGAGCTCTTTAAGCATGTCATTAATAGCATTTTTTGGAGTCAGGTTTTGTGGCTCTGACAGGCTCCCAGCAGAGATCTGTGGCTTCCTATGACACTTGGTTTCTAAAAGGCTTTTATCCACTTCACAGCACTTTTACTCCATCTCAGGGATCTGCAAGTAGGGTCAGATGCCAGGAGTGGGTAGAGAGCCGGCAGGGTCAGATCCTCACCCACAGGGCCCTAACCCCGTGCCAGAGAGATGCCCCTCAGGAGGAGAGGGTGTGCCATGGCTTCAAGCCCATCTCTACCAGGGTCTCCTCCAAAATTCGTCATGGCATGGGATATGACGGGTCAACCTGAGTACCCATGACATGGTGGTAACAGCATGGACACTGTGCCACATGTCCTGCCTGCTGGGCAGAAAAGCACCAAACATCTCCTTGCCCATGCCCAAGATTTCAGCCGGTACTGCCTCCAAAAACACCTCTGCAAGAGCAGTGCATGGATGCACATGGTGCTTAGTTCAGGCACCAAAGAAGGCTGCAAAGATCACCAAGGGCGGTCTGTCAGGGGAAGGGGTGGCAGAGTACGAGGTCTGATGGGTCAGTACAGCATGCTTGGCTTTCTCAAATGCATTTGATTGAGGACCACATGACAGTTGTGATGCGAAAATTGCCTTGCATGGTGCTAACGAGGCAAATGTTGGGTGGATCACACCTTGCTAAGCCACAGGTCTCACAACGCTTCTGTTAGCAGGAGATGTCAAGGTGTAGTTGTGTCTACCAAGCCTTCCTGCCAACACCTAGCCTGTATTTGGCCAATAATATAAAATCTTTCCTGGTGGAACACACAGCTGATGCCAGCTGTTGGTGGGACAGTAACTAACAAGAAAGGATTGCTGTTAGAGACCTAAAGGTACAGTTAAATGCTCAGAGATCAGCAAAACACATCTCATGCAGCTGAATATATTGTAAAAGCAGTGACTGCACTGCACAGGCCAGCCCTGCAAAGTGATGTTCACTGGGTGGAAGCTAACACAACTGTGAGTTAAAAGGGTTTGAGCATTTATGGCCCCATCTTTCCTTGTGATAAGGAAGACAGTAACATAGAATCATAGAATAAAATCATAGAATTGTTTAGGTTGGAAAAGACCTTTAAGATCAAGTCCAACCATTAACCTAGCACTGCTGAGTCCACCACTAAACCATGTCCCTAAGCACCACATCTACGTGTCTTTTAAATACCTCCAGGGATGGGGACTCCACCACTTCCCTGGGCAGCCTGTTCCAATGCTTGACAACCCTTTTGGTGAAGAAATTTTTCCTAATACCCAATCTAAACCTCCCCTGGCACAACTTGAGGCCATTTCCTCTTGTCCTATCACTTGTTACCCAGGAGAAGAGACCAACACCCACCTTGCTACAGCCTCCTTTCAGGTAGTTGTAGAGCGCGATAAGGTCTCCCCTCAGCCTCCTTTTCTCCAGGCTAAACAACCCCAGTTCCCTCAGTCCCTCCTCATAAGACTTGTTCTCCAGACCCCTCACCAGCCTCGTTGCCCTTCTCTGGACACACTCTAACACCTCAACGTCCTTCTGGTAGTGAGGGGCCCAAAACTGAACACAGGATTCGAGGTGCGGCCTCACCAGTGCCAAGTACAGGGGCACGATCGCTTCCCTAGTCCTGCTGGCCACACTATTTCTGACACAGGCCAGGATGCCATTGGCCTTCTTGGCCACCTGGGCACACCTCGTCGTCTGAGAGCTGAAACACTTTAATTCAACTTTGGGTGTTAGCTGTGCCTCGTGACATATACGAGATCAGACACAGCCATCACCCTTGTCTGGGAACAAGGAGATATGGGTTGTAATTGATATATCTGCCAGTTAATCAAAAATTATGTCCATCCCATTTTCCTGGGAAAAGCCCAGGAAATCAACCAGACAAGTCTCTTCTGTTGCCATCCTTTTGTATACAGTGGCCTCTTTGAAATATCACCACTCGTTATCCACCTTGCATGGGAAAGTTAATACCGTCGTCACCCTGCTCACACCTAGGAAATGAGGTATCACCACAGAGACCCTTAAGTGCCCACTGTCTGAGCATGTCCAGAGGAACATGTCTATGAACTTTTCTACTCCATCTTAAAAAACAAGTTGTTTTTCTTTAAATCATCTTAATCTGGGAGGAAGCTATAGGAAAGAGGCGTTTTGACAGACTGTCATGATATGGGGAAGGATGGGAGCAATTTGAGACTCACTGTGATTCATGTTCAAAAACTTCTGAATCGAGAATCTCATGATTTGAAAAATCTCTGTGATTTGCTTATTATCGGGTATTTTGAGGTCTCATAATGACCAAAGCTGTAAGATTGCTGAAAGGATGGGGTCAGAGACTTCTCCACTTATCTGTCACTTGTGGTATTGAAGACCGCTGCTGATATAAGGCCCCTGTGAGAGCATCATGACTCTTTGGAGCATGTCTGTTTGTGAGGCGGCAAGAGGAACAACACAGCGTTAAGTCAAAGATGCCTCATTTTCAGTTTTCTGCATGTCACACGCTTTCAGGATTGATCTTTATTTGGTTTTTAGTGGTTTGGCTTGCTTCCATTCAAAATTGAAGGAAAGGGAAGGAAGTGCAAATTTTAGCGCGTTTTAATGCAAAATCCATCTTTGAAGAAAGGAGCAGAAAACAAAGAGTGAAGATGAGGAAAACAGCACAAGCAAAGAATCTGGAAAGATCCCCAAAAGTTACAGCCTGCTCCTTCACCCCTGCAGGAAAAAGACCCACATCCTTCCCTGTGCACTAAGGCAGAGCTTGGATGAAGGCAGACTGGTGGGATGGGTCCCCAGAAACCATCACCATGGGTCCAGCAACGGTTGACCCACCTGCCATGGTGACACCTTCCAGGGCAACCGATAACCCAGCAGAAAACCCTCTTGTACGGTTCAGCATGTTACTCCCTTGGGGACCACTCCCACAGGACAGCCAGGCCTGGATGGAAGCTGAGGAGCACATACGAAAAATGGGACTTGGTTGCTTTCATATGCCATCCTCTGAGGGGTACAGCTCTTTGATTAAGGTTTTCCAAGACTGCAACATAAAACCTTATTTCAGCTGGGACTTTAGTTGCTTTTGAGCTCGTGCTAAATCAAGCCAATACTAAATGCCTCACCAGATTAGATTTATTCCACGACTGTGTGGCTCTTTGTGGCTACCTTGATCCGTGGAAGACAGGAGATCACATGCTTTGTAAAAGATTTGTGCACATACATGACCACCAATCTTCCCTGTTTCTGCACAACACTCAGTGATTGAAACCTGCAGGTTTGGAGCTGGTTGGTTCAGACACAATAACAATACCTAGTTTTAAACTCAGGGACTTCATGGAAAGAAGAAAAAAAATCAATAAAACCACATGGTATCATGAAATACCCTTCAAAGATGTTTTTAAAATTAACTTAACTTTTAAAGTTCTTAGTGTCACTTAAAATACTGCATTAGAAATGGTCAAACGCAGCAGTAAATTACAGTGTTCAGTTGCTGTGAATACAGGATGTCGGATTTTTGTGAAATGCAGGGGTATAAGAAAAAGAGGCTGAATTGCACTTCTCTAATGGTTAAAATTCTGTCTGCTGAAAATAGCATTTTGTTATTTTTAGTGCTGTAGTGGAGAGAGGTACTAAACTTGTGACGTGATTTAAGAGGAAGGGCAAACTAAAATAAAATTCATAATAAATAAATAAATAAATAAATAAATTCTTATGGTTAATTTCTGAGTAATTTCAAAATTGACTTCACAGAAACACAGTTTAGTAGCTTAGAAATACTTGAAACCATGACAGGTAGTATTTTCAACACAATTATACTTGCTGTTCATTTTTTTAGTATTTCAAATCAAATTCCTTGTTCATTCACTCACACGTGTATTTATATCCTTCCCTGGACCTGTCCCTCTATTTCTACACCTGTTCTGCCAAAATAAAGTATAGAGTTGTCTAGAACTCACCTCACTTTCAGACTGGCTGTTTACTTTAAATGAGTTTTTATGGTGGTGGTGATGTAACCCTTAGCCTGAAATGTCAGCACAGTTTTCTTATTAACACACTGCCATAGACCACGCTTAGATATATTCTTTTCCCTCCTTCCTCTTGGCATTTGCCAGGCAAAGCAGCTAAACCACCTTCCGTATTGGCTGCTCCTACCCCAATTCCTCCACCACCTGGAAGGAGGAAAGGGCTGCTTTTTTCAGGGGACCCTGGACCAGCAGAGAGCCGGTGACTGTCTAACCTGGCAAATACAGAACTATTTTAAGTGCATCCACTTTCCTGGCCAGTCTGCTTTACTGTGTTAAACTCATGTTACAGCCCAGATGTCAATGTCTATTCCCAAGATGACGTTGGGATAGCAGCCCTATTGCTATGAGAGCGCTAGAAACATGCACACCTTCTCTTTCACCTCTCCATTCTTCCTTTTATGAGCACAGCTGGGCTGATGCTGCTTAGACCGTACCCAAGACAGGTACCATGTTTCAGTGGCACATCATTGCCAGTAACGTCATCAAGATCTTAAATGAGCTCTTCCAGCAATCTGCAACCAGGGCTCAAGAAAACTGTGGGCTAAGAAAGCTGGTCAGCAGACAATTACTATCCCTCACTTAAAAGCTGTCCATGCCTGGAGACATGGTTAGACCTTGAGTCGATATTGTTAGACCTTGCATAGGCCGTCCAACTTGAGAAGCATAGCAAGGTATGCCCCATCACTGGTTCCCCATGGCCAACACAATAACTATGACCAGGGCTGATCTGCACCAGAGGAAATGACCAAACGTATGTATGAAAGCTCTGGGATCAATTGTGCATGTTCCTTCTGTCACTTCCAGGGCTCCAAATGCTCAGAGAAGGGGTAAACTCTGCAGCTCCATGGGTTTTTGTGCTGCTTTCAAGCCAGGCTCCTCTCCTTGACATACTTTTCATGGGCTGTAAAAGTATCAGGAGACCTGGCAAGACCGCTGGAGCTCAGTGCCTCTGACTAGAGCTAGAAAAAGCTTTACTTCAAGCAAAGTAACTCACAGCACAGATCCTGGAAAATTCAATTCAGTTCCATCCCAATAATTATTACAGCACACCAATAGATCTTCCTTTATTTATTTTTGCAAGATAGAGGACAGTGATGTTAACACTAAACTAGAATTCAATCCATCATAGTAAAATTCATCATAAATCTAGACTAAGTTTAGCAGCTGACTTTGAAATTGCTATAAATGAGACTTCACAGCCTCTGCAAGGCTCATAGCAGAATCTATGCAGCCATCGAAGTTGGAATGAGTAAATCCATCGCCCCCACAAATCAGGAGAGGTTGAGTATGAAGAATCATTTGTCCCAGACAACTGGGCACAGCTTTTGTAACCTGAAAAAGAAAAGCATACAGGGAGATGGAAAAAAGTATTTTATTTACCTGAATTTCACGCCAGAAAGGTCTATATTCCTGAGAAACACACCTTCATACGAAGCACCCCTCCCATCCCAGATCATAGGTCCAAGCATTAACAATCAAGGTACCATAGTAAAATATTTATCTTCTGGAGTTAAGTAATTAGAATAAAGCTTTCCTGTATGTGGAAATTTAGAAACTTTACAGCCCCATTCTGTCTTATTCTCAGTCCGTCTCAGCAGAAATGAATTGACTGACCCTGGATAGATGAGGCATGGAGATCTCTAAGCCAAATGGTATGAAGATACATGATCTCACATCAGCAAAGGTGGGCTTGAAAACCCCCCCAGATATGTAACTCTTCAACAAAGGAAAGGGAGTCTGCTGTTTCCAAGAGGGCCTGCAACACTATTGGGTTGACCAGGTGACCTTCCTGGATGGGAAGTGAAGTGGACTTCAGAGTAACAGCTGTCATGATGACCTGCCCATGCTTCATGCTGCTGTGCAAGCGTACATACAGCCTTGGGACAACCCACCCTGTCTCCAGCTCTGCTACGCTGGTCTCCTTTTTCATCTGAGTAGCACAACAATTTTTAGACACTGCTGGAGATACAATCAATGCTTTCTCTGTAAGTAGCATGGGAAAAGTTCTGAATAAGGCTGCTTTGATAAATATTTAATGTCATTCTCAATGTATGCATTGTATTCATTTCAAATATAATTTTCCTGGCACTATGCCCTCAATTAAGCTTGTATCTGTGGAGTGGCAGCTCTTGAGCAGTTCTGTGTAACATTTCTAAAAGTGAAGGGACTTTGCTTTGGCCAGTACCTATTAACCTGAAGCTACCTGGAACCCACGGAGAGAGCAAGACCTCTTTTTGGTATTGTACTTTATGATAAACACCAGTGCGTGTCAAACGGCAGAGTAAAAGCACACAGCACTTGTGTTTTTACCACACTTGGCTGTGTCACACGTCGTTGTAGCCTGTTTCAAACCTATGTATAAAGGCAGAGTGTCCATATTGTACTGAATCAGTGCATCCCAGAGCAGCACTGGTGAATCTCAGAATGGAGATAAGGCAGCAGCAGCACTGGTCTAAAGGTAAACGTGAGGGCAAGGCAGGCTCAGGCAGAAGAGATAAAAAAGATAAGAAGATGCAGGACAGCTTGATGATGAAGTGATCGGAGGAGGAAGGTGGGAAAAAATAGTCCAAGAAAAGGAATGACAAAACAAGACCCATAAGGATGAAATGTTGAAAAAGAGGATAAAATATCTAGAAAGCCAGAGAGAGAGGGAAAAAAAAAAGAGCAGAAGCACAGCACTAGACCAGCAATAGAGATCACACCATAGAGATCATAAAGCATGATACAGAGAGTACAATTTTCTTTCCATCACTTCTTGACTTTCTGCCTTTGGTCCAAAGATACGTTTTGGATTCAAAAATATCTTTTTGTCCAAAGATATGTTTTGGATTCCTGTGCAGTAAACGTTACTGTATCCCATCGTGTGACTGTCAGCTTCGGTGAACAAGACCTAAGTTCAAGACATCTTGTTCAGTCCAGGGGATTTTTCCATTGATTCAAATGTACACTCAGCTAGCCACTGCTGTGCCGTTATCTGCCATTTCCATATGGATCAGCTGAAAAACACCCACATTTATGTTACTGGCTGCATTTTGTGTTACTGGCATGTTAGCATCTCTTTAAAGGAGGTAATTACCTGAAATGAATTTGTAGTCAGTTGCGACTCATTCTCCATTATTCAACTTAACAGAAGAGTCTAGCCATGTACGGTAATGATCTCTCTCAGCCAGAGATCGTCTTTCTCAGACTACTTTTAGGTCAGTACTTAATTTATTCCTAAATTTTTCTTACAGATCGAGGTCACGGAGCATAAAAAATGAAGAAAGGTTTAGCAGAAAAAGGCTTTTTGAGTGTCCTTCCTTCTTGACTACCCAGTGCTTATTTGATGCTGGCTGTACCAGACAGCTTCTGGTTTGTCATACTGATCACAGGATCAACATTGTCACATCACAGCCTGCCATCTTTTCACCTGTGTGGCAAGATTGTGTGCTCAGTGTAGTAAAGGCCCTCACTCTAGACATAGTGACTGGGGAAAGGAATGATCCTGCCCCTTCTGCAAGTTCTTCTGAAGGTGTTGTCCAGCATAAATTCCAAATTACCCTCAGCTATATGGCACAGCCTGTTGGATCTCCATCCTCGAAGACTTCAAGACTCTGCTAGACAAAGCCATGGTCGAGGTCACCTAGTGCTGGCGATAGTTATGCTTTGAGCAACAGGTTGGACTAGAGATCTGAAGAGGTCCCTTCTGAGGGCCCCTCTGAAGAGGTCCAATATCTATGATTCTGTGTTTTCCCAGTATCCCTTATACATATAAAGTGACTCTGACAAAGGGACATGATGGGTTGGGAAGCTGTTGGCTCTGAATGCTAATAGTGTCTTATCGTAATTAAAGCAGGGGATACAGAATTGCAGCTGTGCTGCTAAGTAGTATCAATAGAAGTTTGGAAGTCCTAATCCCTCATCCGCCATGGATAATTGTAATGTCTGCATTTTAATCCCAGGATTGTGTTTGGCCCTGTGAAGAACATTACAGATGGATTTAATTAACAAGTAGGATAAATCCTGTCTAAAAGAGTCAGGGGAAAGATGCACCCATCTTACCAGTTCACTTTGCTTCTGTGGCAACAGCTTATTATAATTGAAAGTAAAGATAGCTTTAAGAGAAAGAGGGACCTCTGTCCCAGATATTTAATTTAGGTAGTGATTATTTTATAGGGTGGCAATAGAGATCTCTTTATTGAGATAACGGATCTGACCTAAACTGACTTATTTGCCATCTAAGACATATTGACATTCATCCACCAAATTAAAGACTGGTGATAACTCCTCCTGTGACACAGCCATAAAGCACAAGCAGCTGCTGAAGTCAGTGGTTTTGGTTAGTAGCAGCATGGTTGATCGCAGGCAACAGAGGCAGGAGAAGAAAGCGGGAAGAGCTGTAAATTGTATGGTGGTTTGAGAAAATAATAGAGCATCACCCAGCAGTATGATGTCTGAATGTAATTGTTAAATAAGGGAAACAGGATGCATACCTAGTGATTTAGGAAGACAACAATTTTGAAGCAGTTGTGGCAAATAAGAGTTCATTCCTACAGTCACTGTTCCAGCTACCTCTAAAAGATGAAGCAATAGGTACAAGGTTATAATAAATTCTGTATGGCCATAATTTTGCCAGGATTCAAAAAGCATAGTTGTTTGGTAGAATGCAATTGAGACTTTTTTTTTAATTCAGTAGTAAGAAATTAACTGCCGTTCTTGTCTTTTCCTTTATCCATGTTTTCACAGTGAAATAAATCAGAATGGGCCATATATGATGCATATGCTTATATGTCACCTTTGATACTATGCTAAAAGTGTGAGTAGTGCAAGGAAAAGGCATATTAAGCTCTTTCCTTGCACATATAAACAAAGTAGCTGAATTTGACAAATTTTATGATAGAGCTCTGTGATAGCAGCAGTATCTAGGGTGCATTAATTCTGTTTAAAAATACTTCTTTCTTTGTTTCGGGAGTCCTTTCCAGAGCTGGTCAACCAAGTGTCTGTCTGTTGGAGATAGATCCAATTCTTCTCCTCCCTACCACGTGCAGCTCTTGCGCTAGCAAGCAGTTTGAAGCAGAAAGGTAACAGATAATGCAGAAGGAAAGATCAGAAGTCACAACCAGAAAAGGATGCCTTAACAGTGACAACAGTACAGAGATACTGTTACTAGCAAAAAAAACCCTGAACTGATAAAGAAGAACATATAAAACATACCATGATTTTTGTATGAGTCATCTGAAACATTAAAACCTATGTTAAGGTCATTTTTATATGAGAACTGAGAATAAATACTATGCACTGGGAAGTGATTTGCAAACTACCAATACCTATCTTGTAGAAAAATAAACTTTGTGCTAATGAGACCAGGTTCCTAAATTGGATGCAGATCAAGGGGTATGAGCAGACTTCACAACAGTCATCTACAATAACTTTTCCAGACTTCATAAAAGGAAAAATGTTTAGGGGACTGCTTTAAGTAAATATTTTGCATCAACTTCCACATTCAATTTCACCAGTGTAATTTAACTTAAGAGGCTTTGGGTAAACATGTAGATACACTCCAATACTTTAGGAAATTGCCAACAATTTCCTTGGATTTTTAAAAGAAATCTGTAAAATATACACATTTTGCTATTATTACCCTTAGGTAGTTTACTTTAAAATATTTTTCATATAACATACAGTTAAATTGAACTGGGCCAAATCAAATAATAACAATTAGTACGTCTGAACACAAGGACTTCTGCTACTCTGTGGTAGGGTGGGAATTTTGCTAATAATATCACATACTTTCAGATACAGAAGAGACAGATTGAGTCACATTTTTAAATACCAGCGAAAATCCCACCAAAGTATGTGGGATTTACTTTCTTCCTGTGCACTGCTCCTGTCCCTGCTTACCAGGAGTGCTGCATAACTTACCGCTGAGCCAGGTCCACTATGTAAAAAGATGACTAGAACTGACCTGCCTGTCGTTGGCCAGCCTTGGATGCTGCTCATGACTATGTGGAGGAATGTATTACGGATATCGAGCAACTATCCCCTTTCCTCTTGCTCCCCAAGGATGAAAACCAATGGGTCGTATGATGTCTTTGTGATTCTTGTGATAAATCGCAAGTCTGTACCACAGCATTGCCCAAGCAGCATCTTCCCAGCTGACTGATCCCACTACAGAGTACCTGAGAGTATCTCCATTTCTGACACTTGATGCTGACTGGTTTAGGTAGGGATGGCACAATCCTCTCCAGGTGACTGAGAATTAACTGCTGCACCTCTGCAGGGTCCGAATCCAGATGCTCACTTCCAAACATCATGTTTGTGTGAACTACAACTGAGGGCCCAATTTCAGGAGACTCTGAAATAAAGGAGAGAGATGCTTTTGAAAGATTACTCATTAATGCTTGCCCTCCTTGCATGCTGACAATTGTGCCTCTAGCCTAGGAGTCAATAAGAATGAAAATATCTGTGGCACCACCCTGTTCTTCCAGCTGGAAAAAACACAAGGAGTAACAACACAAGTTGTTCACAAGAAGCACAGTGAAGAAATCCAGGCTTTTTGCAAAATCTGTGATGGTTTTCCCACTGCAATAACCCTAGCTCCACACTTGTCTGCTAGAGGAACCTCAAGGCATTCCCACACCCCATAAGTAGCAGCTGGAACGAGCAGGGAATATACTGGAAGCAAACTCTTCCCCTTTTTCCTCCCAGACATTTCAACAGGCTCTACAAGGAGGGCAACCACCTGGCGATTGTGGCAAACTGGCAAAAGAGAACACGAAGAAACATGTAAAACTGCTTTGAAGGAATTTTTCCAGCCAGGTCTACAAATAGTAAAAATTAGTGCCCCTACAACCGCAGGGCACTTAGAGGCACACGGTCACAGCCATCCACCTGCAAGGTCTTGCTTGGGTGGTGGTTGTGGAGGTGAGGCTTCCCAAAGGGCTACACTTGCAGCTGGGACTCGTGTTATCATTGGCAACAGTAAAGGGGAAACCCTTTAACAAAGGCTGAAGCTCACCCAGTCATGTGGTAAGATTAAAGTATTGGATGATGCACCTTTTTTTTTTTGGATGGAAGATTATTCTTGGAAATGGAATGGCTCTGCTGCCGATTGCAGGGATCAATTCCCAGGGGCTCAGCACTCTGCTTACAGCCGAAGGCACGTGAAGTCCTTCTGAGTGCAGCAGCGCATACCAGATGTAAACCAAACAAATTGCAGTCTCAGCCACCGCAAGCCTGACGCAGGCAAGCCACCGCACTGACAACGGCATGGCTCTGCCAGCAAGTCACCTCCTCTGAACGGCTGGAGGAGTGCGGGCAGCCAGGTCACCACAGCCAATTTGCTTACCCACCTATATCAGACTAATTCATATTCTTCCTCCCCTGCACGTTTGAAACGCATGTCCCCTTAAGGGGACAATCTCTGCAACACAGAAATACAAAAGACTTGAACATGAAATCATCATGAGATAAAAATTATCTTTAAGACAAAGGACAAAAAAAGAAGAGTGTTTGTTGCATTACCGTGAAAAACATCTGCTCCCTCTATAATTTGTTGCATATTGGCCACGCAACAGTATTCACACAGTTGAAAGGCTAGAATAAAACCAATACTTTACATTTATGGAGGGGGAGAAGGGGAACAGAAGCCAGGGCAGGTTAGCTTGAGAAATCAGCACTTTCTTTTGGCCTGCACAAGTGAACTCAACTTAAATTTTGCTGCTCTAGCAACTTCCAGGAAATCAATGTGCGGTTGTCTACATGCATGTTTTGGGGAGTATGAACCTTCAATACAACTTCTGTCCTTGGGCAAATACGTGCAAGTGAGCAAAACTCAAAAAAAGAGTTTATCCCTTAAAAATCAACCAGGATTGGATCAACCAATCCCCTGCAGTGCCAGGGGAGGAACTGAAGGCAGCTCAAGTGCTGATGTTCATCCCAGCAGACTTGGAAATGGACAAGCTTCGTTACAGCTGGGGCTGGTAGTAGGTTCTCTACAGCAAGGGACTTCCGTCCCCACCAGCATGTTGGCTTGTCACCTTACAGACTTGGTCTGGACAGCCAACAACCAGCAGCCAGAGAATTTGCCTAGAATACAGGATTTTCAGGCTCAGTGATTTCCCTGTGCCAAGGCACGATGAGGACCCAGCAGATCCTTGTGTGAGTTGTTCCTGCTGGGGCTGTACTACTTCAAATGAGCAGGATGCATTTGCTGGAGCAAGGACATGACCTGGGTTCTGCTATATTTCAGCCGAGAGCTCAAACTCAACAAGCTGGTCATTAAATTAAGTGATTCCCTCTTGCTCCATTAACCAGAAATTGCCTCTTCTGGCTAAACCTTTGTTTGAATTAGCACATTCCTAGAAAAATATTTTAGTTTCAGCAAATGAGCATTTTATGACCAAGGAATCCACAAAGAAAGAGGCAGCTGAACACTTTCTGAACAGTTCTGGCTGTTAGGTACCAAGCTTGATAGAAATCTTTCTCTCTGCTGTGTCAGTGAAGAGATCTCAAGCTCCAGCTCCTCCAGCTGGAGATCCCCTTTGAGAAGATGACAGATTCCAGCTTTCCAAAGGCAACCAAAATGTCTTTCTTTGATGAGCTTTCTGTCCTGGGCTGATCACTTCAGAATATGCTACTGAGGCACAGCAGTACCAAGTCCTAGCACCCACAGGAAGCATGAAAGCAATGGCTTTAACTTCACTTGGAAGGATCCCTTCACTGAGTCTCTTTCTTGGGCGGGCCAGCTCAGTCAACCCTTGCTCTCGAGAACTGGGAAAATGTGGCAAAAACAGTGGGAAGATGTTTTCTGGTTGTGATCAGGAATGCACCCTGACAGGCCATGTCTGAAGGCACTGAGCCGTGGTGCTGCCTTTTCTTAAAGTTCTCCTTTTCCAAGTAAGGCAGTCCTAAGAGCAGAAGATCACTCACTTTACTCCCTGTGTTGGTCTCACAAGCTCTGTTTTCAGCAAGTACTAGAGCTCTTTTCCTGGGTGATTTCCTGAAGTGTCCAGAAACTCTGCGTTTGTTTCCTATTTTAATCTGAGGTGCTGATTTTGCTCTCTTGTGTCTTGGGCTTGAAAGTAAGCCTTAACCATCGGGGATGGACAGGTCCAAGACATCCACCTGACATGGATTTGGGATGAGGGCAAGGCAGATCTGGGGACTAAGACCGTAGAGTGAAACAAGGACCACTCTTGTCTAGAAGCAGAGGCTCAGCCAAAGGGGCCATCTTCTTCCCTGAGCTCTGATGAACTGATTGCCTGAGTCTAACATCCAGCCTCAGACTCATGTTCCTGAGATTCTTCCTGCCACCCCCAAGCCCAGTTTCACAGGCTAGCACAAGACATATCTCTGTTCATGTCAGCTTTTCCAACTGTCTGGAAAAACATCAGAAACGCTACTCAGCCTCTCCTTCCCATTTTGGGGGAGAAAACAGGTATTCTGATGTCTCTACATAGAGACTGTCAGGGACAGAAGACCAAGTGGGGAAGCCTATTAGGTACCTTGGGATTTATTATAGTGTACATGGTATTTTGGCAAATTCTTCCACATAAACTTGGCAAAAAGGCTCACTAAAAGACGTCTAAGCATTTTAATAAAATAAATATTCATTGCTTGCTGTGACTTGTTATAGCTAATGATTCTTGGACAGGGTTGCCTTCTTTCAAATCTCTCGTCTCTTCCATAGCATGTACAAAACAAGTTTCAGGAGAACAGGCAGTTTGTTGAGTTTTTAATTCCTCCTTTGAGCTACTGATAGCTTGGAGAGCTTCCAGAGGCCACTGAGTCACAGCCTTCCAGTACTGAAATATGCAGCCTGCAAGGATCAAGTTTAGCCTCAAGCCCTTTTCTTTCTTCTGTAAAAACACTGGCTAAGAGAAGAGTTTAAAATAGATTTTTCCCTGAAAGCAATGGGGGTATCTCAGCCTTGATGTGCTGGGTATGAACGACTGTTCAGCTGTCGCAGGAGTAAAACCATCATTTTCCTCCCAGTGTGTTTAGACCAGGCTGCAACAGCTAGCTTAAAAACAAGGGCTTCTGGCAGGGCTTCTCATGAGATTTTAATTTCCTTTATTTGTGGCAAGGATGCAAGCCGTCCATGGCCATGCTAGCAGATGACGAAGTAGTATGGGAGATGTGGCAAGCCCGGGAATGCTCGGCAACGCGAGGGGTAATGATCTGAGGGTGAATGGAAGCAGCATAAAAGCTTTCATCTGCTCCCAGTTCTCCCCCCCCTCATCCCAGCTGCACGGCAATTAATCCGATCAGTTGATGTGGTGGAAGGCATAAGACGCTGGGTAGATCAGAGCTAGAATGAGATGGCAGAGTTGGCTGTGGCTTATACCTACTTAATGAGCAAGGAGCCGCTCTGCCAGCATTGGCAGCGTCCTCGGCATCCGCAGCTGCTGAGGGACCCCACTGAAAACCTATGAGCAGCGAGCTTGCGCCTGGCTCTCCTTCCTCCATCCAGCCTGTGCTGCATCGCCGCAGCGGCGACATCGGCTGCAGGGGCTGGGTGCCTGCCCCTCATCCCCTCTGGTCTGCCTCCGTTAACTCGCACCAGGAGGAAAGTGGCTTTTTGTGCAGAGACCCTGTTGAGGCTGCAGCCGGGGAGGGAAGCGCCAGCATCATCTTGTGCAGCGATGGCAGTTTGGTGGACGTGGTTTATACCCAAGGTTCAGACTCTCCTCTTCCCCATGGCATAGGGAACACGCAATACTATTACTACAGGTTTCCTTCGCTTCTGCATTTTTTCTTCATTTTACTGTTAATTTCTTTTGCTCTGCTGCATCGCACAGGACTGACGCAGGCAGATAGTAGATGCAAAGTGACGAAAGTGAGGATAAACACATTCCTTTCAAGACTCATTTTGCTTCCATGTAAACAGAAAAGAACTGTGCAATCTTTGGCATATCACCCCATCCAGCCCAGCGTCCCATCCATGACAGGGAAGGTGTCGCAGGAGCCGCTACATCCCTGCCTGGCCCAGGAGCAGCAGCTGGGGCTGTGCGGACCCTGCAGACTGTGGAGTGGCTGGCTCGTGGGAATGGGAAGAGGGGCAGAGACAGGCTCTGATGTAGGTCCCAGATTTAACATGGCCACCCTCCTTGGAATATCTTGCCCACCACCATTTCTTGGCCACCACCACTATCTACATGCAGTCATTCTGAGCAGCCTGCAAGGCTGAGCAGAGTAGTAAGGATGAACAAATCCCAGTTTTTTTGTCTCAAAGTCAAAGTATGAAGTTCCACCAGTCCCCCACAGACAAGTCTAGTCCACAAAAACCTTATGGGAGACGCTGAATCACTTCAGACCAAAGTCCGGCTGCACTGTCAGTCTGATCAGCAGTGTCTTCCCCTCTTAGCGAGCCTGAAACCACCTATGTGGAAAAGAAAAATGGATGAATTGAAAAGACAGGAAATATTAAATAAATGCAGAATTAAGTAAGTGGGGAATTGAAAAGTGAGGATATAACTGCATCTTCCACATCCTAAAGGGAAGGTGACAGAGATGACAGAGCCAGACTTGTCTTAGAAGTTCAAAGAAATGGGACAAGAGCCAATGGGCACAACTGCAACAAGAGAAAATCCCAACTGGACATGAGGATACAGCCCCTTCCCGTGTAAGCAGGGCATCCCTAGGACAGGGCCCTGAGTGTGGGGTCTCCATCCTCGGGGACTGCCCCGACTTGCCTGGACACCTGCTGTAGCTGTGACGTTTGCTCTGCTGGGAGCAGGGTCAGGCCAGAGACCCCCACCCCGCTGCCTCCAGCTGGAGCCTGGTAGGTTTGTATAAGCCCATGAAAACAGATGAGGAAGATCTCCAACACTGAGTAGCATGAAGTACAAGCTGTCACAGGTAGAGGACACATCAGCTATCCGGAAGGGGTGTCAAGGACAGAAAGCATGAAAGCAATTATAGCTCACCATACACTGCACTTCAGCCAGTTATAACCGTGAATTAAGCACTGGCAAAGTCTCACCATGTTGAACTCTCTGGGGAAACTGGATCTTGAGCTACAACATGGGAATGAGGGGAAAGGTGTTTGGATTGTGAGCAGGACAAGGTGGCCATCAGCTTCTTAACGTTTCAGGACTGTCTCAACACTCGTCATTAATTCCCAGCTGGAGGAATCACACAGGCTGTGTAAAGAAAGAGAAGGACAGACTGCTGACAGTGAGAATTTATGCAGGATTAAGCCTGTTAGGAGTATTATCTTCCAGAAAAAGGATGGGGCTCATAAAAGACGCCCTGGAGAAAAGCACAGAGAACAAAGCCCAGGGCCACTTCCCCAGCACAGTGGCTTGCGGCTCAAGAGCATCTGGTGTCAGAAAGGTGGCTCCTAGCTTTGAATAACACTTTTAGTGCGGAATGGTAAAATGGAAGAACATGGTGTCCTGAGTGAAGCTGCTCAGCAAAGCTGCCCGGGCTAGAAGTGCAGCTGTCAATATTACAGTGGGATAAAAAGACACATGGGTGAATTCCTCCACGCACTCTGTACAGTGACAATACGAACAGCCTGTGGTGCCAAGTCCTCCCACAGGGACCTCCTTCTGCCCTGGGAAGTTCTCAGATGATATTAAGGGTGTAAAGTCAGCTCCTGTGGTGGCCACGTCCTCCTTACCATCAGTCTCAGGGAAGGAAGGGAACAGAGATATCACTAAAGCATGAACACCTCAATAAAACAAAACATAACTTCTCAGAGAAAGCCCACAGTGGATTATCTGTCCCCCAAAATCTTCTCCCTTGCAAAATGCAAAAGCTACTTTTCTCTGGTGAATCTATGCCAAGGTCAGGGTTCAGAGTCCCTAAATTCAAAAGACATTTTAGAGATTAGCTGCAATCCCTGAGATTCACAGAGGCCTGAAGCTTCCTTAGCAAGGAGAACACGATCAGAGCCTGAAAGTCATAGGATTCATTTGGCAAATGGTCAGGATGGTATCTATCATGTTCTGGGAGTGTGACAGGTTGAAAAGTAACTGTGGAAGGGAAGGAACTGGCGGGTAACATGGATTTCAAGGTGCCAGGAAGGGGACACAGCACAGTGCTTTTGGGACTATATTAATGGCAGAAGGTGCCCTAAGAAGGACCCATCCACCCTTCGACACTGTCCGTGCGGCTAGCAGTGGAGACTTGGCAAAGATGGGGAGAAGTAGCTATAGCTTCTCCTACTATCCCCAAGAAAGCAGAAACCAACTGGATTTGTCCAAACAATAATATTCCAGGAGAGAAAATCATGTCTAAGGGCCATCGTGGAGCACGTCTTGCAGTTGCTCAGCTGAAAGGCTTTGAAGCAAGAAACCCCGTACCACAAGGGACACAGTGTGCACTGAGGTGCCAAGGACAGGGTGTTCAGAGAGGCTGATCAGCCTCGACCTTAGAGGTGGTTGCACTGGTCTAGGACTGAAGCACATTTGTGGAGAAGCATGAGGCAGCATGGGCTGCAATCGGCACGCCCTGGAAGTGCCCTGTGGCTCACAGGCTCTGCAAAGCCCATAAATCCACTGACCCTCGGGAGAATGAGATCTACTTTGATAAAAGCATAAAAGTAAGTAGCCAAGACCTGGAGATCAGTTTGCAGGCTCCATAGATACATCCACAAAAGGTCCACAAAGAGGATTGAAAATTTTTACTGGTTCAGCTGCACTGACATTAAAACTTGCCAGACAGCGAATGTGGACAAAGCTTGAAGAATTGCCTGTTTTCACCAAGGGGGCTTGGCTGGACTCACTTCCCAGTTCATTTATTAGTGTGTTCAGTAAATACTCACCAGAACATTGTCTGCCTCAGAGTCACAGGACTTAGGTAGGGAGGGACCTCTGGAGGTCTCTAGTCCACCCTCCTGCTCAAAACAGGGGCCAGCTTCAAAGGCAGATCGTACTCCTACTGTTTGAGTGCTCAGCTGAATGGCTGGGAACCCCTCCAGCGCGGGCACAGGCACCCTGTCTCTTCTTACTAGGGGACTGATCATAAGGTTACAACCTAGTCTCCAGAAGAGACCTGTATATGTGTGATATGTACACATCTTCCACAGGAATGTTTTCTTCCTTCCTAGAGGAACAGTATTAAGTATTTTTCTCGTGTTCCTGCCCAAAACCTGGAGTCAGAACAGATACCAATAAAAAACGAGATGTGGCTGCTTCCTGCCCCTCAGGATATTTTAATCTTACTGGGGAGATGTGTTTTGCTATCTAAAACCCATTCTGGTCCTGGGTAGCATGAGGGAAAGGGAAAGGGCTTCATCACTGCCACGCCAAACAAACCCTCAAAGCCAGGCTGTAAAGGAAATGCTGCCAGGTCAGCACAGAGGGCAGCAGAAAAGCTGGACACCTCCAGACAGGCTGGAACTGTATCCCTGCTCCCTAGGAGGGATCAGCAGGCTGCCGAAAGAGAATTCAACATGCAGGCCTCATAAAACTATACCTAAAATGAAAAAAAGAATAGGGATTAACTTTACCACACCTAGCAAATGAGCAAGAGAGATGGAGGTTCGCTTTCAAAATGCCACGCTGCTATTTAGCAAAAGGGTTAGCGTGCTTCCTGAGTTATCCTCAGAAGTTCCCATGGTTCATAACGTCCCATATTCTCCCTGGAATAAAATCTGCTCTATCTCACAAGGCACATTTTGGAAGAGTCCATGTAAAGAACGGCACTAACTTTTTTATATTCAGATATTCAGCATTTCTTTAGCCTTAAAGACAGTTTCTGATTAGTTTTCTAAAAGGTAGGCAGGACAGGCAGGGGATTACAAAGCAATTGGCCATGTAATGAGGCGAAAACCTAAATAACTCTTTAACTCTTCCATCTTCCTAAAAACTCTTACTTCAGTACTGAGAAGATAAAGTAATCTATGTTTTAAAATTAAAAAGGATACTCAGAATTACACTGATCCTGAAAACCTGTAAGACGAATCTTCCCTTTAAATTATATAACCTCGCAATCCTGAAGCAAAGAAGGGAACCACTTCCATTTTTATGTGTCATCTATCTTTAGTCCTCCAGAATGCAAAGAGATGCAAAGACTGCAGTATTACAGAAATGAGGCTTGAAATAATTTATACTGAAGAATTCCCACTGTCCCCCCGACCAGTTATAAATATTGATGGGGTGTTTAAGGCAGTCAATCACACAAATATTTAATATTCATACATACCGCACAGGGACTTCAACATACACTTCTTGTAGGCTCTTCCTTATGTAACGTTCGAGCGCATTACCTCTGCGGGTGGAGACGCGATTTTATGAACAGCAGCTGAGATCCTCAGCTGATACAAAAAGCCTTCCTTCTCAGAGGCTCATCATGCTCCAGATTACATTGGTAATGGCAGTATCAGAGAAACAGCTTTATTATTGATTCTTCTGCATAAATTGGGAAGAAAATAGATGTCATCCATAGTTATGGGTAAGGAACTAGGCTGTGTCACGATGAAGCCAACTAATGGTAGCACGTTGTGCCGCAGAGAAGAGCTGCCAGGGACTCCCTGGGTGCCGGTGCCTTCCCCAGCAGGATCAGCCGTGCATGGGTCAGGCTCACTACCTCTTCCCCATTGCAGCAAGGGTTAGTCCATCACAGAAGACTGTATTCCTCTCTAGCAGTGTAAACAAAGACAAAACTCTGAGAAGTCATCCTGCTCTGTCTCACCCACCTGGACTGCCAGAAAGATGGCATGGCCACCTGGCTTGTTCTCCATTACAGAAGTTCAGGGGACATGCTGATAAGAGTTATGTTGAATGCAAACTTATGATTTAAAGAATATTATTACACTATAAATGTCTGACGAACCAGCAACCCTTGAGCAGTCTGCATAAAGGAATTAATTAGAAAACAGAAAGAGAGGGTATGCTGCCGTATCTCCTAGCAAGAATAGACTTTATGAGTTTGCAAGTGCTGTGCAACAAGCAGCGATTCAGAGTGCTGCAGCTCATCAGAACACAGCGAGGCGCGAGCGGTCCTTAGGGAAGCGTGCAGCTCTGAGAGCAAGCAAAGGCTGAGATTTCTGGAGAATTACAGACTACAACTCACTGGCTCTGCTAACAAACCCATCCTATTGTATAATTATAACAACAAAGCTGTTTAGGTATTTCACTGGTAAAATGTGAAACTTGCGTAAGAAAGAGTTTTACATCTCTGCTTTACTAAATGAGTCAAAGCAGGGATTACCACATCTCATACAAATGAAGAGGACAGTTTGGACTTTCATAGTGAGGGTTAGACTTCACCTTTGGCCTTTGAGGACTAAACTACTTGCTTTTAGGTAGACATTATATAGCTGTAGCTATTTTTTGTATGACATGTTTAACAAAGAGTCCCTTAACAGAAAGCTAAGAGTTATTTCCTTTGGATCTCTATAGATCAATGCTGTTTACTAAAACACTACTATTTGAGGTGGTAACGAGGGTTAGATAAACCTCCATTAGTTCTGGATACATCAAAGAAGGTGTAGAAACACCAGAAAAATCAAATTTCTCTTTGTGTCTGGCCCATTAGTCACTTTTACTTATGCCTAGAGAACTGTAGCCATGCTCTATCTGTTGAGGATGTACTCCTGATAAGCATTGCAGCCACATCTGATAGGCAACAAAGCAATTTTCCCTCTTAAGATTAATGCAATGAAGGGAGGGATGCATGCAGGTGCTTGAGAAATAACAGACAACTGAATATACGGGGACAGTGTATATGGCATAGAGGAGCAACGGTGGAAGTGGGACCATTCAGGCATCAACTAGAGAAGGTGATGGCTTTTTGGGAAGGATGACTGTCCTGAAAGATCTCAGCTGCTTCACCCAGGAGACCCAACGTAAATCTTACCCTGAGCATTTCTGCTTTCTCTCTCTGAAGGCTTACTTTTTCACTGTCACCATCATCTTTTTCAGATGAATCACGATCAATCAAGGTTGAAGAATGGAAGAATGGGAAGAACAATGAGTGAGTGGAGCACAGTGTTAAAACATCAGCAATGGCACCCCAAAAAACCAGCAAACAAGGGACAGCAAGGTGCTGCTGTGCCTCCCATTGAAATGTTCTGGAGGTCAGTCAGAAGCACAGAAAGAAAAATACAAATGCAAAATACTTGCATATGTGCTAAAACAAACATAAAGGAACTTTTTATTCAAGAGTTTTGGCTGCAGTACTCCATATGTGTAAATAAATTTCACATTCAGCCCCCCTTGCCCATGTTGTCTTAAAGTATATATGTGCGTGTGTGTCTCTTATCAGCAGAGCTGTGCATGTATTTAAAGAAAAGTGAATCACTTGGTGACCACTTTTGATTTTTATACTTCTGTACATCAGCATTACTGAACATGATACAGGCATGCTTTCCAACCCTGCTGTGCTCAGCTCGAGTGCTCGCAGCCAGAAATACTGCTCCAGCTAACATGTACGACTCTTTCCCTAGTACTACTTTTCCTGGAACAAAGTGCAAATCTGCAAAATGCAAATTCACCAGGAAAGACAGCGCAGTCAAGGCGGCTGGTTGACTGTTTATATGTCACAAGGAGGGCCCTACCAGAGAGAATCATCTTGCTGGCCCCCAGCTTGTTCCAGCCCTATGAAGGTATAGAATTTGTTCTTCCTGGAAAAATTTGCTCATATAAACAGGTCTCTCCCACAATATGAGGGAAATTTCAGTTAGAAAGGTATGCGTCAACACCAATGTTCTAGTAGTTTCTATGTATTTGTTAACAATATGCCCCAAATAATATGCTTTCTATTTGGTTAAATTGCATTTGGAGACAGCAAAGACACTGTACTTAGCTATTTGATAATTCCCTTATAATTTCATATTCGTTGTTCTCAGTGCTGGCACTTTGAGACCACATATGCAAGCAGGTGAGGAAAGGATAGGTGAATTTCTCCCTCGGGCTGTGTCCTCTTCTGCACAGCCAGAATCGGGCAGCAGGGACGGACAATACCAGTAGGGGCTATTAACTATCAAGTACTTATCGTTAAACACAACGATGGCGATATAATCTTAGATGCAGGAAAATCTCCAGCTGCATGTTGTCAGTAACAAGGAGACAATGCCAGAGGAAAAAAAATCACTCTACATTTGGCTTCCTTACACTCTTTTTTTACATATTCACAATTGGTCCCTGCTGGAGGAAGCGTATCAGGGTGGATGCATCTTTGTTTTGGCCAGTTCAGCCATTCTTTTGTTTAACTTTCCCTCTTTTCAGACCAACAGGCTAAATTCTTAGGAGAAGTAACAAAATTGGGCTTCCACAGTGGTGAGTTGATTCATCTCTCCAACTCCTTTCCTCCCAGCATAAACTGCTGTTTCTGGAGGCACTTCAAGAGCCATTGCTACCCAGCTGGATTTGGTACAAAGAAGGGCGTATTTGGAAGAGCTGACTTGAACTGTACTATCATCAGAACAAGGAGGAGTGCAAGGTCCTGTGTCTGACACAGGACAACCCCATGCATCAGTTTGGCTGAGCAACAGACCTTTCTAAAAAGATCCTGCTGGTTATGGTGGATCCACCATGGAATATAAGCCAGCAGTGCAAAGGTGGCAAATCGCAGCACATCAGGGCCTTGAGCAACATGATTGCAGCTGGATCTAACTTCCAACCTTGCGTAGGGGTAGGACCAGAGGACCTCCAGTGGTGCCTTGCAACGTGAATGACCATGACTCTAATTGGTAGAGGCAGACAATGGAACAGGAGGCAACATCCACAGGCTGAGCTGTGGGAAGTTCAGACTGCAGATGAAGAAATACTTCTTCCCCCAGTGGAGGTGCAGCCCTGGGACAGGTCACCAGCGATGTGGGGAATCTCCATTCTGGTTTTTTTTTAAAACCTCAGCTACAAAAGGCACAGCTGCCCTGACCTTGTGTTAGCACAGCCTGCTGTGAGTGGGAGCTGGAGCAGAGATCTTCAGAGGACCTGGCCACCAGCGCCGCTGTTATACTGTGACACTCCCTTATGATAGCTTATTACATTAAATTGCATGTTTATTGTGTAAGAGAGGGAAGGCATGCCCAACCTTATGGCTGTTTTCTAGTGTGGTGATGGCGTGTAGGTATAAGGGTGATGGGCAAGGTTTTCAATGCCCTGCCCAGCAGGTACTAACATCACTGATGTCTGCAGACTGCAGGCAGGAAACAATGAATCCCAGCTGAACAAGGAAGACTAGAAACACGTCTCCCAGGTCTAAATCTGAACGTGCTTTAGCGCAGTGCATTTGGTAATACCTAATAATTACATATTAGGCAGCAGCTGATTATGAAAATCCTTCCTTATTCTGTGTGACAGTGAGTCAGTGCTTTGTAGGTCACCACAAAGGTGGGTAGGTTTTTACCCCCACTTCATGGATGTGATTAAACCTGGTCATCATCGCAATGTGAGCAAGTAACAGAATCGGGAAGCGTTTTCAGCTCCTAATGAATTTGATTAAACTCAAATGCTAGCGGTTTTTCTTGAACTATTCTATGCCAACACACTTTTGGTATATGAAATACATTTAATAAATTAAACATATACTTACTTGACTGCCATCTTCCAGAAACAGAAGAGAAGTGTCTGCCCTGTGGGATGTTCTCCAAGCTTTACCAAGCAGCTGTATTATGTGCAGCCATTTCAAGGATTTTCCGTGATTATAAAAGCACACTGGCTAACTCTGAGTTAGACTGAACAGCCTCAATTATATAACTCATTACTACTTCCAAGCATGCTTAGTGGAAAGAACAGGAGTTGTAAAGCAATGGATGATGGAAGATAAATTGGCATGTGTATGAATCAATGTTTAAACAAAGGAACTCCAGCTCTTTCTTGGAATAGCAACATTTTGATGTCTCAAATCCCCTGACACTGGTTTCATAAATGCAGTAACGTAAACCATGTGCTGGGTGGTGATTTTCTGAGGACCTTCCCGCTTTCATTGTGTATTTTATTACAGGCCAAATGTGACATTAAATGCTATCCGCTGCAGCTTGGAGTTAAATACTTGCTCTGTTCAGAATAGCAACACTCAATTAAACAGCATTTTTCATGATCTACACCCTCTATTGTCACTGTGTTTAAGGGAAATAATGGGAGCACTGACCTATATTGCGTTTCTTATTATCGATGGAGATGAAGCGTATGCAGGGATTATCGGTGATGTACTGTGCAGCCCAGGGGACATCAATCTGTGTACCGGCCTCATAAAAAAGTCCCAGAGCGTAGCGGGAGGAGTAGCTCGCAGATTGCAGTTGCTGCTTTTGACTTTCATTAATTACTGTGGAAAAGAAAAAAAAAAAAGAAAAATCAGACAATCCTTCTCTCAGAACATTAAATGTGTGAATGCTGTGGTTAAGCTGATTATTTCTTCCTGAAAATGACCAGACTGCTAAAACTAAGAATTTAATATTAAACCTAGTGCTTTGTAATATTTTTTCTGGGACACCTCTTCATCAAGTTTTAATGGTGCATTATGTAGAGTATGTCTTTCACACGCAACCCTCCCCCATCTGTTGGTGGTTTATCTCCCAGTTCTCCACTAGTTGCCTTTGACTTAAAACTTTGATGACCGGTAACTTTTTTCCAAATCTTTTCTCAAAGGGTGAATAAATGGGAATAAGAGGTTTGGGTTGCCTCTAGCACATCAAATAAATGATTGTATGACTCTGCAAAAACCCGAATGACCTCACATATCAACAAAATGACCACAGGGACTCTTGAATCTTTGGGGAAAACAGCCCTGCAACTTCTGTGTTGCAATTCAAATGGATGAAGAAAACTCTGCACTTCGGCACACAAAGGGTTTGTAGTGAAGTTCAGCTCCACCAGTTGAAGGTACTTTAAAGCAGTTTAGAAAATTTCAGAGCAAATATGAATCCATTCCTCCCTATGATTAACTCTTCCATCTTCTAATTACTTTTTGCCTCAATTTTATAATCTTCATAAAAAGCTGCACAAAGTAGCATTAGCCCCACTGTGCATTCAAATACTATTTTATTTCGTGCCAAAGAGAAATACAACAGTTTGACTAATCATGGAGTTAGGTACCACGTCTCTCTTCCTACTACCAAATGGACGGCTAACACTTCTGCGAGCTGGAGCAGGACATGCAAAGACAAAATCACAGCGGTCTCCAGCTTGTATGTGAAATTGCACGCTCTGTTGGGCTTGTTTGGAGGTTTGATATTGAGAGGCAAAAGAACAACAATTGAAGTGCTTCATTTTATGCAAAATTCAGCTGACATGATGAACATGTTGTATGAAGAAAGGAGTACGTGATGGCTACATCCACTGTGGCACTTTCCACAGGCAGCAGGCCAGGTGTTGAGCGGTATTCTTCAGAAGGACTTCAGCAGAAGTTCTGCCCCAAGACAGACCAGCCCTGCATGTGGGGCAGGCTGGGATGGGCTGTAGGGGGCAGCTCTCCACGCAAGGCTCCACAGGCAAGAGGCATCTGCAGACTCGTGCACACCAAGCTGGCCAGGAGTCACACCACTGAAGGCCAACCAGCCCAGTGTGAGAGCATCCAGCAGGTCAAGGGAAGGTATTATTCCCCTAGAGTGAGGCCACATCTGGACACACTGTGCAGTTTATCATGCCCCCCGCTACAAGGGAGACAACAACAAACTGGATGAAGTCCTGTGCAGGATCACTAACATGGTCCACTAAAGGGGGTCTCCGTTCCCGGGGACTGCCCTGACTCACCTGGACACGGCCCCAAACAACTTGCTGCAGCTGCGGTGTTGGACCTGCTGGGAGCAGTGTTAGGCTGGAAACGCCTACCCTGGTGCCTCCAGCCAGAGATGGTGGGACTGGGTGATTCTGCGTACCTTACCCACACCACAGCCATCTCCATGCAACTGCAATTAATGTGCTTCAAAGAAGAACTCTGGCGTGACTGACCTTGCTGTCATGACTAATGCTGCTCCTCAGACCTTGCAACCAGGACGGCTTCATCACACACTCACTCCACTAGCACACACTCTCTCCCTGGGAACTGATATTTCCTGCTGTGCCAAGGCGAGACTCTAGGAAGCAGGGCTATAAATCAAACCTCCGTGCACAGTGCCGCGACACAGGCACTTGAGTCACACAGTGCCGGCCAGGGGCAGGGGTCCAGCAGCACTGGCAGAGTGTTTTCCAGCAGGATGCATGTTTGAGAGCACATTCAGTCGTGCTGAGAACTCCTTGCAATAACTGCCACTAAACCTGTAAAGCCTACATACCACCAGTCTGCATTAAGGTCCATTCCCACCACCACTACTGGCATACTCCCTTCTCAAACACCATCAAGGCTGCCTGTGTTCGGAGTCTATTTACATGCAGAGGACAACGAGCAGGGGAGAGTGTCACTCCTGAGCCAATCCTGGTGGAGAGGAGGGCTGGTGTTACCCCAGCTCTTACCAACCTGTGGGTGACCATTTCAGCTGTGCAAGTCTATAGGTGCTGAGTCCAAACTCCTTGTCATGACTGGTCCATTCTGGCAACATTTCCATGTGGCCTCCCAAAGTGTGCAGGGACACAATTCATGTCCCTATTCAGTGACTTCTGAGAGGCTCAATAAGTATTGAGCCTCCATTCACCATTGTGGAGAATGGAGTTAAATCCAATTGGCGGCCGGTCACGAGTGGTGTTCCCCAGGGCTCAGTACTGGGGCCGGTCTTGTTTAATATCTTTATCGATGATCTGGATGAGGGGATTGAGTGCACCCTCAGTAAGTTTGCAGACCACACCAAGTTGGGCGGGAGTGTTGATCTGCTCGAGGGTAGGAAGGCTCTGCAGAGGGACCTGGACAGGCTGGATCGATGGGCCGAGGCCAACTGTATGAGATTCAACAAGGCCAAGTGCCAGGTCCTGCACTTCATCCACAACAACCCCATGCAGCACTACAGGCTTGGGGAAGAGTGGCTGGAAAGCTGCCCAGCAGAGAAGGACCTGGGGGTGTTCGTCGACAGCCGGCTGAACATGAGCCGGCAGTGTGCCCAGGCGGCCAAGAAAGCCAATGGCATCCTGGCCTGTATCAGAAATAGTGTGGCCAGCAGGAGTAGGGAAGTGATCGTGCCCCTGTACTCGGCACTGGTGAGGCCGCACCTCGAATACTGTGTTCAGTTTTGGGCCCCTCACTACAAGAAGGACGTCGAGGTGCTGGAGCGTGTCCAGAGAAGGGCAACGAGGCTGGTGAGGGGTCTGGAGAACAAGTCTTATGAGGAGCGGCTGAGGGAACTGGGGTTGTTTAGCCTGCAGAAAAGGAGGCTGAGGGGAGACCTTATCGTGCTCTACAACTACCTGAAAGGAGGCTGTAGCCAGGTGAGGGTCGGTCTCTTCTCCCAAGTAACTAGCGATAGGACGAGAGGAAATGGCCTCAAGTTGCGCCAGGGGAGGTTTCGATTGGACGTGAGGAAAAATTTCTTTACTGAAAGAGTGGTGAAACATTGGAACAGGCTGCCCAGGGAAGTGGTGGAGTCACCATCCCTGGAAATATTTAAAAGATGTGTAGATGAGGTGCTTAGGGACATGGTTTAGTGGGCATGGTGGTGTTGGGTCGACGGTTGGACTCGATGATCTTAGAGGTCTTTTCCAACCTCAATGATTCTATGATTCTATAAGTAAGCCATGAAGCCTACTGTGTCTCAGAAGCCTTGATGAACCACCAGAGAAGGTTCACCAAGGCTATTGAGTCCACTCTTCACAGACAGGTGCCTTTACGGGAGGATGCATGGTCTGCAGTCACAATCTCTCACCTGAAAACCCACCAGGCTACTCATAGGTATCTGCCCCATCCCGTTGTTTCTCTAGTTGTGTATTTTTTCTGTGATGTCTCTCCACTCTATTCCTCTGCACGTCATAGAGAAGACTGATTTCAGAGGCTGCTTTCTGCCTCCTCCCCTGAAACACTGACCTCATGTACAGGGTGCTCTCCTAACTGAGGTTCCTGGCTGGTCTCCCCCACCCCACCACGACCTCCACACCCACACCAGCCTTACCTAATCACCAGCACACCAGAGGATCACAGGTCAGATTCCATCTCAAATCTCATCAGAAATAAACCTTGAAATGCCCCAAGAAAAACGCTCACAAATTTTAACACAAATATGCTGGTGAACAGAGAAATGTCGGGGGCAGAAAGAAACACTGATTGACCCATGAAAGCTGGGGAGAGGAAAGGAGGAGAAATAAAAGGCATCTGGCACTAGAGGGGTGGTGGTGGAGCTGCCTGACAGAGGAAGCCAGAGGACAGGCCTGCCCAGGAGGGTAGGACTGGCTGAGCACGATGGGGTTTGAAGAAGCTCCCTTTCCCTCTCCAGTCCAGTGCCCCCTCTGAGAAGGTGTTGAGGGGGCCCAGTTGCCTCTCACCTTGTCCCTGCACCTAGATCTTTCCAAGGAAGATCCACTCCTCTCCATGGACCTCAGGAACTCCTCTAAGTGTTGGGTCAAAGACCCCTTGACCTCTGCTGTCACCTTCCCTTGGCAAAGCTGCCTCCTTGTAAGTTATGGCACGGTAGGGTTCCCATTTGTTATACCGCTGGTCTGTGACCAAGACCCAGTAACAGTTTAGCATGGAGAATGCTGTCGGTATGTTACTGCCTTGAACGGGCTTCTGCAGCACACATACATGCTCTCAATGGAAGAACAACACTGTACAACGTGCTCCAGAGAAAACCAGAGTGGTGGTTACAAGACCTGCTCTTCAAGGTCATTTCTTCTTGCTTCACCTGAGCATGTCCCAGATGAGGAACCGGTGGCTCCCATCTCGCCCCAGGACTCCAGACGTGGTGCAGACCAGTCTGTTTGTGCCGCCCAGCTGGCCGGCTCTGAAAGCCAGTGTGCAAAGGACCCTGCCCAGGCTCACTCTGCCTTCCTCTGGGCTAGGCTGCTCCCCAGCCCAGGGCTCCTGGGTGTGCAGGGCTCCATGCCAAACCTCCAGAGCAGGGTGGCTGCCCCAGGCTGTGGCGAGGTGCTTGGCTTTCATCCCGGCTTTTCATGCCGTTCAAAGGTTTTGCATTGACCAGGGCAATGGCAGGCCTCCCCCAGCTCCGCGAGTCTCCTGCAAGCTGCCATCTCCGTCCTCCTCCATCCTTCCCCTCTTCCACAGCTTCCCTCCAGCTTCTGCAGCCCCCAGGACCGGGACACTTTGCGGCGTGGCACCGCCGCTTGGCAAAGTTTGCAACGAGGAGGGGAAGGCAGAGGATTAAGCAGGGACGTGGGGTGGGCTGGAGGACTGCCCCGGAGGAAAAGATGCCAGCGCAAGAGGACCTTGCACATCCCGCCCCACTGGAAATGTTCCCTGGCCTGTGCTAACTTCCCGCTCAAGCCGTGAATTTAACAGCGCAGGCACGTGGTGCCAGCATCCGGGAACCATCTCGGGGGCTCTTTACTGCCAAGTCAGAACAGCGACGTTCGCAATTTCAGCAGTGCTTGTCCCAAGTGCCTCCTGGCAGACCACAAGAGCCCAGACAGGGAACAGATCTGCTGCTAAACACATGCTGCATGGCAGAGGGGACAGATGTTGTCCAGAAATCCCCCTGTAAGGGGGATTCAGGTAAGGGCTCTGCACAGCTGGGTTTTGAGATGTCCATCACCACCAGGCCCCCTTCTTACAGCTATGATAAACAATCACAATGTATTATGCATTCTTGCTGTGCTTTGAAAGAATATTAAAGTCCTATAAACAAGCAAATAAATATGAAGCTGTAATACCCCATCTAAAACACTACTCTTTGTCCAGGTTACTTTGGCAACTCATTTCCCCTTGGGGAAAAAAAATAAACAAGACCTCCTTCAGTCTGCAAAGCAAATTCCCCCGGCAAAGCTCAGCACATGGAAACTTCTGCCCTGTGGGAATGTATCTGAGATAGAGATGAACTGCCCATCTTGGAGGCTGCAGGCACTTACACTGCCTATAAGCCCGTACCCTGTCTCTGCTCTGCAGCACACGTGGGCTGCTGCAGGGGAAGGGACTGGCGGGTTTAAATTTGCTCAGGCAAATGGTTTATTACACAGAGTGCTTCAGCAGGTACAACATTCACAACGTTAAGTGTTGCCAAAGCCGAGCCGGCCAGTTGGCTCTGAAGTACCTTATTTAAGACTTAACATCGCTTTATGGACCTGTCTTCACAAGCTATAAACTTTCAGAAGGTGTTAGGGGTCATTGGGGATGGATGTTGAACAGCAGTGCAGTAATCAAAGATAAGCTACAATTTCATCAGCTTTAAGTATACCATACACATGGAGTTTGCTGGGGAAAGGGGATGAAGGAAGGCAACGAGCCCAGCTGAGCAACCTCCCTCCCAGGAGAGAGGAGAAGGAGGAGGGCAGGCAACTTCAAGGGTGTGGGCACCAGCCAGAAATGACAGAGCTGTGACTTAACAGATCAAAGGGCTGTAAACAGCTAGGGCGGCTCGTTCACAGCAGTGAGGGAAGGAACAGCTTCGGGAAGAAGTCGCTTTTCAAAGCCTTGGGGAGATGGAATAACGCACAGGCTAAGAACACCCGGTTATACTGCCCAGCGCCTGCAGGCATTTCAGGGACAGTGGCAGGCTGCTCACTGGTGAGAAGTGAATCCCAAACACTGAGAAGTTTCTCCAGGCTCAGTCCTGCCCTGTCCTTGGGTAAACCAGAGCTGGAAGGGAACCTGCAGGGTGGAAACAGAGGGGCAGCACAGTCATGCTAGCCACCCCACACGCGAGTGCATTGGACTCACAGCCAGGCTCAGGCTTGAGGCAGCTGCAGCCGGTTGCTGGGGGCCGTGTCCGGGCAAGTCGGGGCATCCCTGGGGTTGGGGATCCCCCACCACTCGGGGCCCCGTCCCAGGGACACCCCGCTCACACAGGGACAGGCTGTTTCCTTGGGGCCGGCCGGGGTTTCCCGTGCTGCAGCTTGTGCCGGTGCCTCTGGGGCTCTTTCTGACCATACCATAAACCAGAAATGACTAATACCCATTGTCCCAAACTTGTATCTCAACATTTAAAAGTGTATTAATTCAATTACTGACGTACGTTTGTAAACCAATTTGTTTAATTATTGCTTAGGTTTTTTAAAAATAATGTCTGTGGTTCACTGGATTCTAAACTGCTGCAAATTTAGAAAACTGAGGAAGTTTTTATAGCTTGAGAAGACGGGCAATAAAGTGATGTCACGTTTGAAATCCAGCAACAAAAAAGCTGAACTGTATGTAAAAACAATGCTACGAGTTGTAAGACTGAGGTTTTTCCCCTGCTCCATCCATTATGCGTTTTAGCAAGGCCAACAAGTTGATCTAAGGACATGAAGAGGGCCTTCATTTTGAATTTCCATACTTTTATTGGTTTAAATGAAAACCAGACTGTTGTTTTAATGTTGTGTATGAAACCACAAAATAACTATTAATTTTTCCCCTTCCAACAAAAATGGTTAAGATGATTTTAATAACATTTTGGAAAAAAAAAACAGCTTTCAGACCACGGAATTGTCCAGCGTACAAGAATCAGCCATAGCGATATTTTTAAAGCAATGCATAAAGACATGAAAATCTTATATTTTCCACTGAAAAACTCAGCTACAGCTGCACTGTGAATGCCACTGAAGTAAATGTCCTCCGGAGATTTCATCACATCAAAGCAAGGGGCATGTATACTTTATTTGCTGTTTCTCTAGACACTGACAGCAGAGTGGATTACTTATCTGTAACACTCAATAAATATAGTAAGGGCCTTTTATCTGCTGTTCCAGTACTTTAATGTCACCTTGCTGCCTCACTCATGTTGTGGGAAGGAGAGGACCCAGAGATCCCATTACGGCCAGCAAGAGAGAGGAGAGCCAAGGCTTCAGCTGGCAGGCTGGGAGAACGGGCACCACGCCATTCAGGAGTCCAGGACTGAGCCCAGCCTACCATCACAGAGGCCAGGGAAGCAAAAATAAACCCAGCTGCTCTGGTGGCCAAGAACCGACTAGGACAATCAAGGTTTAATCCTGGATGTTTAGTCATTTGCCAGCAAGTAAGGGAGGGGATTGCAATATCCACCTTTATCTGCGGAAAGGCACTGCAGTAGCTAGCTAGCACCTGGATCTTCACCACCAGTTTGTGGCAGCTGTCAGAGGCTCTGGCAAGGACTGGACTTGCAACTGCAATTTTGAGCAAGCAGAGATGGGGAAGAGACATGATGGGTCGGTAAAGGATTCAGGTCAGTCTGGTAATTGAAGCAGATAGGTTACCCATAACTTCACATGAAGTCCCACATACCTGTCACTGTAGGTCACAGCTGCTGGGGACAGGGAGAAACCACATTCAGAACTGCAGGGAAAAGCAGATGCTACAATTTGAGATGCATTTAAAATAATACTTGTTTTGGAAAGTTTTGCTATTCCTAATTCGGTACTTCTAAAAGCTTGTGGATACTTATCTCTCTATCAAGTCATCACATGATTTCAGAGCTCAGCTGGGATGCTTGTATCCAGCTCTTGCATGCACATAAGGATGTGTGGGCAAACTTGGGTAAACAAATTGAGATCCTGGTTTGAAAAACTTCCAGGGATGAGAGGGAAAACAGTCTTATTTTGTTTCACCCTTCAGTCTTGCTGAGTGGCACAGAGGATGTTGCATCCTGACAACTAGCAGCTCCAAAGAAGACAACAAATAGCCAGATACAGTTTGTGTTATCGCACACAGCTATCACTGGATATGTTCAAAATCGCTTACTAGGTATGGCCAAGGTAACTGAATCTAGAGACATCAAGACATTACCAGCCACTGAAGCACTAAGAAAAAAACCCTACAGCAGTACTTTTAAGGAATGATAGTGCTATTAAAGCAGCAGAATATGAGGATGCTGGACTTGTAGTTTTTGCTTTTAGGAAAAGATGGCTCTTTTTAGTCTTAACTTCTTTTACTGGAAACTGCTTATTCTTCTAATAATCCAACAGCTCTAGCTTTGGTGGGAATAGTATTAGAGCCTGGCTTGAGCTTTGTGACTTTTCCAGAGTATCTTCCCAATTCAGTGTAACTCCTGCTCCTTGTGGGCCTGCTTTCAGCACTTTCTTAAGCCATTCCTAGCAAGCAGGTCTGACACAGGTGTGTGTGAGGGGACTAGTGGTTTCTGCTAAGCACAACAGTCCTGCTGGGGCTGTAAGAAATTAGGAAAAATGAAAATACTCTGAAGAATACTGTGATTTGTATCAAAGGATGAAACAGCCCCCTGTATCCATCCATGAGGACTACAGGAGGGAAAAGGTGCTTCTACAGTTACCCTCTATTCCTCCCTGCTTGAGTTTTAACAAGTAAAAACTTCAGCTGAAGCTTTGCTGGCAACTGTGGCTTACGCAGTGCCTCAGTACCAGCTCCCGCTTTGACGTATTTGCAAAGAAAATATCCCTTTCATCTCTTGAAAGGCTCAGCACCACAGTTGGACAGCGAGATGTCCCTGCGTCCCGGGAAGAAACCAGCTACCTTTTGTCACTGCCCAGCCACCCCCCAGTTTTCAGGACCTTAGCTTCCTCTTCTGGAAACAAAACCAGTCCTGCCCAACTCCCAGTCCCCACCTGCCATGGGATGGCACAAAGAGAAATAAAACGTCCTGCCCATTTCCTCTTGTTCTCTTTCCCATCTTCCGGAAAATTTTGTCAGGAATACAGACTTAAGGAAACCTGACAAATTTATAAAGGATCGTGGTAGGTCTTGCTTATTTTCCAACAGATGGGTAAGCTGGTGCACAAGCCCCTGTGTAATCTCCTAGTACTCAACTCAGCCTTTGACTAGGAAGGTTTCTCTCCACCTTCTTAATTTTTTCCATACTTTATTTCTGTGACCATAAGCTTCTCTCACAGCTATGCCCTTAATAATCCCACTGCTGACGCTATCCCCCAAAAGGTTTTGTTTTTTCCTTAGGCTGTTTTGCTTAAGATTTTATTTGCAGCATCTGACTTAGTGATACGCTGACAGCAAATCTAAATGCATCAATCAGATGTTGTCGGTGACAGTATTTGGAAGTGGCTAGTGATGACCATTATTTTGAAAGTTAAAAAAGAAACTCTGTGGTTAAACAGCAACAAAGATATTTTTAGCGTAGGTATCAAGAGATTTTAATAAGACGCTCACCCAGCAGAATAGGCAGCTCGGCTAAGTACCTGGAGATACAGTTTATTGTCACAGCTGACAGAGTGCTGCCATAGCTCTGTTCAGGAGATGAATTATTCAGGACGGCACATTATCATAACCCTCACACAACGAAGCGTCCTTGGATGGCAACCTCTTCTTCCTCAGCAGGCTTGCAGAGACCTTTCCTACTGCTCTCCAGAGCAAGAAGCCGCTGCCCTGAGCTCTCTAGTTGAGTAGTGACAAAGGACAGACTTTTCAGGCAATCCCCCTCTGCACAGTCATCAACGCTGACACCGCGCCATGACACTGGCCCTCTGCCACCGCGCTGACCATTTCAAGATGCAGGCTGTTCCTGCTTTTGCCTTTGCGTAGGAGGGAGCAGAGGTTATGAGAAAGGCTTCGTTTTTAAGTTCAGCTTCCTTATCAAACAGCTTGAGATTTTTTTAAAAAGGCAGCATAACAGTTAAATGCAACCATGCCTATATCTGCATTGAAATACTCACTAAACATAGTTACATGTTGCGATATACTTTTCCTTTTCTTATTATGCTCAGCTTTTGTTTGAATAATCCTGTTTGGATCCAATGCAATGCTAACTCCTGCGTGTATGCAATGTCCGTAACAACTTAAATAATTATTTCAAAGCACTGAGGTCCTGGCTGACTTGGCATAAAGCTTCTTTATCTAAAGTTTGTGGCACGTGAAGGAAAGGTGTATTTAGAAATGTAGATGATTAAGTGGAAAAGAAAGATGCTGGGGAAAAAAAAGATAGTACAAGTAATTTTGTATGAAGTTTATGATTTTGAGAACTAAGCTTGAATACCTGTCCACCAGCTGCTCTTGACAAGATGATTAGCAATTCACTCACTATTAAACTAAAACCTCTATCAATTTTCACAAGAAACATTTACATTAATCTCCTACAGCACCACACATTGCATTCCAGTCAACTTTTGCTATCAACAGAGAAATGAAACTGCACTGTTTCTAGGACTGCGGACAAAGCTGCCACGAGGGCAGAGTACCACCAGCTCCTGTCTACTGGAGGATGGGCAGGTGAGAAAAGAGGAGGGATGAGGAACCAGGGGAGATGCTCCATGGGATCTTTGCCAAACACTGGACCGTGCTGCAGCTGCTGCGCTAACTTTCATCTAGCAGTACAGAAAGGGCTGTACTGCTCCGAGAGCTGATGCATTCGGGTGCGTGCACCCTGGTACCACCCCAAAGCCAAGCCCAGTGCCTGCGTCCTCCAGCCCAAACTGACATAGATCTTGTGTTTATGTTGTAGGGGACTGCTACAGAAGCATGTTGCAAAACTATCTTTGCTTTCTCTCCCTTTAAATTGATCCCTGTTGTACCGACTTATATGCTCAGGTTATACTTTTTACCAAAAAAATTCCTGATCCAAAGCAATAATCTTTTTTGTTACTTTTAATATATAATTCAATTTTTAAATTTAACAAACCTCTATCCTCCTTCCCCAATTCTGTAGCTTATTCTTAACCTGTATGCTGTATTATACACAGCTGAGGAGCTCCATGCTGTTATCTTCAGCCTGTATGCTCAGCATCCAATTTGCAGGTGGCTTTAATGCACATGTTGACATTAGATTCACAATTTTTGTATTTGTATTAATGGGGAAAATAACTTTTCAGACTCATTATTTGGATGACTAGGTTATGAGTGCAGAAGCTGACTCTTAGTCAAAAATCTAGTCATTTCCTTGGTGATGCCATTGAAAGCAATGCAGCCCCTGAAGATGTGTACAGTGACAACACATGGCATTTTAGTCTCATGAACCTGCAGCATATGCGATGCCACACACAATACACTACAGAAATGCTGCTCACTGCGGTTTATTGTATCTATGGTTTTGATTCAAAATTAATGACATCTTCGTTCAAAATATGAACCTCTGCTAAGCTTCCACCCTGGGAAGAACAGGACATGACATTTACAAGCAAGTAAAACTAAAGAAGACAATAACTGATTTTTCACAATCCAAACTCTTCCTACGGTTACATCACCACCCGCCTGGGGAAAGCAAGCCGGTCTTGTAATGGTTCAAAATGCCCATATTTTAGCTGGGAAATGTCTTCCAGTTTTGCCCAGGAGGGAGCAGAGATAAATACCTCTGTGGAGCCACCAGGACAGACTCTCTTTTCAGCAAGGAACGAAGATACCCAGGATTTTCCAGGAGATTTTGGACATGCTTGGAAATTAGAGTCACTTACAAAGAACCCCAAGAAATTAGTCAATAAAGTCCAAATAAAAAATATAACACACACACATGCTCCAGTTTCTGCTTTGTAATAATTTATAGGTAATGACATAGAATATATATATGACATGCCATCATATAATTCTCATTAGCATGACTGCAAATACAGTTTCCATACTATAGGCAGAGCAACATTTATTATGTGTTATTCTCGCAAAGTCCGCTAGTTTCTGTGACTGGCATTGAAGTCGACAGATGCTGAAGACATCTTTGAGAAAATCTGGTTTTATTCAGAGACCTCTGTATAGATTTAAGATCTCATCTTTGAGCTAAGAGACTTGGAAAAGTTTAGCTAAAAATAAATAAAGCTCATTGTCACATTTCCTCTGGATTAATTTGCAAATGAATCCAGATTCATCTTTGTGCTGTGCCACAACATTACAGAGGACTTAGAAGAGCTTCCTTCCTACATCAAGTTACAAAATACTACACACAGTTCTGTTACTCTCTGGTGCCAAAATGTAAAAGCTCATTACTTACATAATCTTCATCATAAAACATTTAGCAAATAACTTATGCACCTACTGTACACAGCATTGAGCTGAATAATAAAGTTGAGAGGATTTATTTTCTTTAAGTATGACACTAGTTGCTGAAATAGCATTAAAAGCTTTTCAAGGCAACAAAGAAAGATGTTGGCTTACTGCTCTGTGTTTTGACTCGGACAGAATAAACACATAAATAAATTGAATTAGATCTGCCTGATGTTTCTGGCTTCTGGGCTGCAGCTCCCCACTGACTATGGTGGAAGACCCTAATGGCATGCAAAGCTGAAGCACAGCAATTGGAGGCTCATCCACAAGGTCTCAGTACAGACTGACTCCTTGCAACGCTTCCCTATTACTAAACTCAAGTCAATACCTGTAATGCAATACCAGACAGTGGTAATGCACACTCACAGAATCAAAATGCAGCTTTACAATAATGGACAGCAAAGTTATTTCAATTTAAGTAAGTACTAGAGAAAATGCTTTCAGGCATTAATTATTGAGGAAGGATTCAGCTGGCCACTGGAAATCTCCACGTAAGACAAAAAAATTAACATATTTTCCTCTCTTTTTAAAGTAGACATGCATGTCTAGTTCATTACCAGGAGGACGCAAAAGGAAAGAATACAGGGTAGAGCTGTGCACATCAAAAAGACGCAAGAATTATATTCAGCTTTTACAAGAACCCCCTTGGGGTGATTTTTAGGGGATTTTTTCCCCCATTCAGGCCAGACTTGTTTGTAAGTTTCAGTATTACCTCTACTCGGATCTCTCCTCTTTTCATTTTCTGAATCAGTCCAAACAGCTTTATTTGGCTTTCCAGTTCTTGTGCTGGAAGAGAGGTTTATGCTTCCAGAGACTACTAATACAATGCAGCTGTCTCTTCCAGGCTGAAGAATCCCAGGCTATTTAGTCATCCCTTGCCGAGAAGCCATTCCATGCCTCTGGCCATCCATCCCTGTGGGCATCACTGAAGCTTTTTGAATGATGAAAACATAACTGCAGGCAATATTGAAGTTGCAGGCACACCAAGGATGTATCTAGCAGCATCATGATATCCCCCTCTTCTGTCCTCTATTTAATTCACGTTTAACATTCAGTTTTCTTTCACAGTCCTAGGGAGAGATGAGCTTATATTTTCATCGGATCTCAAGCTCTCACTGAAGTTGGTCAGATCAGGTCTCTGCATCAGATATATGAAGTTAGGATTGTTTTTTTCAATCACTTTACATATTTATGCTTCTGATCACAAAATGAAAAGGGGACAGAAGAAACCATTGCCCTTTGTGAAGAGAAATAGAACACATTATAGGGACTGGTGTCTGTATTCACTTAAAACAATATCTGAATGGAGCTGGTGGATCATGGTGAGAGGCGGCAGTGTTGGAAGCATCGTGCTGCTGACATGAATTTTGGAAATGAGTGGAAGAATACATACAGAAGATGCTCCAATCAACCTGCATCTTACTTGAGTAGGCCAACTACACAACCACACAATCAAGAGAAAAACACTAGAGAAACAGAAGTCTCTCCCTCCCCATCCCTTCTGCTAACGCTTACCTGGCTTTCTGTCACAAGGAAGACCCAATGTCAGCTCTGAGGGCATCCCAGCCCACCACTAGCACTTTTGCCGGCCGTTACTTTGGTACTGCAAGTTTAGTAATGCCTTGTATTTCCACGCATTTTCCAGGTAAGGAATACACAACTAGGAGGAGCTCCGCCTAATGAATTTTGAACAGGAGCCTGAGTGGCCAGTTCTGGTTTACCTCCTCACCTTTGACACTGACCTGCAACATGGCCTTGGGCAAGTCATGTAACCTTCCTAGACACAGGTTTTCTAGTGCTAAAACAAAAGTAATTATAATGATCCTTCTCATAATGTTGTGGGAATTAATCAATCAAATTCCTTCCTAAACAGTAGATGTAGTAGAACTGAAGTAGAAGATGCAGCCAAGAAGTGGTTTGCTGCCATCCCCTCTTCCTGTGATAGTACAGCTATAGTTTCCGTATGTTTTTTACTGGTAAGGGAAGATTGTGTTAAATACTGGAGGATCTGTCTGCTGCTTTAACTATTTAAGAAAAATGGCTACTGGGGAACTAAACGACCTTACACATCTGTAGGGAATTTTTTTTACATCTATTCTACTGTTAATTCTCAATATTAAGTTTTGTTTTCTCAATTCATCATAAACAGTCTCCCTTTTTTAATATTATTAATGACCATGAATTTCTATCTGCCACATAATTTAGCTTAAATGTTTCCAAGCTGCTTCTCTTCAGTTCATTAGTTTGGCCTGAAGTTGCCTATATATTTTATCATCCTCAGTTGGGTCATCTAACAGCTCTGCTAATTTCCACTCTCTTCTACTGCAGTAAACCCAGACCTACTGACAAGGACCTCACTGCATACTGATACATCTCTTGGAAAGGAGAGTGTTGGACCTAGCAAGAATGGTGTTCTCCCACAATTACTTTCCTGATGCATGGCTAGGCACACCTCCAATCACACTGACCTTGTGTGGTCACTGCACTGAAGAAATGTGAACTGCACTGTATTTACTTATTTTGCAATACCTTGAAGTAAGTTGGACACCAGACTTCTCTAAGAGATGTAAGCCATGACGGTACAGTCAAACACGTACATGGATGAGTATCATTTAGTATGTTTTTTTTAAATGTGCAAAGAATGATTCCCTTATGGAGGAGACAGGAATCAGCTGCCTAAACTATTCTGCTTCCACCATAGCAAAACTGGGATCAGTGTTAAAGCAAAGAAGCAAACAAAAAGCAGCATAGAACAAATCCCAAACAAAAAAGGGATTCTGAAGTCAGTCTTAGTATGATGAATCCTGAAACCACTCAGGAGAGGTAGAGTTGCTGCAAGGAGTTGGTTTTCCCTATTTGATAAAGTTCTGTCCTCTCCCTTGGATTGGTGAGCTGAAAACCCAAGAAATACCAATCCTACTGTTCATGTTACCATATGCTGAGTAAAGTGCCACTAATTAAAAGGCAAAAGGATCATGATCGGAAAGCTACCAGTGAGAAGTGGAGGAATGGCACCAGCACAGAGACATGCCAGTATTGAGGTGCTAGAAAATTCATGACAAATCACACACAAATATTTGCAGAAAAAAGGACTAAATTATATTTGGAGGAAGTCTGTGATTTTCTACTGTTGGGAGAAATCTTCTCATCACAAGCTTAAACACTGAATACATTTAAATGTAATTTAAACTCCCAATGAGGCTTTCAAGTCGATGTTTTTAAAGGCATACAAATTATTTCAGAGGATGAGCTCGTATTCCACTAAGACAAGACTGAGAGAACTGTGCTTGGTTTGTCAATACACTTACCAACAAGACAAGCAGTAGGAAGATGCAATAGGTTTCAAGGGAAGAGAGGAAGACATAAGGTAGAAAGTGAGAGACATTCAGAGAGATGACACAAGGCAGAGACACTTGTTTCTCACCTCATTACCACAGAAAACAAATACTTGCTAAATGCAATCCACCACAAATGGGCATGTGTAAACACAATGCACAATGCACCTACGCTACCTAGCACTAGTAGCTTTCTGATTATCAGCCTTTTGCCTAATCACATCTAATTGCTCCCTGTCTCAGAGGATTTTTATGAAGCCTTTAATTCACCCCAAATACTTTTTAAAAGCAGCCAGTAAATGCACCTGCCTGCCTTATCAGTATTTTAGGGGGTTGTGGGGAAGGAAGTAAAACCATAAACTTTATTCTTTCAAGAGGAAAATAAAAATTTTCTGAAGAGCAAATTTATTATAAAACATAGTATCTAATGGGAAAGTTTATTTTTACAGCTGTCTGCACTGTAATAATTAGTCCAACAGAATGTGGGACACGCAGTTTCAGGAATCCATATCCTGAGATAAAGCTACATAATACTAGAGTATCACAGGGCTGATGATCTTTATAATCATGTCACGAACATCTACGGATCCAAATTTGGGTAGAATTTAAAGCCTAATAGTCACAATATTGTGTACAAAACGTAAAAAAAAAATCAAATCCATTTATTTTCATTTGAGAAATATCTGCTGTCTTGAAAGATAAAGCAAATCCACTTGCTGGGGAAGAAGAGTCTACTGGACAATGGGAAATGCCAGGACTTTACAATTACCTGCCTGGACAGACGTTTCCTGCAGGAAGAAATTCTCATCCACCACATCTTTCAAAATTTACATGACTCTCATATTCTCTAAAAATGCCTCAGATAAACCATTTTCTTTTAATCTCACACCAAGTTATGTTAGCTTTAGTATCAACCACCAGAACCGTGAAATACACAATAATCCCCCTCACATAAGCAAAAAGACCCAGGATATAAAATGCCACTTAAAACTACACATGCCATACTGACACTGTCCATAGGTATAGCACACATGAGATTTGTTGTTTGGTTTTTGGGTTTTTTTAATCAAATAGGTTGTGGCTATATTTCTTTCTGGTTTTCATTTTGCTTTTGTTTTTTCCCCTGCAGCTGAATTAGTTACAGACTTTATGGGGCTTTCCTCCCAGAAGTTCTAATAAAGCAAAGACTGAAAAGCTGAAACAAACAGTTTTATCCTTTTACTATTTTTAGAAGTGTATTTGAATTCTTATGTGCATATTTCAGTAACTAAAAGGGCAGGGGACAGGGGAAAACATCATTTCCAATGTATTCCAGCACTGCAAACGGAAGAATCTGATGCAGTGGATAGAAAGGGATAGGAAGGAGAGAAAAGGGAAGAAACCAGGACTGAATTAAGAAATGCAAGGAGATAAGCAGAAGGGCAGATGAGAATCAAGGTACCAGGCAGTATGTACAGAAGAAAGACAACATGAAATACAAGGCAATAGGGCAGGAGGAAAAAAACAATGGAAAACACGGTAGAGGTAACAGATTTACAAACAACAAAGTTTAAGGAAAATCACTTTTCAAAAAGAAAGTGAAGGATGAATCAAGAGAAATGTGAACTATGAGGAAAACATAGAACTGAAGTTAAAAGAGAAGCAGACCAGAATGAAGGCTCACAACCGAGATTAAGAGACACTTTTGTGCATTTCCATGGCAGATGTTCTGTCTCCCTAAATTTAGAAAAGACAATGGGATGAATCCTTTTACTGAATTGGCAGGGTACTTTATTTTCGATTATGCGGTTTAAGAATTAAAGTTGCCTTGGCTGGTGCTAAATGCCTGAAAGCCTTGACCATATTCTGGTACCTTCACTATGGGTAATGTGGGTTTTGGAGATACTTCTTATGCTGAAATATTTTTTCTATTTCCTCCTTCAACTGTCCAGTGTTTTGTAGCACATGCCAGTTTGAGGGCCTGTGCACTTTCTTCAGATCCAGATCTTAGCCACATAAATAGGCAGGCTCTTTAATTCCTGATGTTTTCATACTAAAACTTAAACAAATCTTTCATGTTGAAATAAGGGACACAAAAGATGTGCTGGTGGAATAAATCTAGTTTGTTGGACACTGCTGAGATTTTTACCAACAGGAGTCCGTCCAAATGGAAACATTTAAGTGAGGTTCACAGATGTCACTGGTTCCTTAAGAAAAAAGATGATTGGAATTTATTTTGCTTCTGCAGTTAACTTAGTCTAAAAACCCATAATCTTTGCTTTTAAATTGTCTCACATAACTCAGGCAAGTTCAGTTGACCACAGTGGACTTAACATTTAACGCAGGGCTGCCTGCAACTGTAGAAAACTAGACATCATGCTCTCAGTGGACCACAGCAGCCCATGCAGCTACTGCTAACACCAGTGTGTCTGTCGAGGATTGCTCTGCTTCCCCAGATACGCTCTACAGACAGCTTTTGCATGCGTTGCTCCACATTTTAGAGTTCAAATGGGAGATAAGTTTATGGGGCTTTATACTGGACGTCTCCTATCAACCAGAGGTTAGTGGAGCAGCTGTCGTTGTCATCTTTACAGTTCAGGGTTAAAACTGATGACTGTCTTAACAAATTAAATGTCTCTGATCACTGATGTAAACTTTATAGAAAACCTGCAGTCTGCGGTTACCAACACTTTACTGAAGCTGAGACAGTTACCAGTTTAAGGTTTTTTAAAAGATTTTTAAAATTTTTAAAGATTACTCTCTATAACTTAGCATTTGGTTACCAAATATAAACTAACATTTCCACCCACCCACCCACCCCCCAACAGGGAATACCTCAGGCTCTAGGAGACATTGTCAGAACTTAAAAAACTCTTTAAAGATTTCCACTGTAACTGCTGAAAAGATTAATCTAGGGAGCTGCTTTTCTTCTCCTAAATACGCTATGTGAGTTGTGATTTACTCTTCTGAACTGCAGAACCATGCCAGAACAGATCTCTCTATCACAAAGTACCTTAAAAAATTATTATACTCTATAATTGAACGCGCAGCACCACTACCAGTCCCATATAAGTTTTGAGCTCATTCTACATTTTCAGAAAACAAACCAAAAGGCTAAGACAATAAACAAATAAACCTGAATAATGACTCAGGCCCACCAGTAGATGCAATGGTAAAATACACTAAAAGTACAATGAATGCAGAAATGTTCATTTGTATTATTGTCCAAATATAGAACAAAAGGAAGAGGACTTGTATCACATAAGGATGGATGACAAAGCATCTTCAAATACAGAAACACAGTACTGAGAAAGCTGTTACTATTTATAAAGACTTGACTAGCAACTAATAATAGATAGTTTCCACTCAATACTACTAAAACAGCTGGCCTCTTTGATGCAGATTTTTAACATATCCTGGAATTCTAGGGAAATCACAGAGATGTGGAAGGGTTTGAATATTGTGCCAAAAGGACAAACAGAAGTGACTCAGGTAGGGGAAAAAAGCTGACCTCAGTCCCCAAGCATAGTAAGTGAAATCTGATGGGGAGCTCACCTAATAAAAATGACAGAATTAATGGCAACAGGACTCCAAAATAGGTCTTCCTGAACAAATCTAATCTCTCTTCAGAGGGACTGCCCATATGGTTGATTAAAGTAAGTACATACAGGCAATACATGAATCTTTGTAAGGTATACAACTTAGCCCCGTATGGCATAATGCTTAAAAGAAAGCATCATACTATAACGATAAAGCACATGCTAAATGGGTTAGGAACGGGTGGGCTGACAGGCCTCGAGGAGCAGCTGTCAGCGGGTATTTCTAGCGGGTCTCTGCAGAGACTGGTAAGAAGCTTAAAAGTATACAAACAATTTAATTGCTGAAAAAATTAATGGCAATGAAATTTGCGAATGGCACAAAGTCTGTCTGAGTGGGCAGTCATGCATGATCTGTATCACCATGCAGGAAGCTAGAGTAGCAAGTAGGAGGAGAGCTTAAATTTGTGTACAACGCTTATCAGATGCACATTGAAATGCTGTGTCCAATTTTGATCTTAAAAAGGATCCGGAAGAAAAAGATGTCTGAGAGGTGGGATAATTAAAGAAGCTCAGCACTTCACTAGACAGAGAATTCCCATCACTAGGAGGATCTGCAGCCAGCCCCAGAAAAACACTTCAAGAGCCAACAACTAGAAAGAAAAGTTTTCAAAAGCACAGTTGGTTAACTAACAGGTGCTTCATCTTTGATGGTTTCTGCAAACCCAGAATGAATTTCTCTACCGAAGTGCCAGAGGGAAACCTAAGTACGCTTTATTGTCATCTAGGTTACTGGGCTTAATACAGAACGTATCTGGATGAAAGGTGACGGCCTGCAACATACCAGCGAATAGACACTCGTCGAATGATCCGCTCTATCCTTTCAAACTTTAAGCAATTTGTGAGACCTGTGCAAACTCTACCCTCTGATATCAATCCACAGATTTCAATGAGTTGGAAACAATTTCATGCTTACTCACTTAGGCATAACTCGCTCCTCATCAAAGTAGGGAATGAATTATGGGAGGGCAAGCATTCGAAGTTTGGCTTTCCTTCCAAAGGCTTGGTTTATTTATGCACTGGGAGCATATAGACTGTGCTCTCGTAAGGGAAGGATGAGGAGCACAGGGGAATTTGCTGCACTGGCCTTTTCAACTGTACCTCTAGACAGGAGCTCTGAAGGAATGGGTGATGCTCCCTCTCTCCCTCACCCTACTGCATCAGCCCATACGACTCATGTAAGTCAAGATCAAAACGTGACTTCCCCACATACAACAAGTGACCTTGTATCTAAGATAGAAAAGTGATACTCTATTATATACGTCTCAGTGATTCTGGTTCTTCATACTGTATGCAGTCTGACAGAGAAAACACAGTACTCAATTACTGATTAGACACAAGGCCATACAGATAAAATAGCTGCTATTATTCAACAAAACAGCTGTCAAGAACAGCTATCAAACAGCCTCTCATTTCAAGAGAGTAACTGTCTGGCATTAGTGAATAATTCTTAAGGAATGGGCAGGCCAAGGAAACTTCCCCTTTTGGCAGTGGAGCCTTAGTTAAAAAGAAATCTTGTTTTATACAAACTTCATAATGGGGAAGGGGGAAGAGGGGAGAAAATACCTTTAATTTAAAAAAAGAACCCAAAACACTCAAGTGTATCCCAGATTGCCTGCTTGGCAAGAAAATGTGTCAGGAACAAGCCTCAGGCTGTGAAAAGAGGAGGTGAACAGCAATTGGCCTCAACCTGTTGTGGCACTGCCACTTACTTCAACATGGCCCTCTGGCATTACGGCAGCCATGTTCCCCAGATAGAGCGTTTCTCTCCTCCTCTCCAGGACTGATTCACACAGCCCTTCTGCCTTACCACTTGCGACTGGGATGAGCGGCTAAGGGGAAGACGGGACCCCACAAGCAGACAGGCATTTGAGCTCAGAATGCAGGATGCGGGATCTGTTCCTCCACCAGCGTACAGCCGTGCACACAAAGCACTGGTAGCACTGCCATCTGCTGCAAGAGAGCTGAATGTCAGCCAAAGGCACCGCTGAAACACAAAGCAGTATAAATCACCTTCAATTCTTAGGCATGAATGGTCACGCAGAAAGGTATTAAAGGCAACTGTCTTTGCTGTGTGAAGCATTATGTTGCTATATAAGCATCATCAAACTTCAGCACCTCCAGCTCCGTGGTCAGGCTTTGAAAGTAAGTGTAGGGCTCTGTCTGTTTGCCTTCCGAGTTATTGATTTATTTTTTTCATAATTAAGACTTCTCTCGCTAGTTATACAACATATAAAATTAATTTTTCAGACATGGTCAAAGCAGCTTAGAATTTAAGGTGACTCTTTAACTCTGGATTTAAAAAACAAACCAAAACCAAACCTACCATATGTTGCAGAATAAAACTGATACCGCTGTAACCACATGAAAAATACTATTATGATAGTTGCAAAAACAGTATTTCTATTTCTGAATAGCTGTATGATATAATCAAAGCTCTCTGCCAAAAACTGCCAGAGAAAAAACTCTTGCAGCACCCCTCGTCCCCAAACTCATGACAGGAAAAAAGAAAAAAAAAAGTAAAGAATAATAGTAGAATTACATTGGCAGATTGAAAAAAATCTTCTATGGAGTAGAATTACATTTAAAAAAAGACCAAGTTCTTGATCAAGTACTACAAATTTGGGACCAAATATCTTGATTCACAGTATAAATCCCATCGATGCCCACAGGAAGTCTATCTGGGATGAACTATTTACTGAAAAAACATCTAGGTCGCAAAGTAACCATGGCAATAAGCACAACTTCATTGGAAAAGATGATACTGATCATTTCCTGGGCAACATTTAACTCTGCCCTTTTATTATGTGTGGCATTATTGTTAATTCATATCTAGTAAGGAACAAAGATTCAAAATGTCTTCAATTAACACACTTAAAGCTGTATAAAACTGTCACTACATCTTCAGGCTACTGTTCAGAAGGTTCACTCTCAATCACTAGGATTGGAAACGACTTATTTTTGACAAATCCCTTCATTCTGTGGAACTTGGACTTGTCATAGAGGCAATAGAAACCCACTAAGTGAGTGGTCCAGGCTTCGCAGAGTATTATGTCTCTTCCCTGGATCAACTCATGTATGTTTAAATATAATCCAGAATAAGCAGCTAAATGTTATCACATTAATAGTAAATAACAGCAGTGCTTTTCAACTTAAACAGACAACCCAAAATAGGAAACTTCTTTTGGAGGAATAAAAACCCCAGGAAAACCTTGTTATACTTCAGAGCATTCTGCTGAAAACCTACTGGCACAGGTTCTTGTCCTACAAGAATCTCTGAACAACCAGTTACTGAAGGGAAAAATCAATTACAGCTCAGTCCCTTCTGCAGGAAACTGATCTGGTATTTTCTCACCCAACTAACCAAAAGTCAGAAAAAAAAACAAAAAGCCAAACACCACAACAAAACAAAGAAAACCTGTCCGGTTATCTGGAAGCAATTCTTTCCAAAAATCATGTCCCGGACCTTAACAGATAGTCTGCTCTGTTAGTTCATACATAATGCGCCTGCCTCATTAAAACATGTTATTCTAAGTTTCCTATTTACACTTTTGGCTAAAACCAAAGCAGAGCAAGTGTATCCTAAACATGTGTAAAAGTTGCAATTTACCTCCATGCTCATTTGCTTGGCATTAACACATGCCTCTTCCCACCCTTGTTCTGTTGTGATTTATGGGAAAGATATTAAAGTGCAGGAACTCTCTCTTCTGGTGTTTGAAATTGATCTAGCACGTAAGGTCCCAGTCCTAAATGAGGCTTTTTATACCATCGCACAAACAATAAAAGATACTTCAGTATTCAAATTACATCAAATTATAGAATGACCATAATGGATATTTCATGGTTAAAAATATCCTAAGCAACACAGTCGATACCAGCCACTTAAATATGCATTGTTTATAAGACTTAAACTCTTCTTTTTATAAATAAATATTTTACCTATATGATTGAAGAAAGATTTCTTTGCAGCCATACTTTAAAAGAAATAGCTTTGTAAGTTAAGCAAACACTTTAAGGTTGAAGCTTTCCTAGTCCAAGTCTCAGCCTGCAGCAGATTTTGCAGTTGAGTAATAAACCCTTTTAAAATATGGTTTATTACGGAAATACTGTCAGAGCCTTAATTAAAGTAGGCGCCACAACAGTAGAGCTGCTTACACAACAAATGGATTCTGCAAAGAACATTCAGGCACTCACTGACCTCTGCATTAAGTGCTTTTATTTCAGCCCACCGTTTCAAATGGCACTGTCGATAAAGTCATCTGAATGAGATCACTCATATATCCTGCCTCACAGCCCATGGAGCACTTGACAGCAATGAGAGAGATGCAACAGTAGCTAATGTCACCAGCAGCGGTTTGAAACCACGAATGTGCCCATGTCTCCTACAACAGACCAAGGAATCGCTGTTGTCTGGGAAATGAAAAAGGACCTTTAAACCAGACTTTCAGGTCTGAGATTTAATTCAACTTTGGCTCAAATCTGCTGCGTAGATCACAAAGAATTATGCTCCCATGTCAACAATATTTCTGTCGTATTAAATTTTCACAAAGGGTGAAATCCTGGCCTCACTGAAGTCACGGGAAATTTTGCCAACGGCTTCAGAGCCCAAGTTTTACACAAAATGATTCAGAGAATCACCTGCTCATTAAAAAAAATCGAGGCTTTTAGAAAAATGATGCTTTATGACAGAAATGCGTGATATGCTGATGAAATGGATCAAGATGGATAGAGTCTGATAAATGCAAAAATAACCTTAGTATCCTTCTATCAAAGAAATTCAGTCCACATGTAAAACGCATTCAGTGCGCCTATCCTAAGCAGGAATGTTCCCAGAGCACAGTGCCTCCCATCTTACTACAGCCTTCATTTCGGCATGTGCACCATGTGTCTAGGTTTAATCCCACAGTTCCTTATCCTGAGGCAAACAGGATTCTTTCCCAGTCAATTATGTTAATTGCAAAAGAACTTGTCTGTCCCTAGGGAAACTGTGGGAAGATTGCTGCATCGCCACACCAGTGATTCTGGCCACATCCTCAATGCCACTGCAAAACTGCAGGGGAGGACTGAGAAAAAGGAGCTTTTGCCTCCAGGTTTAACTAACGTTGTCAGCTGTGCAAGCAGTCTGCTTTGAGGAAGATGCTGAAGGTTGTCTGAATAGATGGTGTCCCTGGACACAGACAGTTTTTAAGTGTTTTTGTGTTTTTTTCAGGATGCAATGCAGGCACAGTCTCCCCTCAATTTTTGCAAATGCCACCTGGGCATCAGCAAACGTCCCCATTGCCAACTTCCTTTTGTATTTGCTCTTCCCCAAAAAATGGGAAAGTGTGCAGCACACCAGATATTTTGTGACAAGAAAGCCAGTCATATAAAGTATGCCTTGACATTCAGGTTTATTCAGTGAAAGAAATGCAGTGCTAGCACATGCAAGGAGCCCTGTTTAGGAATATAGAAAGACAGGATTGAAAGCCATGCCTGCTAATGAAAAGCTCGCAGACTGTGCTCTATCCAGCCCACAAAGAGAAGGCCAAGGAATAACTTAATCCCACTGGGATTGTGTAAGTATGGGAAATAAACATTTGATAGAGGACTTTTCACTTTGGCAGACACAAGTCTAATAAGATCTAATGGCTAGCTAAATCTAGACTCATTTCAAGGCATGACATAAAGGGAGAAATCAATCAACGGAAAGGAATGGAAGTCCTCTTGCTCTTCCCAAAAGCTGAAAAATCACAAGCCAGAGCAAACCCCACTAAAACATACCAAGCATCGTTTGGATCATCCATCACTGAAAGTGTTTATGCCAAGATTGGACATTTCTTTCTAGATTGGCCCCAATTAAAACAGTCTTATGGCCTGCAGGGGACTGTTTTATCTGGTCATAGTGGTCCCTCTGGGCTTTCTAATCTGTAATCTAATTTTCAATCATGGAATGGCACTGCTATGTACTCTCCCTGGTTCCATCCTTGGAAATGTCATGCGGTGCAGGATGTGGTAAATAAAAGCACATAGCACTTATTTTTAAAGCTGGCTGGGACGAGATAGGGAGGAAAGACTACTTGTGGGTGGTTTAAATGAATGTACTATATTTAATTCACGGCATTCATCAGATGACACAGCAAGAGGCACATAAGAAGGATCAAACAATTAAGATTTACTGAGAAAATGCAGTAATTCTACTTGTTTGGAATGAGTAAAGATGGCCTGCTCCTCAGCCAGCCACTAGGTTTTTGTTTTCCATTCATCGGTTTCCCCCCAAAGCCTGGGAGTGAAATACATATTTATTCGTACTGGGTTTAGTGACATCATATTTAAGAACATACCAGGTCTCTCTGCCCCACTGACAAATTCTGGTGTGTTAAAATGGGGACAGAACTGAAAAATAAACATGTCTGAGCATGGTTTCTACATTCAGCATTTAACTGGCTCCAGCTTGCTTCTGATCACTTTTAATTCTTTGTGGATTTGCCAGAGTGGAGGTGGCCAAGCAGTTCTTCTACCTGCCCGACACTGCTGTGCTGCTTGCAATTTCAACACACTTCACACTTGGCAGAGCAGGGGCTAGGTCTGCCAAAAGCTTGGGTAGATTTTCCTAACAAATAATAATAAATCTACCTGGCCCAAGAATGCATTTTTTCAGGAGTGCCCTAGTCTCTCTCCAATCCTCCACATGATGAACAGACAAAAGATGGTCTTATCTTGCATGTTTCTTTGAAAAGAATGTCTGTAATTAGAAAGAAATTTAACTGATACAAAGTTAGTTCAGTGGAAAACTGCAGGAATGGTGAAATGATCAGTGTCATTTGTAAAAACAGACAAAACTAAACATTTGCTCATGTTTGTCCAATGGGGCTCCAGAAAAGTAATATTAAAGAACATTTTAATAGTACATTTCACAGCCTAGATAAAAACTGTATGAAAAAAAAAAAAAATCTAAGTCCAAATCTTGGGCAACTCATCTTTTGAGTATAAATGAAAACACTCAGTACTGCTCTGAAATCAGCAGTCTCCTACTTTTTATATAATAAGCAGATCTCTGTTTATTAAATATCAAGCAGCCAATTTTCATTCCACAAGAGCTGTATGTATAATTACTTTAAGTTTTTCTGGAAGGCAGCACTGCAGTGTTCTGGACAGACAGTCATTCTTTTAATCCATTGATGTTTGTACTTCATGAGCTCATGAGTGGGAGCTCCTTTAAAATTAACATGAAAGAACTCTACACACATAAAGAGCATATTCACAGCCAGACAAACAATAAATAGCTCAAAGAGGTCAGATTGTGCTATTATAGCAAAGACTTGTCTAGCATGTGTGCATGTTATTTAAAAGTTCAAAAAGTCACATACATTTTTAACAAACCAAAAAACACACATTATGAGTTTATTACTGTTGAGTCTTCAGAGCAATAGCTTAGCAGACTGGAATAATAAACCAAGTTGAAGTTTACGATGTTCCATGTCTTTTTCTGCATAACAGATTTAAGCCCCATGCAGCTCTGTAACCAGACAACAATTCCCACCCTTAACTCACTCAACCTGGGATTCCCATAAACTACAAACTTCCTCCACCATAACTAAGAGAAACTAAAAACAAAAATTATGCAAATCACTCCCCAAAACACATATCTGTGTCTCAGAAAAGGAAAATGAAAATAATTACTTTAATGTAGTTTAAATTCTACATAATTATTTTCTCTCACTTCAGTTAGCACGAGAGAAACAGAAACAGTCCAACTGCTTTGTGGTTAAATTGCAATGCATTTAGCAAATTTCCAGTCCCTGCAGTATATTTAAGGCTCATGAGCTCTGTTCACATTAAATCAGAAATTCCACAGTTTTGAAAAAATTAATAACTTCTCAAAACAGAGAAGTGCAAATGTAGCTGTTTAACCACCCTAAAATGCTGTTTAAAATAAATCCAGTTCATTAAGTAAGGAAAGGAAGTAAAAATGTCAACATCACATTTCCTCCAGAGTGCTGTATGTGGGGGGCATGTCAACATGAAAACCATGCAGTATCGTCAGCCCACAGAGAGAACTGTGGTTATCTGCACCTCCAAAACCCAGGACTCGGCTCAGCCGGGGAGGGCCTGGCCCCATGCATGATGCAGGGGTGGTCCTGCTGTCCCCAGCTTCCTGGAAGCCTGACTGGAAAGGGAATTTTTTTGTTGTCAGATTGTAGGATTTGGGAAAGGCCCTGGAGGGGGATTCCACCATCAGACTATGCCAAGATGTTGAACAACCTCCCAGAGGAAACTCAGCCCGTCACTAGGTCAGGGATTTTTTTGCCCCTCTGTCTCACAGACTTCATGTGGAAGTGTAAAGTGGAAGCTAATTTTGGTTTCTCCTGGTGCACACCTTTGTGCCATCTCTGGGAGCACACTCACAGCTCTATGACTTGGGCACATATCCAGCTATAGCAGTATCTTCTCTGGATGATCACAGTCACTGAGATGGAAAAGGCCAAAAAAATCCTTGGTACCAACTCCACAACAGGGGGAACATGCTCCTAATTGAACTAAGTACCTCTAATCAACAAGGTTACAAAGACAGCTCACTAATTTTAAACTGATATAGTTACCAGCTTCCAAATCAAAGTTATTAAATCCCCAAAGAAAACAAAATAACTGCTGAATTTTATAAAACCATTCAGAGAAACACCCAGTGATGCCTCTGTAAGACACAGAGTTACCTGTGGCAGCAAGGAACCCCTTAAAACTCTGTGTTGCATCCTTCATTTCATTAGTTGAAATTACGGGGGTTATAATTTCCAAGGGACTTAATCTGTATCGAACCTAAATGCCTCCTCTGCCTGCTTTATTGTTTAACTTTTAGCTGGTGACACCCCTCGGAGCAGGACAGAGCCAGGCATAAAACTAGTGTGTCTACTTATTCTGGCAAGTCCCTGCCACCACTAGCCTCCTGCGCAGATGCTTGAGGATGTCTCAGTCCCCTCCAACAGCCATTTCAGCCTGATAGGCCTGCAAAGGTCTGTCTGAACAAGTCCCAGCCTCCAGCAGCTCCAGGATGTTTGCCAGACAGAGAAGCTGTCTGTCAAGTCAAACTGCCAGCCTCACTGTCGTCTGGAGGCCACGACTTCACTGCTCACTTAAAACGTGGTGGATGTATGCGTTTTCTGGTTGATTGCTTTGAATGGTCCCAACAATCAAGTATTTTCACGTGCCCCCTTATTTTCACACTATATAAATACCTGCCTTGAGTTTTAATTGAACAACTCTCCAAACTAAAGCAAGTTACCTTCTCCTAGTTGTTATGAAATACAAAAGGTATCCAAAAGCATTTAAAGAGCTGTAAATTACATTAAAAACACGATTTTAATGTTTTTACAAAAACTTGCACTGGGCTTAAATTTGAGAAGAGAGTCAATCTGCCCCCTGATTTGTAAATTGTACATTCACATGGAGGATATCAGGGGGAAAAAAGTCTCAAATATTTCATGTGTTCGTATTAACCAATAAAACAAATATGAACACTTATAGAGTTCTTTTTACTTTAAAGGGGAGGAATTTAAGGTATTTTTCAAGGTGACTGTGAACAAGACTACAAAAGCACAAAACCTGACAACTAGGAAGGTGATTCAGGCTACCTGAAACACCATGGGCTTCCCTGAACAGTTCTTTGCATGCAACCGATGATACTATCATCAAGTGAAAATTAAGTTTAAAGGCCTGCACTCATAGATAACATTGCTGCACCTCAGCTTTGGCACCATCAGACCAAACGCGCCAGCTGGCAATGTTTCGTCTGAAAGATCACGCACATCACAGACAATTTTCAAGTTAATATCAAGTTGTGTACACATGATGGAGGGAACAGTAAGGCAGTTCAAAGTTCTCATTACTTGCCCAAACACGCCTGTATTTAAAGGCTGCATGAATAAATCTGATGCTGATCTATGTACTGTGGTTAGCTGCTTCTAAAATGAAACCTCCATCCTGATGTGATCTAATCACTGTATTGTTTATCCAGTCATACTGGATTCACTCCAAAATTTCAGGCAGTCTGTTCAAAATTACCTAAGTTGAAGCTTGATATAATCACATCCGTTTTAGCATACAGCTGTGTCTTACCAACTTTATTAACAGAATGAAAACAAAGCCCCAGTGAAAACTAAAGCCACAGGTAGACATCACCTTCAAAACACTGAGCCAGATTCTTCCCTCTCATTGTTCTTGTGCAAAAGTCACTAGCATTGCTCATTGCAACAAGGGTGGACCTTAAGGCAGGACTTCATTTAAAATGGTCTGCAAGTGACAAGCAATAGCCAATTAGTATCTATCTGACCTGCTGAACAGAAAACCTCAAAACACTGTAGCCAAAACAGCTCACCTCATTTGAGGGCTAAAGACATTCCAAGCCGCAGTTGCAAAAAAGTAGTATTAGTTCCCACATCAAAACATGAAATAAAAAAAAAATTTAAAAAAAACCCCACACCACTTCTAGCATGCTCTATGTTTTGGGATTGGCAAAACTCAATTTATCAAAGAGTATACAGGATTTCCCCTTGTTATTCCCCATTAATTATGAAAAATAACACCATGCAAATGAAAATAACAGAAAACTTTGCAGAAGAGATTTTGGTTTATTGGGCAGAGTCCTGACTTGCTTTAATTTGGCTGCCACAAACCTGAAGTTCTCCTTGTTACCTTCTAGCTTAATAGGAAAGGAAAAAGGAGAAAGGATGCTATGTGCCATGATTAGCGAGGAATCACTTCAGGGACAGTCTTCCTATGAGAAACTATTGACATTCCAGATGTTTCCATTCAAAATTGTAAAACTCTGATAACATGCAATTCTCAAACATCACATGCACACCTAGCCAGACTTAGGAAATTCACCAAAAACCAGTGAACCTTAAGTTTTTAAAGAATATAATAGACAAAACGTTATGTGCATTTGTGTATGTGTGTATATACACACACACACAATGTCTGTATATACATATGTGTATATACACACCTACACAGACACACACATTCAATATATATACTCTTTTAAAACTGTCCAAACCTAAAGCATCCCTGAAGCTAGTGCAAATCAACCAGGCTTAATCACTTTCTCCAAGTCTTTGCACATACAGTCTTATACTTTGCACATACAGTCACATACAGGGCTTAGGCACTGTCAGAGAAACGGTTTACAGGAGTCTGCTAAGCTAGATCAGATCACTTCGCGCAAAAGCAGATTGGTAAGTGAAACTGAGGTTCTCTCTGAAATGGACAGTATGCTCCATTTTGCAGGCATCATTCCTAATACTCGGTTACTGTGGTTTCCAACAGCCTAAACAGCAAACCTTAGTGGGCAGCTTTCCATCTAGATTGCAGAACTGCACAACTCTTACCAAGGCTCAAGTCTGAAAAGGTTGAGAGACACCAGAGGTGTCCGCTCCCATGCGCACAAATAAAGACTGCTGGAGCATTTCCCCATTCCTGTGCTGCATGTGAACTGTCACATCAGCCATCTGATCCCGACATTAAACCCCAACGTACTACTGCCTGGACACAAGTACATGCAAATGAACCCTGAAACAAGAATAAGCTGGAAAAAAAAGAACCAGAAATTTGTTTTTGCTCTAGCTTCCAGAATGTGTAAACCCCTATTACGCTTGTGCATATGAAGAACATGCAACATTCTCTTCATCGTTCTAAAAACACTTAGAGGAAGTTACAAATCATCTAGCGAACATCTTCAAATCTTGCAAAAGATTTCTAATCCTAATACAATTGATGACTCATGATTTGTAGCCTCAGTAAGTGAAACTGCTGACATCAAAACCATTGCAAACGGTGAGCTGGCAAGATAATTATGCCCACTTACTGTCAGCTAGCCAACTGCCTCCCAAAAATAGAACCAGAGATAGGAGGTCTAATTAGAACTGTCTGAATTACCAGGGTTCCTATATTTAAAAAAAAAAAAAAGTTACTGATGAGAACTCAGCAGAAGGTTTCCATTCCACTACACGCATTCTAGTAAAACATTCTCTCTACAGTATTCAGAGTTTTAAAACTCCAGTTTAATGACTGGCCCCATGAAAAACTTCCTACCTGGCAGGTTTGTCCTTTGTTCAGAGTGGAAGATTTACAACTAATTCTTCAGTTTTTACGAGAAGATATTTTAGGTGCACTGCAACTAAAGCACATCTCACAAAGGATCACAACCATCAGACATCGGTAAAGAGAAGATGCATACTATAAACTGCGTTGAGAGTTTTTGAAGTATAATCCAGTGTAAGCCTCAACTGGTAATGAACAATTAATTAGTGTGCATTTATAAAAACATTTAAAAATTAGGGCTGATCAGGTTACACAACCATTTATTATGAAAACACGTTTACCACATCTGTGCAGTACTGGTTTACTTCCTACATTATTAGAAAGTATTCTGAGAAAGTGCAGAATTGTATGTGAAATCAGAGCCCATATCTAGATGCATCTTCGAGGTCAACCCAAGTCCAGACTAACTCCTTCAGCAAGGACCTCATCTTGCATCTATGCTTTGGAGCCTTCTGCATTAAAGACGCTGAATTTAATCTCCCTAATTTTCTTACATTCCCAGGGCTCCTGTTGCCAAAAGTCCACATCCCTTCTGCTATTGCCTTTCTGACTTGGGCAATAATTAACATGGGCTCACAATGACTGGATATCAGCTGTCATTTTCACTGCTTTTTGTAGCACCTCAGGATGCTCCAGGATGAGCCACAGGCTGGGATACATCATCAAGGAGGCCAGCTTCAACTTTGTGCTCTAGATGAGATATTGCTGTCTAAGCAGGACAAAGGCCTTCTAACTCAGAGCTCTGGTCCCTTTCTTTGTGGTGTGCTCCCATGGTCTCCTTCCATGTTCTACGTACATGTTCCCACACCGCTGATGCTACCATGCTCCATATCCCATATTCCCATCATGCTTATTTCTCTGAACTTCTCCCACCTTCCTACCAATTCCCCCATCATACTTCCCATGAAGCAGCAGTAGGATACAGGGAAAGGACTTTCAGACATCACTCAGAAGCAAGGCATGGCACTGGGGATAAGAGTGAAATGAAAGCCTGGCAAGCGCCTGGGATGCAGAACAAAGTCTGGCTTCATACAGGAGAATCAATGCTTCACTCTTCCACATCGGCATGACTTCTTTCTCTGCCACTGAGACACACCAGAAAACAAACCACCTATAGAGTAGCAACCCAGAGAGCTGAAATGTCCAGTCCTTTTGTGCAATAGGATCCAACCCACTTTTCTGAAGTTGTTCTGTGATGTACCACAGACTCTTAAAAGTGAGACAGCAGCCAGCTTGGGTGACAGTTAAAATGTAGGAAGCACGCTTCCAGCTAGGCTTTGTGCTGCATTACTGACATTCTCCAAGGGCCTTTGGCTATTAATGGTTATGTTTTACCCCACCCCCAGGAGTCTCTCAGCACCAGCAGCACAGCCAAACTGCTTGTGCTATAGGAGTGGGGTTTCCGTTGTCATGAACGTGGGATTCTTTCCAACCATTAAATGTCTCCTACAAAGGCTACTGGAGTTGTCAGGCCCTATAGATCATAAAATATCACCACCTTTGAAAAAATTCTCATAAAGTGCTAAAACTTCATCAAACCACAGAAAGCAGTATTTGCACCACCCTGAAATGAACATTTTCACATACCAAAATGAAGCATTTTTGGTACCAACTGTTCCCACAGAAAGGGAACACTCACTCTGATTTCCCCAAATGGAAAAAAAAGCAAGGAAAGACATTTTTAGATCATACAAAAATACAAAGAACTGATATAACCAACAAGGAAGTGTGGCTTGTGTGTAACACTATTAATCTATCTTGACTGAACAATATATATTTTTTTTATTTCACTCTTCCGCCTCTACTTTTTGTTTGCTGTTGAGGACAGATAAGTGCTACTGGCAGTATCTTGGCACAGGCATTTCACTAAACAGTAGGTATTTTAATAGCAAAAAATTTTAGTCCCTGACATTTTGCAGAATTTTACTTCAGGCCTATTTGACTGAAAGATCTTGGTTCCAGGTTCATGTTGGAAAAACAACTATTTACAGAACAACAACAAACGTTTCTTCTGTAGAAAGTGCCAAACCAGTCAAATGAGGTATTTTAGAATTCTGATTAAATCCCATAAGCTTCTGCCAATCATATACTATGAAGGCAAATAATAACTGAGACAAAGAATACCATTTCTGGAAGTCACGGGGTATGCACAATCAGAAGTATGGCTGGTTGAGTGACACACATAAGGAGTCGTAGCCCAGAGACAAAAGCATCATGGACAAGCTGAAAGACTAGTGCTGGAGACTGCTTAATAACTGGAAATAGAAAGTAGTTTTGCTACAAGCTAGCATTTAGGAGAAGCACAGAGACAGAAACATGAACTGTAATTTTGACACTGAGCAACAAAGCATTAGTAGCAAAAGTTGATTAAACTTTCTAGCCATGGAATTATTATTTGTCTTCCTCTGGTGGTGGTGTAAAAGCTACCAGAGGACACAAAAAGCTTTACTTAAAGTAAGGTGAAGTGGGTTCTGCATAGAGAGAAAAAACAAGTCCTCTGACTGAAAATGCCAAGACCAGGTTGAAAGAAGAACAGCGTCATCTCTCTGTATCTTGATGGAAACCTATGTGCAGAAGATGCATCTTCTCATTACTCCGCTTCACAAGAGACAACTCGGAGTACATGGGAACACCATCACTTGGTGCCAAGGTGATGGTGGCAGAGATGAAGATCAGCAGAACAAGTGTGATGCCATAGTGGCAAGATCTGTCAAGTGCCACACTCCATGCTTCACAACATTGCCAGGAGCAGACAGAAGAGCAGGTGAAAATCCCAGACCATTTTGCAAACATCAGGTCATGGTTGCTCAGCACTTGACAGCATCCAAATAACCCTGGAAAGGAGGGTGCTTTAACAACCGTAACCACCCAGCAGTAGACTACTCCTGGAGGAAATGTAGATGGCTCAATCTTGCAGGGCTCTACTTTAGACCTGAACAGAGCACTGCCCAAGAAAGCCAGACTGACATCTGGATGAGTTCCCAGGGTAGATTCATGAGCCTGGGAAGTTTCAGTCAACCACAGCACTCCATAAAGGCAAGAAGATGGACATCCTGCTGGAAACATTTTAGTCTGTCTTCCCTGGGGTAAGACTGCACTAGAAATCTAGGAGGGATTGAGGATAGAGGCTGAGATTATGAAGTGGATGGGGAGTTCTTCCCTCACTGATGTGAAAAATGAAAAAGCTAATCAGCAGCAGCTGACACATTAGGAGTTTTCATATGGAAAGATAGAAGGGACTTGCTCTTTCTAGTAAATATTCAGAATTACGGTGTGTAGGTTTTCTTTTTCAAGGGATTTTTCAAAATCAGTTCACAGCTGTGTCATCTTTTGTACCAGTTTTGTCTGGGCTACTAAATTAGCTTTTTTAATTTATTCTGAAGTGTCTTTTTAGGGAAGATTTAAAACTGTGCCAAGAAATAAAAGTGCTAAATCTTCTTAGACATGAAGGTATCTTAAATAACTGTGTCGCTGTGCCTTTGATCATTTAAGGGTAGAAGTTTGGCACATGCTGTTGAAAGAAGTCACACCCTCTATTAGTTCAGCAGATACAGCATAGAAAAAACAGAAATACTTTCAGGCCCACTAACCTTGCCTGCCTTTATCAAGTCTGAAATAGAAGCTGTAATTGGCAAACTAAGTACTAATTGAGAGCAATTGCTCTGAGTGTAACTTGATTATGTTAATCAAGTAACAGTTTGAAAAAAAAAACAAACAAAAGATGATAGTTGATAGCAATTATCTTTCTCTTCTGCAAGACTAATGTATGCATCATATTCCTCTTTGCTAACATCCTTTTACTACACAGGCATCCACTACCTTTTCTTTCAAATTGTTTGACTGAAATACAGCTGTGCCTCCACAGGCAGGATGTTACGCAGGCAACGTTCAGGTTTGGTTTTAATTTTGCTGGTGTTCTGCCTGTAACAAACACAACAAAGTTCTTCAAGGCAGCCTGGGGATTTCAGACATACTTTCCATAGTGAGAGGTGTATGAATCCTGTAAACGGCACTGAGAGCCTCAATCATGTCTGAATCTGAATGGGAGGACACAGCCTCTGGACTACAATTTAGTCACTTGTTTCCTAGGAAAAAATCAACATCTTTTTTCGTCCCCACCTTCCACTGGATTTATTTATCCCCTTACTATTCTCAGTAGCTCTGCAAAACTCATTTCCTTCATTTTTTTGGCTTTCTTGGATAAAGAGGCAATTCCATCCTTCAATACTCAATATGGTTGAAGAATGCAACCGAGGCAAAATCTAGTCATGATAAAAGAGTCATTGGAAATTCTGCTATCAACTTTGAGCAGGATGAGGTGAACAAACTCTTGGATCCAGTATCCTCTTTCTTTGCTGGTGATTAATTTGTGACAGTACTATTTTAAAAGTAAATTTAGTTTTTCTATATACTTTACCAGGATTCTCTTACCCCTGCTTTACCATGGTTCTGAGAAGGCACGCATTACTGCATATTCATGTAAATATCCAGCATGTACTGGTAAATCCTTCTGGGTTTTTTCAGATGTTCAAATTTTCCATCAATTTTAATAACCAGCATTTCTTCTGCTGACTGCTTCTCACTTCTTCCTTCTATTCCTGAGTTCAGGGATTCCACATTTTATTTCCTCTTTTTCTTTCTGTTGGGACTTTTTTTTGGTGGACAGTTCCTGAATTTTGTGTTTTTTTCATTTACCAAAGTTCTCCCAAAATAATTACCTAAGACCAGGAATTCATAGTTACTCAGTCAGTGTTGTCTCCTACCTACTTGATCTCAAACATTCCCTGTACAATTAAGGCAACTCAATTTAAAATTAGTTTTTGAGCAAAACAAATACATATACCTAAATTGCAGCTAAACATGTACCAAACCTTGCAGTGTACTTTTTCAGTGAAGAAGATGCTATAAAGTGTGAAGAAGTGATAAAAAGATAAGGAAGAGGCTCAAAATACCTTCCCACAGGCACATACATCTCAATTCTTTATTGCAGTCCAAAATACCCCTTGCCTTTTGATTCAAAGAACTTCAGTCAGCTTAGCCCATCAGTATCATGGAAAGCTTACTCTTACTAAACTCACTAATAATGTTGGGGGGGGGGGAACTCTCGAAGTATAAATTTTCCTAGAGCTAAACATATAATATCATAAAGCTGCAAGCAGTGATTGTAACAAAAGGTGAGCTGTCAGAAGTTTAAAAAAGAAATTAATAAAGCCTTCAAGACCCCATTAAAATCTCCCCTGGGAACAATTTGTAATCTGCTCTACTTCATGCAGACACCGGATTAAGCATCTGAGTAAAACTTAATCTAGGGTTTTATTTCACTATGGGTTTCCTTCCCCTCCCTACCCCCACTTCAAGCGATTCAGCAGGCGCACTTTCTCCACACTACCAGCAGCCCTGTTACTCTGTAAGGGAGGAGGATTTAAGTGATCACAGCATCACACAAATTTCACATAAGCCTGTGATCCTGTTGCTAGCATCAGTCAGCACTATGCTCTCTAAAACCAAAGTTTGGACTCTGCAGCTTTTAACATATGGCAGGTGTCCACCTATTCCACTGTTATTTGGTGCAAAAGCGAGAGGACACCCACATGGCCCGCCCTTTTCCCTTCTTTCTTTTCCATCCCTTTTCACAATACCACATTTACACACTTTTCTAATCGACTGTCATTTTCACTGGCTTTAATGCTAGGCAATATCACAATTAATTTTTAGCAGTACTGCAAAAGATTCAAGTGGTATTTGCTCATGATGGCTCCAGGCATATTGTAACATCTATGTTATACAGCCTTTTTCATGGATCATATCCTGTTATTACCGTAACACCCTACTGGCTGTAAACCTGCATCCCTCAAATATGTTTCATTGAGTTGTCAGCTGCATTTCAAAGCAATCAGACAGTGAATCAGGCACCTCAGAAATAACAATTTATTATTACTCATCACCTTGGGAGATGATATGCTTTGGACTCATGAAAGCTGATCATTGTCTTCCACTTCCCTCTTTCATAAAGCAGCTTTATGTGAAGTAGACAAAACCTGCAGACTGGTGACAGTCAGTAGGATTGCTGCAACTGAAAGGGAGAACTGTAACAACAGATCAGAGAAAATACGTGCAGGAACGTGCATGCTAAATCATATTGCAACTCTGGCATTAAAAAAAGACAAAAAAAGAGAAGCAAGTACAGGGGAGAACTTCAAAGTCAAAACTGGAACTAGAAACAAAGTGTACCAACTTTTCTGTAGCTGTCTATTGCTCTGGAGTGTGACTCAGCAGAACAAAGGCTTTTGTCTTCATTTAGAAATAGAGTCCATATTGCACAGGAAGTGGCAAAAATATGCTGTCTGGAATGTGACTGTAGTTCCATTTGTTTTCATGGGGACGTACCACAGAAAGTCCCCAGCTTTATAGAGACAGTAAATCATGACCCTGTTCCACATGAGCTGATGAGACCAGGATAAGATTCTACTTTTCCTGTAAGCATGGAGAAGCAGTCAATGGAAAAACAGAAATTTGTCAAAAAAAAGATGAGTGAGATGGTCATAGCTGAGAGCATCCAATTTTTTCACTTGCATTGAATGAATCTGCAAATACCTGTATTTATAAATTAAAATAGAAAGAACACTGAGAAGGACAGGGGCACATGACAAAGTCTGTGCTACCACTACGATCCAACACTGTGTAACAGTCACCATAAAAAAAACACTAGCAGGTTTAAGACCAACATCTATATTTGAAATATTTGTACTTTGCTTTTTATATCATATCTGCCACAGATGTAAATGTTAAAGAAGGCTGAAAGGGGAACATGAACATCAAATAGTTTTTAAATCACCAGTTAAAAAACCCACTTGTTTTAACAGTACCAAGAGATGCTATTAATCACTTGGATGTGATCAGACCAAGATCACATAGTAGTTTATTAGCATTTTTAAGTTAAACATCATGTAGTAGAAAAAACAAGCAAGCAATATGTTCATTTAAGGACAGATTTTTCTGTTCATGCACACACCACAATATCTGTGTTTGGACTCTCCCTTCTGTCACTCTCCCTTCTTCTCCAAGCATTCCCATATCACCAATCATCAGTGAATTTTCCGATGGAAATACAGCATTATTCTACATACAGAAATTACCTGCTATCGTGCAAAGCAGCATACTTTCAGTTAAGAAGTGTATGTTTTTTTCTACTATATAAAAGTTAATTTTCTTTATCTTAGTGAAATAATGTTTATCCTCAGTTTGATAAAATAAAGCTCCACCTACTTCCATGCACTGTTTTTTTTGTTTTTCTTAAAAACGTGAGTGCACGTATCAGAAGTTTTTGCTTGCTTGCAGAGTTAATGAGTGGGAGTGTAGTACACAAGTAAGCCCTGTCTATGAATGTCACAGTTGTGAAACACGTTATAAATAAAACCATATGCTCTTAGAAGAAATTTTCATCTCTCCCCTTTTGCTGCATGCTGAAGGAAGTGCTGGGATAGACCTCAATGCAGGAGTGAGAGCCTGCAAACATACGTACATTAAGGTTTGCAGAGAAACTGGTAAATAACAATAATTTCTCTAGTTGTTCTGTAGGGTGAATGTGTAAGACACTTCATTTTAACAAGAATTGTATGATTTGGTTTCCTCTCATTTTCTCACTTGAAACAGTTGTCAATTGGTGTTAACTGGTACCTGTGATAGATGTCTGATGTTTTAGTGTCTGTCTAATACTTCAATGATTTCCAGAGCACATACCTCATGATGATGGGGGGAAAAAAGCATCAATCCACTGTGTTAGTAAAAATAACTGAATTAATAACAGATTTAATCTAGAGTTGGTTAGAAAGTTCTGTAGTTTGACCTACCAGTTAAAAACTTTAACAATGCACTGTGTAGCACTCCTCAGAAAAGCTATGAAACCAAACAAGCCATTTTTTTAATTCATTGTAACATTTTGTAAAATACACCTCTGACATGCCATGGTAATAGTTTCTTTTACTGAAACCATGCTCTTCTTTTTCCTTCCTTATTTTCTTTTAAGATACGTGCTTTGGTGACAAAGGAAGACTAACACAGAACGTGGTGAACAAAGATAAACAACTAATTTCTCTCTTGTATCATGACTTCTTTTAGTGATCTAAAACATACCAAAGGGGTAGTGCGATAACTCCTCTCAGTGTAACATGAATCTATTTAATTTCCAGTTCTGAGTTATGCAGTGATCTCTCCTGTGAGCAGTTTTCTTTCCTTGGCTAGTATTAGGTAATGTGCAGACATATAAAGCTGACTATGTATTACCATAATGGTATTTTTCTCCTACCCTTTTGTATCTCATCTGCTATTAAGGTTGCCCTTAATAAGAAGGGCAATAACGAAAGCAACACTTCCTAAATGCTGCAGTTCTGTAGCAATGGAAAAGTTAATATTGGGAAAGCAAATCAGCAAGCCTAAAAAGTCAGGTTATTCAAATGTGTGAGAAAGATAGCAGAAAACACCTCAGAGAGTCTGACAACAAACAGTCACAGCATTATATAGGGGAAAGTGCTTCTGTAGATTAATACAAATGTATTTAGCAAACACTGTATATTTTACTAAACATTATGCTACATCTCCATGTTCTTTACCATCTATAACTGAGCTTGTTTGCAGAGCTAGAGAGCGGAAAAGCACCAGACAGGCCTTCTTGTCTCAAAATCAAGTCCAAATCGAACGTTCCTATCCTACCCTCAGTGTTTATCTGTGTGGTAAGCATTAACCTCCATTTGCACAGGTTGAGATACTGATAAAGAGAAGTTAGGCTTTCCTCAAAGCTGAAAACGGCACTGGCATACAAACCACATTCACACTACAGAGTTCGCAGGTCCATGTTCTGACAACACTTGTTGTTAAGACTACTGTTCCATTAATAATAGGGTTTTTGCTTGGTTTTTGAGCAAATTCCTTGCCTGGTATTCAGATATACCTAAAATATAATCACTAACAGAAAAGAACATGAAATGGCTAAAAAAAAAATTTGAGCTGCGTACATTTGTAATGCTTCACCCACAATCAGTACATTGTTTCATGTGGCTTCAACTGTATCACATGTTCTGGATGTCTTATCTGTTTTATTTCTTTTGTTTTATCACAAATTCTTTCATTTTGCATCCTGTCTCTCATCTCAGACTTTCTAAAGGATTCAGACATGCAACCAAGTATGAATAGCATGTGTTCTGAAAGCACAGATAAATTAAGAAAGCTGTACCTGATTGCAAGTGGCCTCTCTCTGCCATAATTTATCCAACTTTCATAAATTAGTGTGCATATCATGCACACAATTTTAGACATACAATCAAGCACACATTTTAAAAACCAGGTTCCCCAGCCTCTTTTTTCACTTGTAAGAAGGTAAGGCACTGCTATAAAATATTAAATGCTCAAAATGTAACACAGTGGAAAAAAAAAAATTAGTTCCTTGAGAGTTATTGACAGATCAGCTGCAACATACCAGAGGATGAAAAAAATTACCAGATGGAATAGAAAGAAAAAAAAAATCATTCCTTGCCATTAGTACATCATACCAAATGCTGTATTCAAAAGCCAAACTCTCCTCTCCTCCTGCCACAACAAACCATTTCTTGGAAAATTTATGCCTTTTTCAACTACCAATGGTGACTGTTGACTCTAATAGGTAAATCTGACAAAGAAAAAAAAAAAGCAGAAATGCTGATCTCATAAAATGCTGCCCAGACTTATCTGCTTTGCAAATCCCATTAAAAAAGAAAATGTAGGTACTCACTGAAAATTGAACCTTAAACCCCACAAACTGTTATAATACCTAATATCTTGACATTTGACTTAACAGCAAAACACAAGTAATGCCAGGGTGACAAAAAAAAAAAGTAGGGAGAAAACATTTGTGGCTAAAGGCAACGTGACAGAAAAGAACAAACACTAATTTAAAAGAAACCAAGTAAGTATGTACCTCATTGCCTATAAACACACAGATATCAGCAGCACAGTTTCACTGCCAGGAGATTTATGAGGGCTTAAAACACACAAAGCCAAAACCCTTAAAACTGGTATTGATATAAACCCCAGTTCAGGCCAGCAAGCCACCCAAAAATTCTACTTAGATTTGTTCCAAAACCCCAGGCTACCACAATGTTTTTGAGCACCTATGAGACCTGAAAGCTAACCATTTTGCCTAAGGAACCTCGAACTGAAGCTGTTCACAAGGAACTGTCAGACTTCTTCACCATGGGACTACTATGGCATTTTACCACCTCCTAAGGGTTTAAAAAAAGAACTGATGTGTTACATTTATTTTCCAAATATCTGATGGCATTTCTACTTCTTCCACAGTATCTGAAGCAGAAAACATGGCATTGTGACCGTTATCACAGAGGAGAGAGCTAGAAAAACCACACATACTTCTAAAGAACAAAGGGGCAAAAACTTTGAGGAGTTGAAGTTGAAAAAGTGCTACCTCTTTTGCTTGCCAAAATTATGACCTTTCACAGTATTTTAAGCAGTACGCAAATTAAGACTAGAATGCCTTCCTGGAAGCATCTTGACAGCATCGCAGATACTGATTTATTAGTCTACCTTCTTCCAACCTTACAGATGCTAGCCTTGCCAGGGTCCTGCAGCACAAGCATTTTGCAAACAGACTTACACTGACATCTAAAGGTATCTATTATGTGATGCCTTATGAAAATGTTTGGGAAGTGCTAGCACCCTATAAAGTGCTAACAATATAGAGATGAAGAAATGTCAATTTTTGTACCTAGGAGACGAATTCTCACTCCCTCTCAATCATGAGATAATTTCAAAAGTTTAAGATTCCACACCATACCACAAAGAGGTGATAACCTCCTGTAAATGCAAAAACAAAATATTAAAAGTTACCAGAAATTTGTATTTCTGAAGTTTAAGCAAGGATTTACTTGGTAAATTACATTAGCTGAAATGCAAGTATGGGAAAGGACACTGAGGCCCTAGGAATTTCAGTTCAGTCTGTATTTAATTCTTCCAGTGATTCTTTGCAGATAAATTAAAAATATTCAAAACCCAAATTTGAGGCAACTTTCCTTGTTTCAGTAAGAATTACGTGGCATTTTCTTCAGAGTAGAAAATTAAGCTCTCGCTTAGATAATTCTATCTTATGGAAATGACCAACCTTTTCAATCAAGTTGGGCATAAATTCTAAAAGTAGTTCAGCTATTTGAAAACAAGTGATCATTTCAAAGTTAATTTTTTTGCCTGCTGCTAAGTTGTCTTTGAGCATAATACACATTATAAAATGCAAATGTTGGTTTCGAGCTTACTTTTGCAACAAGAATGCCTTAATTCAGAATAGATGAAAGGGGTTTTGATCAATGTTCCAAAATACACTTCCTATTGTGCTGGTGAGAAAAGGATATACAAACAGCCAGCAAATCTATTTCTTTTATGCTTTACAAAGTCGTACACCGCTTTCTTGTTCTGCAGTAACTTAACAGTCTGCAAGACACTTAAACCACTTGCTGTTTGCACATAGTTCATTCAATAAAATTTACTTTCCTAAGTTTCCTACCCTGTTCTCCCTAAAGTATAAATCCAATGAGAAGAGATCAATAAATCCTTCTTTATGTAGAGGTATACACTTATCCTCTCATACCTGTCTTTACAGAGGAGCACCAATCAGCCACATTTCAGTCCAGTTGTATTTTTAAAGCATTACTTTCGGGAATAGACTTGGAGGCTACTGGTGCAACAGGACTGACTCTGGAAAGCCTTATTTGCATGTCCCTTGTTCTTTTGAATAAATCAACTGAAAGAATAGCTTTAATCCCTTTAAATAAGGCAATACATTCTTTACATTTTTAATAATTTGTAGCAACTGAGTCCATTGCTATAACATAGGATGCTTCATCAACTAAGTCAATAAAGTCGACCAATCACACCTTCATTTCTCATCTTGCCTATTCCATTTCCTAAATTAAGTAAGCTTTGGGACTGTGAGACTGCCTGCTTACCCTGTTGGACAGCAGTGGAATGGGAAAACTACTGTGCACACAGTGCTTCCTGAAACATAACCAACATTCAAGCCCACCCTGATCACCCTAACAGCAAATCCTGATCAGCGAGATCCAAACACTTAACAATCACCCACCTGACAACTGCTAATAAGCTACTAACTAGTGTTTTAGATCTTCTTTCCATCAAGTTCTACATACATGAGGACTTCTCATCTGGAGTGAGATAACTCATCATTTCAAAGATTAAAATTTCAGTACTCAGTCAATAAAATAAGGTGCAAAAGCAAAGCCCAAAACACCTTTGGGGTAAACAGGAGATGTTTGAAGTTTACTACATTCAACTGCTAAACTTTTATTAGGTAGTCCAGCCATTACAAAACATATGAATTTAAAAAATAAAAAAAAGTGAATCAGTACTTAAAGTTGTTCTGCAAACCACATGTGAAAGTTCTCAACCCCTCAAAACATCACTAGATGAAGAACTGATATCAGATACTAAAACAGCTGCTAAAGAAAACAGAAATTCCGATAAATGAACTCAAGACCCAAAGATCTTTGGGAAGTCTCACATGTGACTTTTATTATAAAGCTCAGACAATATTTATGGTTTTCAAACAAACTATTAAGGTACATGATAAATGCAAGACCTTACCTCCAGGCACGCTATTTGACACAGCATGCTCATTCACACAGACTTCAACCTCCGCTCCTGGTCATCTCATCTAGGCACAAGTCAGGTGAGCACCCACAGTGATCTGCTAGCTCTCGGGGAAACTCGTGTAGGTCAGAACAGCAGAGCGGGTCTTATCATTACAAGTCTTGGAACAGAGTTCATTCTGTCAAACGTACCACCAACATTAATCTACTCTTAAAGACAATTCATGTTACAAAATACTGGAAACGAGTAAACGTGAAGAAAGCAGTGTTATCAGTAACTTCTGAAACACTGGGTTAAAGCCAAATTCTGTCTTGAAATGAGGTAAGAACTACACTAGTCACTGAACAAAGTTTATCAGGGTTTTTTTTCTTTTAAAGAACAGAGTCACATGAGACCCCATAGTGCTTTGACTATCTCTGGGAAGGTGGATTTAGCAGGGAATTCAAATCCTAAGGAAGAGCAAGGCAAGCAACAGTAAATGCAGGCTTCTAAGGCAACACAGGTAAATCCAAAACACCATACAGCTAAAATACTAACAGGATACGATAATATTCTGGATGGAAATTATGGAAGAAAAAGGCCACTGTTCTCAGCTTCTCTGACAACATAAGCCACTGCCAGCGCTGTCTGGTCTTTTCTGCTACTACACCCCCCAACCTAATTTCAGTTGGGTTGACATGGCTGCCTGCTGGCCACGCAGGGAAGAGGATTAAGGAATTGACCCAGGTTTTAATCTGGTAAGGAACAGAGAACAGGCAGAAAGAGAGGGGACAGAAGAAACATGCCTGTACCCCAAGCTTCACAGTCAGCTTTAACTGACCCAACTGCAAATTTCTAAATAGAGAGGGGGTTCACATCTCTCTCAGGTTTGCTCAGCTCTAGAGCCCACAAAGCCACAGACTAAACCAGACCAACCTGCTGACACAAACACAAGCCTTTTTAGTTGTGGGATTTTTCCCCTAGTGTTAGTTTTCAGCCACATCAGTGAGCTGACCCATCTGACACCTTTAAGGCTGACAACGTGCATTGCAACACTTCTGCAAAACAAAAATCTCTAGCACCTACCTCATCTCACCTGATAGCAGGAAAAGGAACAGAACTTAATTTCTACAGAAAGTGTCCGAGGGTAAGTTATTCCTGAGGGTTTTTTAATACAAGAGCATACCATACATTCTTGGAAATTATGATGCCAAGTGTGAAAAGCTGACTGCAAGCTCAATGCAAATTTTATGTTTGACCCAATGGAGCCAAACTTTCATTGAAGTTTAAAGTTAATATTATTTTTTTTCCTGCTCTAATCCAGATGTGGACTGCAAAAATAACTTAAAAGCTTGCAGATGCATCCATGGGAGGTAAAGATAATCTTTATAAAGAACAGTCTCAATTACAGTGGTGTGAGTGGCCAGCACCTATTAAAAAACCCCTAGAAATCCACAAAAACCCATCCAGTCTAGAGGTAAGCTATGAGAATATATTAAAATGCACATAGCATTAAAAAATTGTGTTCCAGTGAAGACTTCTGTCTGCCTATTTGATTGCAGCACTAACTAAAAAAAAAAAAAAAAATCCCAAAGTAAGCAATTAAATGTTAAGACTGCTTGCAAACCTGCACCAGACTTTTCAAAGGTTTTCAACTCTATTAAAGCAACAGTTTGAGTTGTAGATTTCACATCAAAATGAAGGCTATAAAGTCATGAAAGTCAGCCTATGGTCACCTTCACACATTTCTCTCCCAAGCATGCTGAGCAGGTGTGGCAACAGGACAGGACAGAGAGCTTTTCTAAATGCGTTTCCCCACCCACCACCCCCAAAAAAAACCAACCAACCAAGAGCAAAACTTCAAACAAAAAAGGATTTTACTCAAAGGGAGAAGTGAGATGTACATTATCATTGTTGCCCAAAATCAACCACCAAAACCATTTTAGATTCAGGATCTAAAAATTCAAGTCTGATATAGATGCCTTAACTAGACTTACTGAAGAATAAGTTCGTAGTAGCACATCCAAGCTTCTTACAACACAGAAACCATCAGCTCATTAAACACGTGTCCCACGAGACACAAATAAAGAAGTTTCAGAATTGCTCAGTTTGGTCACATTTTTTGGCAGGGAACGTTTTTTTGCTTTAGGCTCATGGCAAAGAGCAGCTTTGGAAAGGTTTCTCTACCTAAACACGATCCCTGGACAGTACCAAAGACTGTCTGCTGTTGGGAAAAACTGAGAGGTATCTGTGTTTATTGTTGAGATAAACAAATTTTAGAGCATTTATTTGTTCTGTTCCAAGTATGTCCTTTGTTCAAATACCATCACCTTTATTACTTAGAAAAAAAAATAACGTGTGCATACACACATGGGCTCATGTTTAGCTGATTCCTGGGGTCCCATTCTCTATTTTGAGAAACACTACTGGAATGACATAAAGAGGCTAAACAAGCATTAAATAAAGTTCTGTGATCAAGTCCCCTGGTATTGAAGCACTCTGCCAACCAGCATAGGCAGTAGGGACAGGAAGAGAAGCATGTCCAGGTTACAGTAATTACAGATAGCCAGATCAGGCTGAATTAAATGCGTCAACAAACAAAAGAACATGTCAGAAGTACCTTTTTTTTAAAACCGGTTTAGCTAAATCTGCACAATCTGCTGCCAGTTTAATGTGCAGGTGCTCTGAATCTCTCCTGGGACTACACAGGAAACCTAAGCTTAGAATTCAAACCACAGATTCATGAGCATTTCTTTGCTCATACAGTTCACTCACTTGCACAGCCCCTGTGCTCCTCTCCTACCCTTGCTGAAAGTGCATAATGTGCCAGTAAGTCTGTGGGCCACATGGTGAACTGAAGATCACACCACTGATTCTGCTAAAAATAACTCCCCCGCCTTTTTAGGGGGGAAGGGGGTGGGGGAAACTGTGTTATTGTGGTCCCACAGACAGTTGTGCTGATACAGCTGACTTGCTGGAGGTAGGGTAGAACAAGTAATAGGGACTGCTGGAAGAAATGTTTCTGCACCGTTACCAGGCACTAAAAAGAGATGCTGCGATGGAATGAGACCCCCTCTACCAGGTTTCTGTTTAAGAGCTGTCATCCTGGTCTGGCCAAAGGATCTAATGCAGGTTGCCTTGGAGTGGGAAGCAGCTGCCCCACTCCCTCCAAGTCTGGAGACAAAAGGCAGCATACTTTCCTCTTCCAGCATTGTATCTTGCTTTTTTCCTTCTGTTTTACTCTGAGATCTGTCAAATCAAAGTTTCACCTTTCTACCAAAGGCAGACAATGTTGACTGACAACAATAAAATGCGAAGTAGCCCTTTATCTAATATATATTCTATTTCATTCTCCTTTTCAAACCTCTCATGCTCACACATATCGGGTTTAATCCTCACTTCTCAGACGAAAAGGGTCACTGGAATCGGTGTGGTAGCCTATTTGCCTTTTGATAGGCTTTCAATGTGTTCAACTAATAACTGCAGAACAAGTCCATTATAAGCACCCTAGATCTAAAGAAACACCTAAAAATAGGCTAAGTCAAACACACACTTATGAATATACATAGCCTACTCTGATTTCCCCCCCCCGATGTTCAATTCCAGCTCCAGTAGTCTTTTTTTAAAAAGTACTCCCTAAGAAAGGAGGGTATACCTGAGCTGCAGAAGGCAGAGAACATGTAACAACTTCGCCTGCTTTAAAGGCTGACGTAGTGGTTTCAGCGGCAGCTGAACAGACAAGCATGCGCTGCTGCTTCTCCTTAGACCCTCCTCTGCTCCCAGATCTGTAGTCCCACCCTCTCCTTTCTGCCTGCTTTCTCATGCTTGTCAGACCATTCCACGAGCTAATCAAACTCCTTGACCGAGCAAAACCAACCCCACGCTTACATACATCTCTCTCTCTCTCCCCCCTCCCTCTCTCCCTCCCTCCCTCGCTTCCCCCCCCCCTTGCTGGATTGGTGAGTCAGATCAATTCGCAGGAGGGTACAAAACAGTGCAGTAGAAGGTAAGAGGTGGAGCTGACACCAGCAGTGGGAGGTAGGGACAGGATGCCCTGTTTTCACAGGTGAAATCCACAGCCAGAAAGAAAACGGAGAACAGCTCATCATAACTGTTAGGTTGCAGGTAAGGAGAGCTGTATTCTGTCCGGCTGCATCGTGCAAACAGCTCTCCTACAGGCAAGGACAGAGGGTTTCACTACAGAGTAAGACACACCGTGTTTCAGCTGCAGCACTGATAATCCAGACGATAGCCTCTCGCACTTCTATCAGACTGTATTGCCCAATTTTACCACCACAGATCCTTCCACTATCACAACCTCAGTCAATATTAGGATGCTTCCATGTCAAATGAGTGATAGGTTTTTAAAGGACCACATTAATATCAACAGCTAATCTCATGCAAAACTAACAACTGCTTGTACTTCCAGAAAGCACAAATATTTGCACAGTGTGACCTCAGCTCCTAAGGTCTGATAAGTAACTAACAAATCAGTGTACATGTTTACACTAGACATTTTAGATATGTTAGGTAATGAGAACAAACTCAAAGCCTGGATAAGCCCTGCTAAGATTGCTTGGAACTGGAACTACAAAATTCAGAATTTATCATCATGCTATCCAAAACTAAACACATTCACTCAGCAAGAACTTGGGACTCATGAAAAATTATCAGAGTTGTGCCTTCCTAATTCACATTATAAAGCCTCCCTATGTAAATACAGTCCTATTTTACTTGTATCTTCTCATCAGCTTGTATTATTTAAAACGTGGGACATTCACACAGATGGAAAAAAAATAGGTCAGGCTTGAAACAAAAGCCAAGCCATTCATTAGCAGATTAAACATGCAGAACTGTAATTTTAAATTCCAAGTACAGCAACTTAATGAAAACATTCTGAACACACAGATAAAAACTACTGCAAATTGTTGCAATCTTTAATTGCCATGTTGCCAAATGTCTTACTAAAAAGAGAACCAATAAAAAGTTTGTCAATCTGATTTGAAAATGCACAGAAAAGGACTATATTGCTTAGTGATCATATGGAATCTTGTATATAAATCTAGGCTTTTTCTAACATCAGCAGCCAATACAACAGTCCAGCATGTCTGAAATACTTAGATGATGAACATTTGCAAAATCTAGTCCTTTCATTTGCAAAGATCCTGCTTTTTAAGCAAATTTATTCATTTTCTGACACCAAATTTACATTACAAAACTCAGAAACATTTATGCATTTTCCTTTTACCTTCTGCATAACTACAATATTTACTACCAAAATACGTAAAGACCAAATAAAATAAGTGCACTATATTTAATGTAGTTATTCAAGCTGAATATCCTAAACATCATTTGATTGCTGCCACCTATTGTTGTTCCAAACATGTTGCAAGGAGCTAACCCTTTTCCCCTCCTGCCTCAACCCAATACTAGTACTCAGCTATTTTAAAAGCTTAGAAAGTTACTAACCCTTCACATACCGCATGTTATGTAAAGAAAGGAAAGCAGGGGAAAAATGAAGACATTGCAAAAAAGATTTTTTTTCTTTTGATTAATTTGGTTTAGTAATTCTACTGTAACTTCAAGTAAACACAGGGGGAACACAATTTCTGAATGGAAACCAACCAAATCAAATCAGTGAAGAGTAATTTCATCAGATGCCAGTATCAAAGAGCCCTAAGAATGCCTGTTTCACAGACTACCAATTCAACAACTTCATTAGTTGAAGAGATTTCAAAGCTTATGACTTCCAGCAGCATTATTACTACTTCTGTCTCTGCTATTGCTAAATATGCAACTGATAAGTCTATTTGGGCATGATAGCTGTAGAAGGAATGAATAAAGGTTGAAAATGAAGATGAATAAAGATGAATAAATCTAAAAAGATTGGCCATAGGCAAGCCACTTCCTTCCCTGCCCCCTTTCAGTTATGAATTGATAAATGCTGGCAAAATTCAAAGAATGCAAACAAACAAAACAAAAGAATACAAGTAAACAGAACAAAATACTTTATATATGTAAATACAGACATATACATATATATGTGTGTGTATATATACATATATATATTTTATATATATAAATTAAAACACGTGTGTATTACACTAACTTCTCCATTAATCTAAGTTTTGACTTTATACTAATAAGAGAAGAAATTCTGGAACAGTCATTTCTCACACAGTCCATTTGAAATGATAATTCTAGGTTGCCAAAGGCCACTTAATTCTGTCTCCTCCTAAATGTATACAGCTTCACAATGACATAATGTTCAGGCTCATCTAAAAGGTTAAAGAACAGGAAAAAGACACAAACTAATAAATCAGCCTAACAAAAGCTTTAGTCTGCAGAGCTTTAAGTATTAAAATGGAAACTTTGCCACTGAACATAAAATTTGGGAGGGTCATTATTTCAAAATCTTAATGCTCTGAATATCATGTAAATTAGAAGTTATTTTCAAAAAACTTGGGAGGTGAAAGAAGACCTCCCTCAAGTAGGCTGTGATTTCCCCTGTCAGTAGTCTTCATTCCTAAAGCCAGAACACAAACTCAAGAACTAGTAAGTCATCTCACTGAAGGCAAAATTTGGTCTGTTTCAAATTGGTAAGCCTCATCTCATTTGCTTTCTACAACAGGATACTAAAGGTGTCTAAAGAAAGATGTCCTAAAGACATTGAAATAAAGATACAAGTTAACATTTGCAAATTGAAGAGCAGATCAGCCACTGGACCTAAAGGCACCTACATTAAGGTAACTCGATTGCCAGGTGCTGGCCATTCACGTAGTGTAGGCACACATACTAGTTCTGCAATGAAGAGGAACTCACAACACACACATGTGCATGATGCTTTTGTTGAAGCACCCAACTACAAATATAGGAGCCTAAATTTCAGGAGACATCTCTGAAAACACAGGCATAGATGTCCAAACTGTTTTGTTATTAAAGAAACATGCTCCATGTTTACAGTAATCATCTATGGGACCACTGCTTAAAAATACAATATTTAGACAGTTAAATATTCTCAAGCAAAGGGAAAGTACTGATGTGACAGAGTCAATCTCAAGGCTCAAACAGGAAAATGGTGAATTCCTGCAAGGGGTGAATTACCACTTCTGGCTAGTCATCTGAAGTCTCCAACTCAGGTTCTTTTATGCACAAATATCAAAGGCTAATTCCAATGCTTATTAATGGATCAAAGCATCACCTACTCCACACAGCTGTTCCTTTGCATCTTCACTTACTTTACAGCCTTTATCTGTACGTTAATGCTAACAATCCCTCATCAAAATCCATTTAAAACTTAATTCGGCTTTGAACTGATAGATCCAATTATACCTAAGTGGCTAAAATGGAACCTGGCGCAGGTCCACAGTCAGCAGTTCAATCTCCAGTGTGCAGCAAAACTGATGTGAAAAGGCATCTCATAGAGCAACCTCAGATAGGAAAAGTGGACGAAAATGATGGAGGATATGGAAGATCTTTAAACTAGCTGCCTCTATTTAAGAAGCTGTCAAAGTAGGGATGATACACTGAAACAAAGGGAGGGCGTGCAGTAAAGGCTAGTTACAGTCAAAAACAGGGCTGTTGGGGAAATTGCCAAAGCTCGCTCCATTGACACTGCTCATCACAAATCACAACAGTAACTGAGATCAATATTACCACAAGGTGCCAAGCCACCTCTTTCATTTAGCTTCAGTGTCTGTCTTTGATATAATGAAGGCCTTCAAGATCAGCAATTAAGGTAGCTGTACTCCTAAATCCTGCCCCTCTTCACTTTAAGCCCCTTGCCTGCAGTCTCAGATTAGTTACATGTGACCTTTGAGCTGGCCACACAGGCTGCTGTTGCTAGAAGGAAAAAGCCCTCCCCTTCCTCCAACTCTGCACATCCCTCATTTCAGCTGCAGCGTGAGTACAGCAGCAAAATGATTCCTCCCACCCTGAGTGACAGCAAGGGGGAAGTTTGCAACAAGGAGCAGGAACCTCCCTGTCCAGGAGCAACTGGAATTGCTAGTTTGTATACCAGGAATGCACAAATATGTCTTCCATTAGAATCACCAAATTTTGCCTCTGGATTTGGAAGACCAGAGCATACAGATGACTGAACTGCTTCACGGGTAAGGAAGCAGCCTCAGCATATGTGCAGGCTAAGGCTAGCGACCAGGCAGTCACTCAACAAGTCAGATCAGCTTGCATAGCCAAGTGAAAACTAATATTCATTTGCACCATCAGAGTCACTGTTGGGTCAAAACAGGGAGCAGATCTGACTCCCAGAGTGGTACCCACTCACTAGTGCTGACAGAGGAGGCAAAAGCAGTACAGTGTCAGCATGGAGGGGAGAGGACGACTATTCCTTTCAGCGGCTGTCCACAGTTAACTACCTTAAGCTTCACATGCAATTGCATCTTAAATCCCAAGAGAGGTGGATCCAGGAAACCCCTGTTCTCTGCCAGCAAAACTCAGCTCTTTGACATGCAATCAATATAAGGTTGAGATTTAGAGATACAGTGATGTACCCTGACCCTCTGTAAGTCAAAAAGGATCTGAAATCTACACCCTGTTCAGGCTCTGAAACACCTTCCTTACATTCTCCTCACCTATTTTCCCCTCACTTCTTAGCCATAGTAAAGAAGCCAATAGCTCCAATGCTAAGGAACTCCAGGGTATGGAGAGTCAGCCTTGTTGCCCGAGATGAAGAATTAACAATTGGACAGAAGTCTGGAAGCCGGTCTCACACAGAGAGGAAGAGAAATGGGGAGAAGGGGAGGAGAAGACAGAATTTGCTGAGTTCCCTCAGATAAAAGATAATCCTGCAGTTAGACAGAAGATTAAGAAAAGGATGTTGTGGAAAGCATCTGACAGTTCCAGCACTCCAAGAGCAAGTGAAATGAACTGCTCACCTTAACTACATCTTCTGAAGGGGACGTGCCCACTTTTTGGACATGAAAGGATTTAATTACCCCAAGAAAAACAATTTGCAAAGACATCAACTCTGATCGAGGAAGGCCTTGAGATGCAGACTAGAGGAACCTCAGGAAGACTCTGAGAAAACAGTACTACACACTACCTCTACTTTTCTTCTGTTCCCAGGACATTCACTATTGACCACCGTTAGAAAGGACAGGCTGGGCCACACCCACAGTCATTTACCCCAGTAATGACACCACTGAGCAATCAAACAGCCACCTCATTACACCTGTCCCCACATGCTTGTACAGTTTGGGCTGTTGAGGTTTCCCATCTGCTATGAGCTGAGCTAACCGAAGTAGCTTGAGAGTCAGCCATGACTGCAAACACCTCCGAGCAATATCCCATGTTACGTTATTGTAATAAGCCTAACAAAAAAAACCAAAACAAAACAAAAAAAACGAGATGATGTCTCTCCTTGCAGACAGGGGAATGGCCCAACCCATCATAGTTGTTATACATCACTGTCCTCTTACTTTCTAATGCTTGCAAAGCCATGCTTCAGTTAGTGACCAGTCAATGTTTTTAACATTAGTTTATTTTATCTTTATATAGAGGAACAGTACACATGGCTATTAAAACTAAAATATGTAGTTCTGAAGAGGATGTCTATACGTTTACCCTGCTCACACGATTCAGAGTATGAAGTGAAAGAGCACACTCACTAACCAAGAAAATTCAGTGGGGATACCATTACTTTCCATGGTAAAGGGACAGGGGAAATGAGAAAGCTTATAAAACAACAAATAGCAGAAAGTCATGTTCTTACAGGATCTTTATGTCTTTAGGCACAAAGCTTAAAATAAGAGGTTGTAATGAAAATACTTCTCTTCTTTACCGTGATCAGACATCAATTTTCCATTTGCTACCATAAGACACATTGCTGCAGTTTCAACATCCTGCTGCCATCCATCCTTCTCTTGCCCCCCGCCCCATCCTCTTCTTTTCCCTCATACAGGTCCTGATTACTATAAAGTAACTTCAGATAGACCCTGGCAGCTCACTCTAACCACCTCCATCTATTGCTCTGATATCTTTTAACAGACAGCTTCCAAATCACATTCACGTATTTAAACACGTTAAAATCCAAGATACAGCAGAGCACAAAGAGCCAAGCGTTAAAGTCAGCTCTTCATCTTTCAAGCACTAGTGGTTTTTCTACAAACCAGAGAGCAGAAAACTGACAAATTTTGAAGTGTCTACTTCAGGAGCTGGCAGCAGAGAGGCAACAAGCCCTGTCTGACCAGAACTGACTCCTGCCACATGGATGCCCCTACACTGCTGCCAGCATGCTGAGTTCAAAGAGAGGTTATTAGCCAGACGCAGCATGTCTTTGGTACAACACTACAGCTGAGGTGATAAATCCACAGCCCAGCACACTTCAGATGGCTCTGCCAGGGTCAGCAGAGGCCTGGCTGGGCTTCCTGGCTTCTGCTCAGCATCAGCCCTCAGAGCCATCTCCTGTAGAGCTGCACCAAGATCTCTGCCCTGTAAATCCTCACGGTGGCTGTTCTGCAAAGATCAAGTCTCATGGCAAACACACCAAATCTGCTCGCAGGCTTGGCAGCACCTCAGCTAACCAGCCCTCCCAGAAACAACGCTGCTGGGAGCCCACTGGGGATGGACACTGACTATGCACAGAGCTAGCACTGGTGAGCAGGATTTATCGGTCTGACTTCAAAGAAAAGCTGGCCCTGGAAGTCTCACACCTGAGACAATGCCCCTAAGCTAGTAAACTTGCCCAGACCTGAACTTACACTTCTTTCTCAGCACTGAGCTGCTCTTTCTAAGCCTCCATGGCACTGTTAACACATTCACCCCAATAAATGACGAAAGGATAATCGAGATTTACTCATGTTTAGGGAATACAACCCCCAGGGGGCAGCCAGAAACAGCAAACAAGCCGGAGGGTCTGAGAGGCTTTCATCTTATAAACTGGAGACCAAAGAGTTCTGATCTGGACTTTTTCCTCCCCTGCATTTAATGTGATTTTAGGCTCACTGAAATGCCCTAGGGATTTTCCCCACAGCACAGCTGTTACTCAAGTCTTACTCCCTGGGTCATCCCTACTGCAGACATACCAAGGGCATACTGAAAATCAGCATGACATGTCAACAAAGAGATAGCAACAAGGAAACCACCACGCAGGGACCAGCTGAGGCTCTTGTCCGATTCAATAACTATTTTGAAGTTACAGAAAGACAAATCCTGTTTTAGAAGTCAGCAAAAAATTAAAATCAGATTAAAAATTGACTCATCTATTTAGATATTTTTGCTATCAAGGTGTTACCGCTCATGCGCCACACATACGGCCTTGAAATTACCTACCTCCTATCATTTTCAGGTTCACCCTATTCTGGCAGAAATTAACAGACAGCTCAGACTGTTGAGTGTTTCTTTGCTATACAAGATGCTCAATTGCCATTTTAGGCTAGATACCTGCGACTTTGAGGTGTGAACTTACTGTTTACAATGTCACCCTGCAGCTGAAGAATTTGTGGAACAGGCATTGTGAGAATAACTATATCAAACTGTTCTGTCGGTCCCATTTTCCTGGAGACTTCCCATTTCCCATCTCGGAGAGAGATGTGAGTTACATGCTGTTCGTAGAAGACATCTGCACCTGCTTGGAAAAAGAAGTTAAAATATATGTAATAGTGAATTCCACAGAGAAAATGCAGAGTAGTTTCCCTTAGTAACTGGATGAGTTGCAAACAGCAAATCACACAGACAGTCTTAGGGCAAAGTTTCACAAATTAGGTTGAATCAGTTTAACAGCCAGCATATGACATTAAAAGAGGGGATCCTCATCAACTGAAAAGATCCTATCACTCCCCTGTGCTAGGGCTAGTATTCATCTGACTCCTCTCTGACATGATTCAGCTCAGTAAGCAGAGAGAAAATTACCAGCTGCTCTCTTTGTCATGTTTGTTTACTGTGGCTTTAGTGAGCTGAACCAATTCAGAGTGAAATCCAATGAGCGCAGGAGACAGCACAGAGTAAGCAACCAAAGCATACCCCCAGGAACTGGAAAAGAGAGCGCTGCCCTGTTAGCATCTCTCATATATCAGAAGACAGGAACGTAGTTAATTATTTGCAAGATTAGGGTCTGAAAAAACAGCTAATTAAATAAAGACAAAAACAATCACATGAAAGGAGCAAGGCTTGACTGCTCATAAAGCTAACATTTTTCAAACCAGAGTTAGTTAGTTAGTCACTAAACTGTACAAGTGGTTCTGCCACGTTACACTTAAAGCAGTAGTTACACACTTTAAACTAGCAGATGATCTTCTCCTTCAGTCTTTTCTAAAGGAGTTTCAACACAGTAGGCTCACGTACTGCATAAGCGCTCATTTCTACAAAACACAGGATGTAGCTCACTGCTATGTTCCCAGTTGCTTGGTTAAACAGCACGGTTAACTTAAGTACATGCTCGTGAAAAAACACCCACTCACTCACTTCATTCAAGTTGCAACTCAAATCTCTTCTCAACCATGATCTCACTGCCACTAAATTATCTCTGCCCTAATTGTGCTAGGTCTGACTTTCATATGCTAAAGCCAGCGGTGTAAATATAAGCTTGGCTCCTGATCCTACAGACATTATATTTGTATAGAGATTTTTATATGCCAGCAGTGCAGCTGAAGTCAGTGAAGCGCTTGCAGGACTTGGAAATTTATAGAGCTCGCAGACATGTTTATCCATCTAAGCAAGTTCAAGACATACATAAACAAACAAGGAACTTGAACATTCTCATTGGAGATTTAAATTTGAAAGACAGTTCAAGAATGCCATCAAAAACACAATCATTAAAACCTTTCATTTCATATAAGGGCATCTAAAAAATTACCTGACTGTTTTAAATAAAACTTGACAACCGAGGAGATGCCCTGGGGTGCCATGTAATTGCACGAGCCTTCTTTCACTACCATTCCTTCAATGGGTGCAGTCAGCAGTTTCAAGATGCCATGAGACAGAAGTTCCTCGTAGAAGCTTAAAGGGAGCAAATGACACAGAGATGAAAATACACTGCATGGAAACCAACGGCAGCTGTCATTATTTTTCACAATTAAAGTTAAGACTGGCCTAACTTTCAAATTTAGAGAACAGTTTTTAACAACCTCATACAACCTGTGCTTCAAGCCAGGCTATGCATGAACAGGAACCATACTTATAAAATGACAAACTAACCTTGCTATTTTATTGGGGGCTGGCCTTTTACATAAGACCAAGGCTACCTACTATGCCTGTAATAGAAACTATTAGCGGTTTGACCTGAAGGTTTCAGGACTAACTGTGGCAGGGGCATATACAACAGTTACTTAGAACTCTGAATATCAGTACAAACTGCATCACCACTGTGGAGCGCAGGAATATTCCAGCAGCTGGATGCAGGTGCCTGAAACACACCTGCCTTTTCCCTGATTTCCACACAAATTTCACATTTTTACATCGCTGTTACATCACCATCCCCTTCCCCAGCCTACAGTGAACCATCATGTGTACCCAGCAAGCCCAAGCAGGCCCCACCAACGCGATCCTTCCCCCGCCCCCACAGCCTGCCACTGCCATTCTTCAGGGCAGAGACATCGTGTCCCCGCAAAGGCAAGACACCTCACATTTCTTTCATACCTAGCTTTCCTGTCACCTGCATAGCATTCAGGCGACTCTAAGGTGCATTAGCTCTTGAAAGCAAAGACCTCTGTGGATTTAAGCAGCGGGGCCACACCCGCCTGCGTTTCCTACGTGGGCAGATTTGCACCACGGGTGAAAACCGCCGAGCCGCGACACCCGTGGGATGGGATGGGCAGGGATGAGCAGGGCTGGGCAGGGCAGGGCAGGAAGGGCAAGCCGCTTCGCCGCCAAACCCGCCCGACCCCGCGTACCGCCACCTGCCTCGCCTCCCACCCCACTTTCCACCTGAGGTGGCAGAGATGGGCGGGTAGACCGAAAGCAGGGGGCGGTGGAAGGCAGACCGAGGGAGGGCTGTGGCCACAGCACGGCTGCAGCACGGCGACCGACCCTGCCGCCCCTCGCCCAGTCCGCGGCGCCCGCGCTCCCCCCGGCAGCGCCTCCCCTCAGGCCAGCCGCGCGCGGGGCGGGGCTGGGGGGGCGGGGCTCACCTGCGGTGCGGCCCCGCGCGCTCCGTCTCGAGGGTGATGTACTGCGCGCCCAGGTCGGCGGTGCAGGCGGCGTCCCGCACGCTGCGGCTCGTGCTCATACGGCCCCCTGCGCGACAGCCAGTCAGAGACCGCCACGCCACGCTACGTCACGCCACACCACGCCACGCGCCCCCCCGCCGCCGCATGCCGGACCCACCTGCGCCGCGCGCCTTGTCCCAGACGGCGATGCGGCCCAGCACCGCCCCCCGCAGCAGCGCAGCGCAGGCGCTGCCCGTCAGCCCCGCGCCCACCACCAGCACCCGCGCCATGGCCCGCCCCGCCCCGTCCCGCCCGAGGGCGGGCACCTCCGCGCCGCCACGCCCCCCAGAGGGAACGCGCCCCGCCCCGCCCCGCCCATGGGCGGTGCGGAGACGCGCGGGAGGTGCGCACGCACGCCCATAGCCACGCACGCGTGGACGCACACGCCTCGGCAGGCACGCACCCCTGAACACGTACCCATGCACGCGCACCCACATCTGCACACACACCCGTGCAAACACACCCCCTGCACGCACACCCGTGCACACACCCACCCCTGCACACACCCCATGCACATGCACACCCCTGCACACACACCTCTGCACACACACCTGCACGCACATCTGTGCACACGCACACCCCACATGCACACCCAAGCCCCTGCACACACACACCCCCGCACACGCACCCACACCTGCACACACACCCGTGCAAACACACCCCCTGCACGCACACCCATGCATGCACACACACCCGTGCACACACGCCCCTGCACACACACACACCCCTGCACAGACACCTGTGCACACACACTCCCCACATGCACACCCAGGCCCCTTGCACACACCCATGCACACCTCCCTGCACACAGACCTGTGCACACACATGCATGAACACACGTGCACACCCATGTGTGCACATACCCCTGCACACACACGTGCACACACACGTGCACACACCCCCCCGCATGCACACCCCCCACACACACCTGTGCACACCCCCTGCACACACACCAATGCACACACACCCATGCACACACACACACCTTGCACACATGCCCCTACACACGCACCCCCCTGCATGCACACCCATGCACACACACACCCCTGCACAGCCACCTGCGAGCACACGCACCCCCTCCTGCACACGTACATGTGCACACACACAGCCTTGCACATACCCCCATGCACACACACACCCCCTAGCACACACACATGCGTGCACACACACACACCCTGCATGCACACCTGTGCTCACACATGCACCGTTGTATGCACAGCTGTGCTTACACACCCCCCTCCCGCACACCCACAGGTGCCTCCTGGGGCAGGGGATGCCCCAGCCCCTGGCCACCTTGGTGGCCTCTGCCCATCTCACCCCACTCTGCCCTTGGCGCTCCTCCTCCTCCCCGAAATGCACGAGGCTCCTGGCAGCCCCTTGCTCCTCTCTCAGCCCCAGCCCCGACCTCATCCTCCCAGTGAGGGACGCAAGTGCTGGAGGGCTAAGGAGGAGGTGAGCACAGCAGCACAAGGACCCCTGTGCAGAGAGAAAGGCCAGTGTGGAGTATTGGCCACAGTGACAGCAGCCTCTTGGGATGAGACCAAAGAAGTGACTGGTGCAATATATGAACAGGTCTAAGGGACATCACCAAGCTTTATAGCGGGACAAGCTGTTACTTGGAGGGGCTGATAGCTGCTGAGCTCCTCTTCTGAGGATGGTCGGATGCCAAGAGCTAAAGAAGCCTGTGAAAGGCCATGCTCCACCTTGCCGAGAGAAAGTGGTCAAGCAAGGAGCTGCAAGGAGTAAATAGAGCTGTTAAAATGGCAGATTAGACACTGTTAATTGTGAAAACCCAATTGATAATCCACCAGGATGATCAGTTATGGGCAGTGAAATACGTACTTGAACCAATGTCTTGCCAAAAGACCTCTGCCCCCAACGAGTCTTAAGTGCTGTGCATCTACCTGGCATGTGTTGAGTTTTGAGTAGCGTGGAGTGTTGAGTAACGATGCTTGACCTACTCGATGAACTTCTGCAATGACGGGACTGGCCTGGTAGATGAGGCAAGAGCAGTGGATATTGTCTACCTGGACATCACTAAGGCCTTTCACACTGTCTCCCGTAAGATCCCCATAGAGAAGCTGTTGCTGTAGGGGCTGGATGAGCAGGCTGGATGAGGTGGGTTGAAAACTGACTGAATGGCTGGGCCCAGAGCATGGTGATCAGCAGTGCAAAGTCTGGTTGGAGGCCATTGACCAGTGGTGTGCCCCAGGGGTCAATACTGGGTCCAGTCCTGTTTGACATCTTCATTAATGCTCTGGATGGTGGGGCAGAGTGTACCCCCAGCAAGTTTGCAGATCACACCAAAGTAGGAGGAGTGGCTGATATGCCAGAGGGTCATGCTGCCATCCAGAGGGACCTCGACAGGCTGGAAAAATGGACAGGAACATCATGAAGTTCAAAAAGGGGAAGTACAAAGTCCTGCACCTGGGGAGGAACAGTCCCATGCACCACTACATGCTGAGGGCCACCCAACTGGAAAGCAGGACCTGGCGGTCCTGGTGGACACCAAGTTGAACATGAGCCAGCAATGTGTCCTTCTGCAAAGAAGGCGAATGGTGTCCCTGGGCTGCATTAAGAGGAGTGTTGGCAGCAGGTTGAGGGAGGTGACCCTTCCCCCCTACTCAGCACTGGTGAGGCCAGACCTGCAGTGCTGGGTCCAGTTCTGGGCTTCCTAGTACAAGCGAAAGTCCAACTGGAGAGAATCCAGCAAAGGACCACTAAAATGATTAGGGTGCCAGAGCATCTCTCCTATGAGGAAAGACTGAGAGAGGTGGGACTTCAGCCGGGAGAAGAGAAGGCTCAAAGGGGGAATCTCATAGGTACCTGAAGGGTGGGTGCAAAGAGGACGGACCCAGGCTCTTCTCAGTGGTGCCCAATGACAGGACCAGAGGCAATGGGCAAAAATTAAACACCAGAGGTTCCCTCTGAACATCAGGAAACACTTGTTTACTGTGAGAGTGACCAAGCACTGGTGCAGGTTGCCCAGGATAGAATCTCCATCCTTGGAGATATTCAGAAGCCATCTGGACATGGTCCTGGGCAACCAGCTTTAGGAGGCCCTGCATGAGTGGGGGGGTGGACAAGATGACATCCAGAGGTCCCTTCCAACCTCAACCAGTCTGTGATTCTGTGATAAGCCATCTCTGCCATGGGATTGACTTCGTCCCAACACCAGTCATCCAGGAATGCTCTGGAACTGGGTCTGATCCACCCTACTGAACAGCTTCTAGCATAATCAAAACCTGCCCACCTGGAAGTGCTCCCAGCAGGAATTGCTTGAGGGTGTGACAGCTTCCAGAAAGTGTCGATGGGCTGTCTCCAACACCTGGAGTTTTTGTGTAAGCATGCGTGGCAGTAGCTTGTATTTTGCAAGAAGCTATGGCTTGATGTTAGGAAAGTGGGATCCTGAGATGCTGAGACTGGAGTAGATAGTGCTGAGGGGTGGTGGCATGTGTGCACCGCCTCTGCCTGGGGAAAGATGAAATTTCTGGACAATAGTTACAGAAGACATCCGCCAGGAGGTGACAACCAGCAGTTTCTAAGGACATCTTCATTGGCCTGATAATGCTTCTTGGAGCCCACAGGCAGGAGCTGAAGGATTTTCGCCCTGCCTGTTGTTGTCGTCATTGCAGAGCTGCCCCTCTCATCTTTAATGCACTGCCAGCAGTTTGTCTGGTAGCCACAACTCAGGAAAACAAGTTCCCATCCTGCCAGCCTTGAGAGTGGGTGACAGGGTAATCCAAGTATTTGGATTACTATCCTTACCTAGCTGCGTAGGTGAGAGAAGTTCCAAAGGACTGCTGATAGGATCACTGTGGTATGGGGGACACCACAACCTGACACTTTGGCATAGGTGTTTAGCAGCAGATTGATGTAAAGTGCCTTATGTGGAGCTCTTTGCACCTAAGGGACAGGGTTTACCTGCTGAGGGTGTTGATACTCATCAATCTTCAATGGGAGCTCCAAGTTGACCTCAAGGCTAAATTTAATAGGCACTCCTTGGAGAGAAGTTGGAGCCCCGTCTCCCCTTGCCATGTGAGTTGTGGGGCAGTCGTGGAGGAGAACAGGTGTTCAGTCTGGGGCTTCCTCATTTTTTTTAAAAAAAGATTGACCATATAACTGACCCTTCAATATGTAAGAGTTTAGAGCTGTGAATTCTGATTTGGTGGGAGGTTTTCTCTTCTTGGCACTGTTTCCCTGGGAAGAAGCGTCAGGAGGTTATGTCCCCCTTCTCAGTACCTCCTACGGAGAGTACCAGTTGGCACCTTGCTCTGCACCCCGCCTGCTGTGGATCACCTCCGATACCCCCTCTCTCCATGCACCACGCTGATGGCTCAGGCAGCAGTTCAGAGCTGGCCATTCTCTTTGGGCATCAGGTGCCTAGGACATAGATGTGTCAAAGCTGAAGTCCACTGTGGTCCTAGGGCTTGGGGCATCTCTGGCTTTTCATTCAGCTCAGGGGCATGGGAGGTCCTGAATGGAATTCAGTTGTAGCTGCTGTCTTTTAAAAGACCTGCTGGACTGCACGGTTGTACATCTGCCAGGGGGCTGGGCAGTGGTTTGTCACTACAATTTACTTGTTTATTCATGAAAAGGAGATTTCTCAAACCTCATAAATGTTTGGCCTACAACCAAATGGTCTGTATGTTAAATGTGCTTGGGAATGGTTTATTGTACTGGATGGTTATCTGGATTCTCACTGCCAGCTTAATTTGCAAGAGAGTTCAGTAGAATTTTTTAAATGTTCATTTTCTTGCGAAGCTGTGGCCTGGTAAAAGCAGGTAGGAAGGTAGTCATAGAAGAGTATTAAGACAGTCAAAGATCTGAGACCAAAAGAGAAATATCAAGAATTAAGACAGAATCTTTGGCAGTAATTTTATAGAAAATATGATTATTAAACTGGAGCACGATGGATAGTGAAAGCACCTAAAGAAGAACAGTACATTGCAATGGAAAAAGCTCTGTGCTCACTGGTGAACATGCCGTGTGGACTGCTTGCAAAGAAAGCAAGAGTGCTGCAAGAAAGGGCTGCATAACTTGGGTGAGAACTCTTGGATGTATGACATGTTTCTGCTTTGGGGCCAAGCACCTGCCTGAAGTATGTGCCGGTGGCAGGCAGCCCTGGATGAGGGCAGGGCACGATAATGCTCTGATTAGGAGCTGTGGCATGGCAGCCTTACTGGAAAGGACCTCGGAGGGGTGGCGGACACCAAACTGAACACGAGCCAACAATGTGCTCTCACTGCAAAGGTGGAGAACCACAGTCTGGGCTACAGGAGCAGACAGGTGGCTGCCTGGTCTCAGTTAGTTATCACCCCCACTGTTTGGTGCAAGGGAGGCCGCATCTGGATGCTAGGTCCAGTTTTGGTCTGCCTGGTGTGAGGGATGTGGTGATACCGGTGATGACCCATAGAGGCTGACAAACTGGCAGCAACCCTACAATGGGAGGTGGATGGAGCTGAGTTTATTGGGTCTGGCCATGGGTAGGCTGAGAGCGGTCTGAGAGCTGCCTGTGACTCCTTGGAGGGCAAAAGGTGATAGAAAGATATGCCTCTTTGTATTGGCAGATGATATGATAAGGGAAAATGTTGTTGCACCTTTGGATGTTGACGCTAGATGTGTGGAAATGCTTCTTTCTCTGGGGACCGGGGAGCAGCCCTGGGACGGTCACCACAGAGGTGGGAGATCTCCAGCCTGGGTGATTTCCAAAACAACTACTCAAAGCCAGGGCCAATCTGATCCAGTACTGGGAATAGTCTTGTTTCTAGTGGAACAGTGGATAAAGACCTCTAGAGATCCTTTCCCACCAATACTTCTTTGATGTCATGACTATGTAATGAAGCTCAAGGGCCTCTCCTTGATCCCATTCAACCTCTACAGTGATGATGCTTCAGCAGGAGCTGTATATGACCTTTGAGAGGCCTGAGCATCTTGCAAGACCTGTGATAATGTCTCACTCTTCAAGTGCTATGGGATTCTTATGACTATGAGTGCAACCTTAGTGTTGCATCTTTCAGGGAGGACAGTGCCTCCAGATAAGTGTGACCAGAGTTGCTCTGCCCTTTCCCTGGAGTATAGACTTCCGTTATCTGTTTCCTCGGAAAGTGAAAGTCAAAGGTGTCTTACTCAGTGAAGTGTGGCTTCTGTACCCTAAAAGCAAGACACTCTTAACCTCCAAATCTCTAAATGATGGACCAATGTTCTACTATGGCTATGTTTAAAGAGTGTGACCAATTGCCAAATCTAAGTGCATGTCTTGGACACATCTCAGGTCCACTCCAGGTAGACAGCCAGAAGACATCTTTCCCTCTTGAGCCTGCACTGTGATTTCCAAAGCAAAACAATCCAGGAAGGCAGGGCAGAAGACAACCACAGCCCTGACATGGGTAATGGAGAAGGATAACTATCCCTGCCTGCAGTGTGTATGTAGGATAGGATGCTTAGGCACTCTTTGTACTTTCCTGTAAGGGTGTGAAGAACAAGGATTTTGTGGTGGGTTGACCCCAGCCAACAGCTAAGCACCCACACAGCTACTCGCTCACTCCACCCCCCACCCCCAAGTGGGACAGGTGGAGGGAATAGGAAGAGCAAAAGCAAGAAAACTGGGTTGAGAGAGAGACAGTTTAGTAAGTGAAGGAAAGAGAATAAAATCAAATTATGCCAAGGCAATCACTCACCACCTCCCATGAGCAGACCAATGCCCAGCCAGTCTTCAAGTGACAGCTACCCTGGAAGTCAACACCCCCCCTCTCCAGTTTTTATTGCTGAGCATGACATTGTATGGTATGGAGCATTGCTTTGGCCAATTGGCTGTGTCCCATCCCTGTGCTGTGAAGAAAGTTAACTCCATCCCAGCCAGACCCGGTACAGATGTTTTTAGACTGTTGCCTGGAATTTAATCTCCAGTTCACATTTAACAGCTCTGTCCATAACATCATATAACAAAGGGTTGTAGAGCTCTGTCTGGCACATCATCATTTCTAAAACACAAGATCTGCCATTGGAAATCCATTTTAGACTTCAATCTTCCCTTGTAATAACTTAATTATTTCTCTTGTAATAGATAAATAAATGGTCATTGAAATGTGAAGCTGGAAACTTTCTTCAGAGTTATCAATTAAATCACTTTATCGATGGAAATCACCTTTAAACGTCCATAGTTATTTGACTCTACCTAAACAGCCGGCCTGCACAAACAAATTCTGGGTACTTTCTAAACTATGGTATTGCCTAATGATTTATATGTTTAATATCTCAGTGTGTTTACATTTAGTCTTCTCTGTTCTTGCTACTCCACCTTCCAGACAGTTCAAATAGAGTTGTCTTAAGAGAGATGAAGAGCGCTGTGCCGCGCACCAGCAAGAAGTGACGATCAGTCCTCTGCTGCCGCCGTGTGCCCCGTCTCCGTCTCCTCTGCATGCCAGGCATCACTTCCCTGTACTGTCATACTGTCTATCCATCCAAGGGGCTGACATCTCCCCATCTCCTTCTGCAGGAGCTGTGAGACCCCTCAGCTGGGCTGATAGCCTTTGCTTTTATAAAGGTGAGTGTGGGAAAAACATCGGTAAAGCTGGGTCTCTTTCTAAGTGTGGATGTGGATGGTGTTTATGGCTCCAACTGAAGGAAAACAACTCCAACCCAACTGCCTGTGTTTGTCTGAGAACAGGGGACCAAAATCTGATTTGCTGGGTCAGATCTAGAGGTTAGTCCAGCCCAGTTTTCTCTGCCTGGTGGTCCATCACCTTGTGGTCACTAACATCTACAGCTGTTGTTGGAAGGAATAACCCTTCCCAGTCCTTTCAGTATCTGTTTATGGACCTATTGCCCATAACTTTGTGTAAAACCTCCTGCTGTTCCCATTTGCCTTCACCACCTCTTGTGGCAGGTGCACTGTCCAGTGTACAAAGTACTTTTTTAAACTGTGTTAAAGCCAGTATCATTAAGTGACGTCTAGATCTGCTGGAAGGTACATTGCTCCCAAGTAAGGTGATACAATTCGCACATAGATTTGCACTTATAAATGTCCTTCTCTGAATTAAATGTAATCAATTCTTATCTTTTTCACTATGATCAAGGGGAAGGGCAAGTGATTAGAGATTTTCTTTTCATTTTTTTATTTAGGGAGTGAACGCAGTGTTGGTCCTTATTCAATTGATCAAAATCAACCTGCTATCCTCTCTCTGACTCCTGGATAGACTTGGACAGTTGTGTTAACAGGTGATGCGAACACCATAGCAATGTTACAAAGCTATCCCTCTCAGTCATACCCTTTCCTGTAATGCAGCTGGGAAGAGATAGGGGAGAAGTGGCTTGCACTGTGTCATAACTGATGTGACAAGTAACACCCTACATCCTTTGTGAATTGGTAAGAGAAAGTCTGACTTGGGATCTGCAGATTGTGCTGGTGCCTCTGGGGTTCTCCCTGTGCCCCTCTGAGCAGAGTCTGGCCCCAGCATCTCCGGGACCCCTTTGGGAAGGGGGAGATGCTGTTGGATCCCCCTTCACCTCCTCATCTCCAGCTGAGCAAGCCCAGCTCCCCCAGCCTCTCCTGACCTCCACCTCACCAATGCAGTAGCCCTGTACAGGACTTGGTCCAGTTTGTTATGTAGGTGTTATACTGTGTACCCTAAAAGTCCCAGTATGGAGCTGTGGCCTCCCCAGTGCGCAGCAGAGGCAAAAGCCTCTTCCCTGGACCTACTGTATGGACCTACATGCTCACATGCTCACAAGGCATGAGCGGGACAATCAGGGGATCAGGCCCAGCCAGCACGGATTCATGAAAGGCAGGTCCTGCTTGACCAACCTGATCTCCTTCTATGACCAGGTGACCCGCCTAGTGGATGAGGGAAGGGCTGTGGATGTGGTCTACCTGGACTTCAGCAAGGCCTTTGACACCGTCTCCCACAGCATTCTCTTAGAGAAGCTGGCGGCTCATGGCTTAGACAGGTGTACTCTGCGCTGGGTGAAAAACTGGCTGGACGGCTGGGCCCAGAGAGTTGTGGTGAATGGAGTTCAATCCAGTTGGTGGTCGGTCACAAGCGGTGTTCCCCAGGGCTCAGTACTGGGGCCGGTCTTGTTTAATATCTTTATCGATGATCTGGATGAGGGGATTGAGTGCACCCTCAGTAAGTTTGCAGACCACACCAAGTTGGGCGGGAGTGTTGATCTGCTCGAGGGTAGGAAGGCTCTGCAGAGGGACCTGGACAGGCTGGATCGATGGGCCCAGACCAATTGTATGAGGTTCAACAAGGCCAAGTGCCGGGTCCTGCACTTCATCCACAACAACCCCATGCAGCACTACAGGCTTGGGGAAGAGTGGCTGGAAAGCTGCCCAGCAGAGAAGGACCTGGGGGTGTTCGTCGACAGCCGGCTGAACATGAGCCGGCAGTGTGCCCAGGCGGCCAAGAAAGCCAATGGCATCCTGGCCTGTATCAGAAATAGTGTGGCCAGCAGGAGTAGGGAAGTGATCGTGCCCCTGTACTCGGCACTGGTGAGGCCGCACCTCGAATACTGTGTTCAGTTTTGGGCCCCTCACTACAAGAAGGACGTTGAGGTGCTGGAGCGTGTCCAGAGAAGGGCAACGAGGCTGGTGAGGGGTCTGGAGAACAAGTCTTATGAGGAGCGGCTGAGGGAACTGGGGTTGTTTAGCCTGGAGAAAAGGAGGCTGAGGGGAGACCTCATCGCTCTCTACAACTACCTGAAAGGAGGCTGTAGCGAGGTGGGTGTTGGTCTCTTCTCCCAAGTAACAAGCGATAGGACAAGAGGAAATGGCCTCAAGTTGTGCCAGGGGAGGTTTAGATGACGTGAGGAAAAATTTCTTTACTGAAAGAGTGGTGAAACATTGGAACAGGCTGCCCAGGGAAGTGGTGGAGTCCCCATCCCTGGAGGTATTTAAAAGACGAGTAGATGAGGCACTTAGGGACATGGTTTAGTGGGCATGGTGGTGTTGGGTTGACGGTTGGACTCGATGATCTTAGAGGTCTTTTCCAACCTCAATGATTCTATGATTCTATACTGCCTGTGCTCTGGCCAGTGCAGCCTTCATCACTGCCAGGGTGCAGTCTTGGTAATCTTATTGTCCCCTGCAATTCCCACCTCCTTCTCCTCAAGCTGATTTTTGTCTGGTGTGTTTCTTTTTACCTTGTCTACCCACCTGGTACTGTGGCATGGGCTTTTTTTCCTCCCATGTGCATGATTTCACATTTCTCTGGCTTGTGTGTCTTGCTGAGATGAGAAACCTGTAGCTATTTACTGAAGGTGATGTGGGAGACAGTGTTTGCACAGCTGTCAGTCTGCTGCAGGGACCATGTGGTGAACACTGGAATTTCCTGTTTAAACTGGGAGTCCACAGTACTGTAATGGATTGTTTTTAAAGCCATAATTAAATGTTCAGTGATTTTCTGTCTGAGATGCCTTGCCTTGCAGTCCTGCAATTCCTGTAGAAAGCACCAAGATGCCCTTGAGCTCCAGCAGATAATTGCACTACACACTGGGGTTCAAAGGTGTTTTCTGGTATCTTTTGGACAGGAGCAGATATATTAGACAAAAATAACAGAAAAAAAAGATCATGCATGTGATGTTACATTTTAATACACTTGCAATTTCCAATGGTCTGTAGAGCATTGCAAGGATTGCTGCCTTGAATTCTCCTGGAATTCTTGAAAGTCTGTTCCACCTCCCTGAAAATATCCCAGTTGAGATGTGTTTCCTGAGCCACTGGACATGCATTAACGCTTTAAGCGGTCATCTAGGCCACCAGACTAAGTCTGAGTCCTACCTAGGATGTTTTCCTGCCCACATCTCTCCTTTCACTGCTGGAAATCACCCGTTGTTAGCTTACAGTGAAAGCACAGGTTGTTCTTCCCCATGTGCTGCTGGGTTTCCTGGGCTTTGATTGGTGAGCAGTGTTTCTCTCTAGACATCAAGCAATCATCTAAGTGGTATGAAATCAAAATCTGGTAAGTGCAGATCTGGTTTGAGGCTCCCTGCTTCCGATGGCACTGGCACTGTGGATGTGTTGTTCTAGGCGAAACGAGGATGTGGCTGGCTCTAGCTCTGACGTCCGTGGCCCATGGGATGGTATCCAGGCAATGCCTCTTTAATTTTCCATGTTCTAAGAATCCAGAAGCATGGATGAACATTGTAATTATGATGGCATTGGAGCAGAGGCAGTAAGTGTCTGGGAAACAGCCAGTATAAAATACTGATAGTTAAACACTACGTTTTACAGATTACCTTGAAGGCAAGCATCATGGAGCCTTGAAAACATTATTCTTTGCTTTTTTCTTCTTGCAGAGTGAAATGGTCTCTTTCTGGGGATACTCCAGTGAGGAGTATGATGTGGTGACAGAAGATGGCTATATCCTTCAGCTAAACAGAATTCCTTATGAGAGAGAAAGTGCTGGAAGCCAAGGTAAAATTGATATGTGTCATACAGGAAACCCACACCTTATGCTGTTGTCTTCCGACTGGGATACCAGGGCTCGTGCAAGAGGGTTTTCAACGTTCCCCATGGCTTGGTATCTGTAGCCTCTGTTTTGATCAATAAGAATTTGTAGGGAAGGCTGATCCCTTGCAGTGATGTTTTCTCATCCTGCATGGAGACCTGAGCATGGGTGATGCACCAGGCATGCTGCAGTCCTAGCAATGAGAAGCAGCCCATCCATCCTAACCACTGGTGCCTCACACACACCTTGGATTTTCTCTGGGAGCCTGGCTTCTAATATGTGGTCCTGCAGCCATGTGTTAGATCAGCAGACCGGTTTGATATTCCTTGAGGAGCTTCCAGAGGACCCTCTTGTCCTGTGAGAAGTGACAACTGGGAGGCTCTATATCCATGAAAAGGTGCATCTTATCCTATCACGTCTCCAGGCATCTCCATGTTTGCCTACAGAGCTCCCTGGGCAGCCCAGGTTCTGCTAAGGCTTGCAGCAAAGCCTCTCTGCCAAAAGCCTGCTGAGATGCAGAGTGTAGGTACTGCTCTGCTTGTGTCTCTGAAAATACCCAGCAGACAGTGTCCTTGGAGACAAAAGCAGATGCTGTGAGGTGTCTCTGAAATAGTAATATCGCATTATGTATTATACATATTTATGATAGAAATGAGGGACCTGCTACAGGGTGTGGGAGGCAAGGGTTCAATTCTCTTCCCCATCTCTGGGTGTTCAAACCTTTCCCTCCCAGCCCTGAGAGCATGGCCGAAGCAACGGTAGGTCAGATGGAAAAACTTATTCTGCCTCCTAGTGAAATCTGTCACTCCAGCAAAGAACGCACGAGCACATCTTGGTGGGCATGGCTGGAGATGGGGAAGACCTTCCAGCATTGTTCAGGGGTTAGAGAAAATAAGGAGCATGGGAAGACTTTGGGGTTTTTTATACTGTCCCCCAACTCTAGGTGTTCATTTTCTTAATGATAGGTCATCTGCAGAGGAAGTGGGAAGGGTGTTGGGCATAAAAGGCAAAGTGCTCTGAGATATGGTGCACCCAGTGCATCTGCTACATAGCAAACCTGTTTTGCTGAAATCAAGGGGAACAGACCTACCTAACACTGACACAAACCTCCGTACATTTTGGCTGCCATAATTAATGAGGAAAAGAGTCCCTAAACTGTCTCAAATGATGACAGACAGCATTAAAAAAAAAAAGTCATCATGATGCCTGTCTTCCAGGTTGAAGGCCCGTCACATTTCTGCAACATGGTTTATTTGGAGAAGGCAGCATATGGGTTACCAATTTGGTCAACAACAGCCTGGGCTTCATTCTCACAGATGCTGGCTACAACATTTGGATACGCAACACCAGAGGGAACAGTTGGTCTAAGTGACATCTGGTCCTGTCTCCCAAATGGGAGGAATTCTGGGCTTTCAGGTAAACGGGTAGTTTGAGGATCTCAGAAACAACTGACTTCTTTCGTCTTCAAAAGGTGATGCTGCCCTAGCTCGGGGAGAAATGAACCAGGCTGAACTGAAGCACATCCACTTATTTTAGGTGAAAACCCCATGTGCTTACCCAAGGACACACTCAGTAGGATGAAGAAGTTTGTGGGGTTGTCCTGCCCTCCTCGCTGGTTTTGTGGTTTGTTGGTGATGGTTGTTCAGATGTAGATGCTATGCCTCTCGTTAAGATGACTAATCTTCCTTCTGCAGCTTTGATGAAATGGCTAAATATGACCTCCCGGCAATTATAAACTCTATTGAACAGAAAACTGGGCAGAAGCAGTTATATATCGGCCATTCTCAAGGCACCACTATAGGTAAGTGGGTCTTTTTTACTGATCTTGATGACAGTATAGGATGTCTACGTTATCTTTGGGATTTGTAAAACAGTTCTTAACGAAGTTAAGCTGTATACATGAATGTCTTGAAAGAGTGAGCTGTTTTTTTCTTCTTTGCATTTTTTTTCAGCTTTTATAGCCTTTTCCACTATTCCTCAGCTGGCTCAGAAAATCAAGATGTACTTTGCTTTAGCACTTGTGGCCACAGTTATATTTGTTCAAAGTCCACTTAAAAAGCTCGCATTCTTTTCTGACTATGGGCTTAAGGTACCTTGGTCCAGACTATATTCTTCATAGCCAAAATAAATGTAGTTTTTCATAGGGATTGTGAAATTACCTACAGAGTGTATTTCAAATCATTTCCAGAGAGCGGAACTCCATGTTCCATCTGTTTTCATAACGAAGGGAATCACACATCTTAGTCCAGAGTCTTTCTGTCCTGTCCTGTTTACTCCCCAAAATGTTCTGGCAGAATTATAGCCAAGAGAGCTAGTGGTATGGGCAGATGTGCACACAGCAAGTGTCAAAACATTGGCAAATAAAACCAATGCGGAGACTGTGAATTTAACACATTTAACGCAAGAGTACAATGAATGTAAGAGGCCATGGATGTGAAAACCATGGAACAGAAGCATTTAATGAGGTGCAAGGAAGAGTCCACTCATGGGCAACCTCGCACCTCAATATGGGGGTAAAATAGAAGCTATGAAGTGGTGGTGCTTTGAGGAAAAGCATGACCTGTCTTTGTATTTTATGAGTACCTTTGCAATTTTACAGGAGATGTTTGGCACCAAAGAGTTCCTACCACACACTGCCTTGGGTGAGCTGGTCCTTTCCAAATTCTGTGCCTGCTCAAAGACCTGCAAGAGCATCTTGTCTATGCTCTTTGGATTTAACTGGAAGAACATAAACATGGTATGTAGGAATAAATCTGCAGAGGGCCCTCAGTGTCATTCTGAAGGACAAAGCCTTGGCTGCCCTGTTTCGTGGAGCCAGGTGAAACCCGTTGTGAAATGCGCTTTTTTCCTTTAGAGCCGAGTAGATGTGTACGCGGCACACTCCCCAGCGGGGACTTCAGTACAAAATGTAATCCACTGGTTGCAGGTAAACCTTCCCAACTACTTTCCTATGTAAAACAGAGTACGGAGTATTTTAATGGTTCTTTGTGGCCAGTCTCTTGTGTTGGTTGCTGCAACACATCAGTGGTATCTTTGTTGGTTTTGTTTTCACCCCTTCATAAAGTGCTCAGCAGCTTCTTGAGCTGCCTGTACATCATCAGGTAGAGTGGCCCCAAAGGAGTGGATCTGCAAAGAGAAACATTTGGAGCTGAGGACCCTGCATCCACAGCAGGCACATTTCAGGGGTCTTATTTCAGACTAGCTGCAGTCTTGCCCTGCAGCCCGAGTGCTGTTAGCGGTCAAACTGCAACAGGGATTCTCCCAGACAGCATCCAGTTAAGCTTATTACCAATTAAGCTGATTATTTCTCCTTCTTCCCATTGTGGGCATGGAGAAGTCACTACCAGAGCCCCTCTGACACTGAAATTGTGCTATGCTGCCCTCATTCTCTCTTCCCTAGGCTAAATGTACACAGCTGTTTGCACATTTCTTTGTAGATTGTGGATTCAAATGGCCTCTTCTTGATCTCTCCTGGACCCTCACCAGTTCATGCATCTTCTCTGACGTGCGTGCCACAGGCTGTATGCGAAGCACAGCTTCTTCCTAGTGTGGCACTCCTACTCAGAGACCCCAAAATAGCATTGTGGTTTTTGTAGCAAGAACACACACTCCATTTTCTGAAGTGCTGTTGCTCAGTGGTGTTAGTCCTCATTCTGTATATGTCCACCAGTTTTTCTTTTCTATGTATAATTTTTTATAAGATTCTTTACTGGCCTTCAGCTTATCTGATGAGCAGTGAGTGACAAAGAGCAAAACTAGGGGCAATGCACACAAATTACAGCCCAGGGGGATCATGTTGGAGGTGGGGAATCCTTCTTCCCCCGGAGTGGGGAGCAGCTCTGGGACAGGTGCCCAGGGAGATGGGGGTCTCCATATTAGGGGGGGCTCGGGTCCTGGCGGGGTCAAGCCATGGCCACCCTGACCTTGTATTGCTGATAGGCCTGCTCCAGTTAGACAAGAGATGTTCAGAGACTGCTTCCAACCAACACATCTTTGATAGTATCATTTCAGGCCAATTCTTCAGTCTACAAGGAATGTTTTGAGTTCTAATCCCATTTTCTAGAACATTTTAATTTCCTCCCATCCTGGTCTTAACCACAAACCATATAAATATAATCTCTGTTCATTTATCCAAATTAATGACAATAATTAGTTGTACTGGGCCTATGGCAGACGTGTGAGATGAGATAGATGATACACTTGAAAAATCTTGCCAGTTCAATGATGAAAACCAACTTTTGAGTTTCCTCTTTTAAACTGATTGCACCCCCCCCACGGAACTATGATTTCGTTTAGACCATTGCATGTCTGAATTTGCTGCAGGGAGTTCAAAGCGGTGCACTGAGAGCTTATGATGGGGGGGCATGTATAACAGTCTTTGCTATAGACAGGTAAGCTGCTTCAAATGGCCAAGGTCATGGTCTTCCCTTTCACTTACACATTCTGTTCCTATTCATGCCTGGTGCGGTTCCTCTGAATTTGTTGTCTCTCTTCACAAATTGGGCATGCAAGTAGCAAGTCAGCAGTTCCGCTTGGAACAACAGTATTTTCAATTCTAAACTCTATTTTACAAATACCTTCTAAATGGAATAAAGTATTAGATGCTTTCCACTTATCCAGCATTTTTGTTGGAGTCCATAATCTGCCATAGAAAAGCAACAATAATGTGACCAGTTACTATCTGAAACCTATAAAACTGAAGTCTCCATGCTGGTTGTAAATTGTTTAGCCATGATGGAAAGCAAGGTGCTAAGCCCTTCTGCCGCCCAGACCTAAAGTCACAAGCTGAATGGTGAGCAGTTAACTCTGCATCCCTTGGGAGCTCAGGCAATTCTTGTTCTATGTCAAGAAAAGACATAGAAAAAAAGCTTCTTTCTTCCTTAAGCAAGAAAAATCAAATTGTTCAGAAAGTGGCATGCTTCTTAACTGGAATAATTACACTGCAGATAAGGAGATATGATGCTGACAAATCACCTGATGGCAAGTCCTCATGGTGTTGAGCTAAAGCAACCTTCCAGATGTGTCTTATTTTCAAGAACTTGCTTCCGAACAATTTCCTGCTGTTATGAAGCTGAAGGAAAGACTAGTGCTTGCATGAAGTGTAACCACAAACTACAGCAGAGCTGGTTGGAAGGGACCTGTAGAGGTCTCCAGTCCAACCTCCTGCTTGAAGCAGGATGATCCACCAGCATTAGATCAGGGCAGCTAAAATTTTGCCAAAGTTGATGAAATTGTCTGTAGTATCAGAACCAGAATTTCTAACAGGAAAGAACTAATTTATGAATTAATTTAAATTAAATTTACTAATTTAATTTACTCATTAAATTGTAGCACATAAGGCTACACCGCATCTTTTAATAAAATTTCTTTTCTTTCTAGAAGAAAACCTTTCCAGTTTTCTTTTTTCCTTAAAGGATAGCAATTGCTCTTGCACCATGCATATTTTATTGCATTGCAGCAATGTCTCTCCTTTGTGAAACCCTAGTCTTCCATCTCTTCAGATGGGTCCGCTGCTCTACAACGTGAAGGACATGAAAGTGCTGATGGCCTTCTGGAGTGGTGGAGTGGACTACCTGGCTGATCCCCGAGACGTTACCCTCCTGCTCCCCCAGGTCAGGAACCTGGTGCACCACAAGGTGGTTCCCCAGTGGAACCACCTGGATTTCCTACTGGGGCTCAATGCAACTGAGGTTTTGTACCAGGAAATCGTTGACATGATGAAGAGGTATCCGTAAAGCTGCTGTTAAATTTGATACATTTTTTGCTGATGTGTCTTGTAAGATTAATGCTATCTTTAAAGGATTTTGAAATTTGTCACTATTTGGACCACCTGAATGGAGTTGACTAAAATGTTCTGCTTTTGACTAGAGCAGTGACAGAGTGGGGAGAGGAGCCTTTATGCTATTCCTGACTGGCACTTCATTTCCTTTCTTCTTCCTTTTTTCCTCCCTTTTTTTTTTTCCTCCTTTTTTCCCCCCTCTTTTTTCTTTTTTTTTTTTTTTTCTGTTTTTTGGGGGTTTTTTTGTTTGGTTGGGTTTGGTTTTTTTTTTCCTTCATCAGCCATATTTATTTACAAAGTACAGGAAACATAGATGAGGAAGCCGGGTTTTTAGACATTTCATTAAGACTGGTAGCACAGTGATCTATTCCCTGAGACACGATGGATCCTGCGTAGCCTTTCCCATGTAGTTAGCTTTACAGTGCCTGCAATTCCCCTGAGACCTGGGTGTCTGGACCCCCTTGTAACTCAATTGATTCCTGGCTTCATCAGAGACACAAAATTCATTATTGTCGTCTCAGAGCTGGCACTGTTACCCCTGGACCTTTAAAACTACCAACGTGGATCAGAAAGAGATCTAACAGGTCTGTGGTGAAAAACCACAGCAGAAATACATCTCCTTAGAGGCAATACAGTACTAGTGTTTTTGAAATTCAATAAAAATTGTAATTAATCACATTTTTAATGTGGGTGGGTTTTTTTTCTTTCAGCAACTGAGAAGCCAAAAAGGAAGAATCAAGAAAGAAATAAATCCTGAGAAGTAACTATAAGAAAGACAGTCCAGCATGTGATTCTGATGCGCAATGTGAAAAGTCCAAATAAAAAAGGGGCTTAGGGAATGTACAAAATGCCTACGTCTTAGGGTTTATCTGAGATGTTTTGGTAATAAGATTGAGTCATTCGTTTTGTGTTGCGTATTTTCTGACTAAAGTGCTTTCTTCAAATCCAGTATATATACACGTGACCAAGCAGCACTGCAAAAGTCATCCCTGGTAGTGCATCATTTATGCAGCAGGCCAGGCATGCAGGTAGCTGCCAACCACAGAGGGTTCAGTCTATGTTTGGCTGAATATTATTATCAATATCAGTACTTCACAAAGAAATAAGATGAAGTCTGGCTACTTTACAAAATAAGGCTTCTACATATTTGTGTCTTTACAGGTTTGGGACAAATTGTGTTAAATATTGCCAGGTTCTGAGCATTTGCTCCGAACAAAACTGCAGCAGCTTTTCTTTGCGTGGGCAAGCATGTGAGAAGACGGTTCTTCATCCTAGGCTCCCTACACACATGGAAAATAGAGGCTGAACTGTTATACCTGAGTTAATATGAAACAAAATTTGCAGAATCTCTGTAAAACCCAACTCAATACATTGACCTTTAGTTAGAAACAGAAGAAGAGTTGGCTTGAATTTCAATGTGAAACACGGTGATGGCTTTTTTCCCATTTTTAGCAATATTTTAGACTAACCAAGGCATGTGGTCAAAAGAAAACAGGTCAGGGAGTTATTCCTTGTCTTAAACAGGACATCTGCTTTCTGCCATGAGAAAGAAGCCTGCTCATCCCATGCAGCACCGGGATGCTCTCTAGCTGCCGGTATCACGTTGACTAGCTGTTGTTTAAAACCAGCTATTTTTCCTGTGCTGTAGTACAGGAAATGTTTTCAAACCTTCAATGCGGAAAGACATCATCCTTCAACCTAGCTGATCACCCCCAATACAGCACCTCTTATGATGGATTGCAGGTCCAGCTGCATCTCTCATGGCATTTACAGAGAAAGTGGTGATCTCAGAGATGTCATGATGTGTTGACAACTTTTTCTTTAGCCTGAAGGAAGAACAGTTATTTTATGACAACATCCTTGTTTCTGCCAGCCAAAATTCTGAGGCTCATCAGAAAAACTTGATAAACACGTTAATGATGTGAACATCAGAAGAATCAGCTTGTTTCAGGGAGGAGGAATCTAGTTGTGAGGCAAAGCAACATTTCAAGGAGAAATTACTCAGTCATGCACTGGCGTACTGCCGAATTTTCAGTCTGTCATGCTTCCTTTAAAATTTCCTGGAAGACCGGCATCACCAAGAAGTAGCCATGAAAGGCAAAGTAGATATTGATGAGAGGTGGGGGGGAACACAGAAAATAATTTTGGGTGGAGAACAGTCTTTCCAAATGCTGTTGTGGGTTATTTTTGATAACAGAATTCGTTACTAGAATTTGCTTGGTAAAAGTGAATGACAGTGATTCCTCTCTGATGCTGGACGTCCTTGTGCTGGCCTTGCTGACCAGTGTAGGATGCTACTGTTGTGCCAGCTGAAATGCTCATCTTACCTGGTAGTGTGCCTCCAGCAGAGCAGAGCAAGGCGGTTGGGACTCTTCCTGCAAACAATCTCCCAGCTTCCCAAGCCAGCCGTGATACTATTGAATGCTCTGTGATGGATATTGCAAGTCTTTTCCCACTTGCTTTATCAATCCTTGTAAACTTTTGTCATCTACAGCACCCTTTGGCGAGAAGCTTCACGGAGTGACTCCTAGTGAAAAACACAAGAGCACAGCATAGCTGTGGCACAGTGGTGATGCTCTGTGTTTGTTCCTGTGCTGCTTTCTTCATAGGTCCTGTCCTAAGCCTTTCTTCTCTGAAGAACAAAGTCAGCAAGCAGAAATGAAAATTTAATGAAAGTTATCTATGAAGAGAAGCTTGCATTCATTACAGTGTCCTGGTATATCACAAAGCCACATTGGTTGCAGTAAATAATTCATGATTTAATTCTTTTTTCCCCCGTTTTCTTCCTAAACATGTTGCTTCTGCTTCTGCTCATTCCAAGAAGCTTTCTGTAAAATTGTCTTTTGAGGTAATGCTCTTTACCTAATCAGGTTTTTCAGTTTGTTCAAGACAGTCTGTTTCCAGTAAATACTTTTGTCTCTTCTAAAAAAATAACTCTTAAATTTTATCGGATGATCAAATTATCAGATTAGGCAATTGTTTACTTTTCTATCTTTAAGAAATTCTCTAAGCATCTTTTTGTAGTACAAATTCTTGTGTAAATTAATCCTGTTTAAACACTTCTTTTTTTTTTTAATTCTCTTTCCAGTTATGCAGAAACAATTTGTCCAAAGTAAAAAAATGCAGCTTCACTTGGTATTTTGCCATAGGTACAAAAGGATTTTTCCCTGATTGCTTTGTCTCCTTCGTTGGGCTTAAACATTTTCTTTCTCTTTTAAAACCCTGAAACAAAGCCGTGACCCAAATCCTTGCTGAAATGAAAATAAATCAGCTCCCAGCAGCAGGAGATGTTTGCAGATGTGACACATGACACGTGGCTGGACCCAGGAGGTGTATATAAATAAATAAATAAACAACCCCCGAATCCTTCCCCAGGGGCAGCAGCTCTACAGAGGGGACTGGAGACCCTGGGCATGGCCCCTCAGCCAGGAGTCAGGGATGCCCCAACTCACCCGGACACAGCCCCCAGTGACCTGCTACTGTGGTATCCCCCACATCTCCTCCCAGTGGGGTGTGCTTGGTGGACACCCGAGGAGCTGGGAAACACGGTGCCCTTTGCTGGGACCACCGGGATGGCACCCAGGTCCTCAATGCATATTAGCACTGCTGTGAGGCCATCACCACTCTGTGGAAGGAGAAGACCTCTTTTATTCCATGCTGGTTTTGTTGGAAAGGGTAATTGAAGCTGACCAGGCTGTGTGCTAGACTCCACCACCTGCTCAGTCAGCAGATTGTCTTTTGGCTGACAGATGAACATGTCCCTAAACAAAAGGATGTCAAACAGGCTTACGGGCTCCTGGAAGAGCAAGTCTCAGCTGGCCGGCTTGAGGAGGAGCTGAGCTGCTGCTGCACGAGCTGAAATCCTGAGGTCCCCAGGAGACCAGCAGAGGGTTGTGAAGGGCTCTGAAGGCAGGAGGAGAGAGCCACAGGTGTCACAAGAGGGACAGTCTCGGCACTGGTCTCCTGTCAACACCAGCTGGTGGGGTGGTCAGGGAGGTCCTAGCCCTATCCTCCTGGACCCACAGGTCTCCCTTTCTCTTTCCCATCTTGGTCTTAACCCACAAGGGCTGCCACTTGTTCCACCCTGCAATGCCTCTGGCAAAGGTTTGGGAAAGCAGTGGTCTGTTTCCATGTTAAACACCATGTCATGTCCCCAGACCCTGCCCGGGTTGTCCTCCTGGCATGTCCTCCAGAAGCAGAAGCAATACCACCTCTTGCTGTCCTTCTCCTCCTAGGAGCCACCAGCTCCGACCCAAGACACACAAAGGGGGTTAAGACAGGCTGTGAAATCTTATACAAGCCAGTTGATCTTGTTCAAGCACCGGCGGGTTTACCAGCCAACACCCTCTTCATTAAACCATTTCTGTGATGGTTGGCACCAGGACCAGCGTGCGCGGTGCCTCCGGGGTGCAGCCGTGGGCTGCAGGGTGGGGTGCTCTCATCGCTGGGACGAGGACACCATGACTGATGGAGAAGGAGCCCCAGGGCCAGGTAGCATGGGGCCGGGACATCCTTTTTGAGGGCACGCATCGGCTAATTCAGTGGTTTCATACAAAAGGTGACACAGAGGCACGTATTTTCACAAGCAAAATTCCTCATGCTAAACATGCATTTTACCCAAAGGTCATGGCATACCCAAACCAGAAATTAAAAAGGAACAAAGATGCTGTTGTCCCCATTCCACCTTTTATGCACTGAAATTATATCAGTATCAGGAATGAAACAGCCAGAAGGCAAAAGGCAAGGTTGAAGTCTGAAGACTGCCAGGGGAGAGAGAAAATCATGAGTGTTATGAAAGGTCAAACCTCAGCCCTTTGGGTTTCTTTCTACCACTGGAGAATGACAGGGGTATCACAGTTCAGACAAGGCACAGGCACAATGCCAGGCACAACACGAATTTCACAGTTAGTATTTCCTCTTACTTCTCTACTCACGTCTTCCCTTATGTCTTCTCACCAGTTCCCAGCTTTCTACTCCTTCACCAGGGATCTTTCCAGTCTCTAGGATTTCACTTCTGATTTTTTTTAACAGCTGTGAACAAAAGTGATAGCTGGCTATTTTTTTATTTATTCATTTTTTACCATAGCCAGAACATGCACTTGAGAAAGCAGATATTTGCAGGTGTTAAATACATTTGTATTTGTACTTTCTTATTCAGAAACACCAAAGAAGTTGGGGGAAAAAAAATTGTGTCTGGAAAATGATGTCCCAGTATTGACAAGATATGTTGGGAAGAACCAGACAACGGTTGGAGGCAGGAGAGAAATGGGAAGGAGGGAAACTGGTAATCCATCCCATTGCTGCTGTGATTTCTATATCCCCCCAAATTTCTCATGGCCTGGAAAACTAGCTTTTTTGAGATGACCTGGAAATCTCTGACTTTATGGACAATGATGTTTTTTCCTTACTTCTCTTAACAGCAAACACTTCAGAGATATGGGTGCACAGGCAAATCGCCTTGTCTCGGATATAGCCACCAGGGCAAGTCCTGATTGCCAGTTAATTTAAAGCATATTGACTGAGGCAGCATTTCCTTGCTGTATTTTGTTGCATATAGATGCAACAAACTTTCCCTGGAAACATTCTGGGCACGAAAAAGAAATGAACCATGCTTTGGAGCATTCACCCAAGAAGCCCTCAGAGACTTCAGTATTTGTAATCGGTCAAAGTAGACTGATGGAGAAATTGAGGAAGATACTGCTCTTCTCATGAGCATTCAGTGCTCTGAAATAATCAGACGTGTCTCGTGCCACAGAATCGTTATCCCACAAAAGAAGAGCTGGGCCTAGTTGAAACTGGGTGAAACAGGTGATGGTCTGAAGACAGGTCCATCTGAAGACAAGAGCCTGAATGTAAATCCCTTTAAAATCACACCAGTTAAAAGGTGAGTGAAATGTTTGTTCAGGCAAATGAGATGTCCTTCACGATACATGTCAAGTGATAGTGAAGAGCTTCCTCCTGAGATGGAGGTAGCTTCAGTAGCATCCGAGGGATATATACTCCCCTGCACATGCAGCATCCTGCAAAACCATGACTGCTGTGGAGATGTTTTCCCAAAGCAAAAATGTTTGTGTCATCAAGCATGGTGAGGATTGGAGGGAAATTGCAATTGATGTTGATTGTAGGTCATTTTCTGTCTCCTCTGTATTAATGATGGATTGGGTTTTGCTCATTTCAGCAGTAAATTAATCAGCCTGGAGGGTCTGTTGAGCAGGTCTGCTAGTGCACAGGTTAAGAACTCCTTAATCCCCTCAATCTGCCTCCTAACTAGTAACTCACAACATGAATCTATAGTAATCTGTTGTAAGGCCAATATATTCCCCAGTATTTTTACCTCTTCATATGGATCACGAGCTGCCCACTGTTTTTGACAGCTGTCCATACATTGGTGATTAGGACCCATGTGGGAAGAAATACACCCTCACCCTATTTTTTTAATTCTAAATAATTAAAGAGGTCAAACCACAATACTGGTGAAAGCCCAAGATGGGCCCATGAGCACATGACTAGAAATCGGCCATTTTCAGGTTTGGGCTGGAAATCCCAGCTCCTGTGTCAAAAGGCAGGTCCCACTGCAGGCTCTGTAAGAGCAGGGGGGCAAAAAATCTCCAGGCTGGTCTTTTGGGTGGAGCTCAGCAAGTTTATAGCTGGGTTTGAAGTGGCACTGGTGACAGCCGGACCTGCTGGTCCTTGGTTCCTGAGCTTCTCTAGTTTGGTGCATCAAATTCATTCTTTGTGAAAGATCCCAATTTGGGAAGCAATATAAAACGGTGGTTAGGACTTTCTCCGAGTTCTCATCATTTTGTGGATGAAATAACATGAGCCTGACTTCATTTCACTTGAAAGAGGAACCTGAAGTGTGTTATCTGAAGGTGCAGTCTTAAGTATATGTGTGATTTGTCCTCATTAGCCTCACTCAGCATTATGTTGCAAACCAATGGCAACAGCCTCCAATCCTGCATACCAATTTCTTACTCTTATCAACCTTTTATTAGGCAAGCTATTGACAGATTGACTTTGATGCTCCCTGAAGTTAATTCTTCTCCTTTTACTATTCAGATACAGGTCAGAGGTTGTTATACCTTTGCAAACACTGAGCTGCACGCTCTAAATTAAGCACGGTGTCTTGCAGAGATCCACAATGCGGCTGGTGGTGGCACCACCAGATGCCTTATGGCAATCAGTGCTTTAAGACCAGCTTTCCAGTCCCACAAGCTGTTTGGCTGACGTCAGTTTGGGTTAGAGAGCAATGCTTTATCCTTTAAACATATTTTACTCTCTGTTAAAAGGCAAGGGATGCAGAGTTTGCAAATTAATCTCACCGAGTCTTAATCCACCCAGACTGTCAGAATTTTTGTTTTCTTTGGATTGGAGGACCTAAAACCTTCTGCTCTTTGGATCACTGTGGGCATCTTTTACCATGTGCAGAGACTTGCAGGCAGAATAATGCACAACTCCACAGGCAAACAACTATTTTACCTACTGGCGAGCACGTGTAATAAATAGATGGGGCTAGCATGCTGCTAGGCTAAGCACGAATGTGCTCACCACACCTGATGCAGGCACTGATGACTGGCTCTGCTGGCTGGGCAATTATCAGTGAGGTGGGGAGATGCTGGTGTCTGTTCCTTGGAAACCTTTGACCTTCCTGAGTTGCTGTTTCTGATTGTTCACCTCTTTAGTCAGGTTTTCATGCCGAGGTTTTTCTCCCGAGACCTGGAGTTGCTGATAAGATAGAAATAGCTCAGTTCTGGTCACTGGGCGACACCAAGAGGGACTCCCTGTTGACCCAGGTCATCATCTTCTTGGTGTCAGCTTTATCTATTCAAATTGCAATACTCTGCCGTTCCCACCCCCAGCATAAAAGGTGGAGCTCTCAAACCTTTGCTTGCACCACTCGGCAAGGTGAAGGGCATATACAGAGGACTCATCCATACCTGGTGCTGGGCTACTCTGCTGCTACAAACCGACAAATTAATGGCTTTGGCAATTGCAGGATTTATCTCTGAATAGTCCCGTTGGTAAGGTAGAACCCAGAAAATGAGATGGTCTTCTACCATTTTTGGTGGGCTCTGGAAACATGTCTCAGCACTGCTTCTGGCTAGTGACATTGTTCAAGGTCCCCTGTTCACCTTATTATTAAACATAATTTAGCTGGTTCTTCTGTTTCTGAAGCTTCTTTCTCCATTTTTTATTACTGAATTTGTGGCAAGTTTGCACATGCTCTTGGATCTATTTCTGTGCACATGCCCACACACATACTCAAAGAAAGAGAAACGCCTTCTGCAGGTACTCCTCTGCAGATGCTGTGAGGCTCAGCAGCCAGGTAGCTCTGGTCCATGTTAGCCACACTGGATGTGTACAGGCTGCTTTCAGGCAACCAGAATTGTCAGCTGTCCCCAGAGTCTGCGCTATGCAGTCTGCTAAGACTTAGAGTCTGCTAAGTCGCAGCACTATGAATTCCTGCCCTGTTTAATGCTGCACAAATATAGGGGAAAAAAAATTATTTTGGTTGCAGAGAGCCATTAACAAGTTAACCCCTCCAAGGTAAATAGAGTTGCCGGAATTTACTCTTCTTGTCTTGATTTTTTTTTCATTTAAACACTAAGAAGCTAAACGGGATGAGCAAGAAAAGCTTGGCAAGAAACAATGTGACTGGAGAGGGATAACCAGGTGGATTTATGAGGTGGGAAAGGGCTCAACCCCTCCGAGCTCCTCTTGCACATTTTATCAGCAGAAAATCACCAGGTTTTGAACTTTACTCAGTGCAGCGAGGAGGCTCTGGTGAGTACTGTCTCCTACTACTTTGACCTTTGCCAGCTGTGCCCCGTTCAGAGCCCTCCAGGCCAGATGTGGCCTCTTTCCATTTTCTCTGCTGCCTCCTGCCCTTGCTTATCCCCTGCATCCCCTGGGGACCCCCAGCTCTCACCACTCACGTGCCACTGGGTGCTCCGCTTGGCTGGCTTCAGCCAGAGCTGCAGGATGCTGTCGAGCACCCGGTGCCAGGTAGAGGGTCCCATATGGCACTGCAGCTGGCACGGTTTGGGATGGAAATGCCCATGCCATATTGCAGCATCAGGCTTTGGCAGCGCTGCCAGCAGTGCCGGAGCTGTACGGCGTTAGCTCGTGCCTCCGGTGCACCCACCATCCTTCTCATGCCAACCCTGTTATCCCCCAGGTGCTGCGGAGACACGAGATGTGGCGGCTGCTGGTGGCCCTGTGCCTGGCCTAGGGGCTGGGCGACACCATCGCATGCACGGGAGTGAGCCATGACAACCCCGAGCAGTTCATGAACATCGTAAGTGCTGACGGGGTCCAGGCTTCTCCATGGGGTGGACCCAAAGTCCTCCCCAAGGGACCAATCAGGCTCTCCCCATCCCTTACCCTGGTGTCTGCACCCATGGGGAGCCAGGGGGGTCTGGGCACATCCCACTGGGCTGCACTGAGCCAGCTAGTCACTGCATTGCCTCTTTGTCACTTGTGTCACCCCCTTGCTGCCACCTGCAAGGGGAACAGTTTGGCCTCTGGGGTGTCCCCAGGGCTCCAGATACCCTCCATGCCTTTCAGAGTGGCTCTTCCACAATGAGAACCTCTTCAGGTCTCTTGGAGAGGGTCAGATTGCCAAGTCCCATGTCTTGCCACTCCACAGGTGGAAAGGACTTTTGAGGGGGCAGCGAAAGAGTCTGAGCATCTTCCTTGCATGCAGCATCTCTGCTCACTGCTTGCTCCTCACTGTCCCTCCAGACAGGTAGCACCTTTCCCAGGAGGCTGTGTCTTTCTCACCCTGGCTTTCCCTCGCTGCATCAAGCAAAGGGGCAGTACCCGACGTTGGGGAACTTCCTACCCAGCTGAGCTCTATTAATATATTGAGTTTTTGAGGATTGCCTCATTCGGCACAGCCAAGAAACACAACAGTGCCGGTTGAGCTCTGCCTTCTCCAGGGCCAACTTGCCCTCTGATGTATGTCATGCTTTGGACAAGGTCTGCCGGGAGTAAAGTCAAACCCACCCACCGTTTTCCCCACTGGTTTCTCTCCTTGCAGAGCCAGATAATCCATTTCCACGGATATCGCAGCGAGGACCACCAAGTCCTGACGGACGATGGCTACCTCCTGGCTGTGAACCGGATTCCTGGTGGTGGAGAGGAGGCTGGAAGCAGAGGCACTCATCACCCCGAAGCGAGGCTTGGCAGGTCCCCTCCTCCTGAGCAGAGAAGGCAAAATGAGGATCTAGGCAAAACAAGGATCATCTAGGCAAAATGAGGATTGTCTTTGCAGAAAGAGGGATGTGACTGGAGTTTGTGCTGCGAGGAACGGGGACAGGAAGAGATGTGGGTCCTCCTGGGAGGCAAACGTGCTTTTCTCTGGGCACTGGTGGGGAGGGAGCGGCCTTGAGCTGGACCTGGGGATGCAGAAGCTCCGCATTGTGTTTTGCTGTGTCCGGGACAGGGCAGCATGACCCAGCGAGCCCCAGCACCTGGAGAAGGAGGGCTGTGGTGGCTCCTTCCCCAGAGCAAATCCCCTGCCATGGGTCAAGGTTTCCTGATAGTTTAGCGCCAGGGGTGGCAAAAATATTTCAAAATGGAGGAGAAAAAGCATCAGCAGAGAGAAGAAACTGCAGGGGAAGCTACTTTCTCCCCTGCAGAAGACTTTCCAATCATGATATGAAAATATCACACTCCCATGGGTTGGAGGTGAAGGCAGCTCCTTTCCCATTCCCGGGTACTCCCATCAAACAACCTTTTCTTTTTTTTTCTCTCATTTCGAGGATCCAGGTTACCTGTGTTGCTCCAGCATGGCTTGGTTTTAGATGGTAGCAATTGGGTTTCCAATTTCCCCAACAGCAGCCTGGGCTTCATCCTCATGGACACGGGGTACAATGTCTGGATCGGAAACAGCCGGGGGAACAGCTGGTCCCGACAGCACCTGAACCTTTCTGTCGACCAAGAGGAGTTTTGGGATTTCAGGTGAGAATGCCACCAAGGGTGGGGCTGGGATTCTGGGCTGCCAGCGCCGACCACCTGATGTCCATGGGAGGCTGGGAGATGGGCACCTCCTCCAGCTTCTCCCCTTGCTCCCCAGCTTCCACGAGATGGCTGTGTACGACCTCCCCGCCATGGTGGGCTTCATCCTAAGGCAAACCAGGCAGGAGAAACTGTTCTACGTTGGCCACGACATGCACTCAGGGCAAGTCTCTGGGTGAGTGAGGAGGAGGAGCGGGGCGCCAGGATGCCACGGGAGAAGGGCATCAATATCTGTCCCAACCTGGAGACTGCTGGGGACAGGGCTGCGTTGGCCCATGCAGCCACTTTTCCTACCTGGCTTCTTGGTCCTTCTGCATGGGAGAGGTTTGCTATGTCTTGCCCAGCCGTCCTGGGCTGTGCTGACATCCAGGAGCACTGCAGCTTCATTTTGTTCAGACCCTGTGTCTCAAACAGGGGATCTGGGATGCAAGGAGGGGATTCATGTGCTTGGATCCACATGGCAGTTGCTTGTAGGACCTCTGCAGTCTCCTGTGGGTTTTTTTTTCAGGTTTCATAGCGTTTTCAAGCATGCCACAGCTGGCTGAGAGTTTCAAAATGTTCTTTGTGGTGGATCCTGCCTACACTTTACATATGGGTAAAGGTCCAGTATTAAGTCTTTTCTATCTTCCTGGTGCAATAATTAAGGTAAGTAAGCGTTGTGTTCTGGTTTTCTCATCCTAATTAGTTATGCAGTTAATAACCGATAGCCAAAATCAGGAAGCAGTTGCTTGTGCCACTGCGGCAAACCTCCCCCTGACCTCCCACCCCACTGCTGGGTCAGTGCTGTTGGGATCCGTGGGGAAATGGGGAGGCATCCTGTGAGGGAGGATTTAATATGCCCGGCTCTCCCCCTCCAAGGGACAGGAAAACCCACCAATCCTCCTGAGTTGCCAGGCTGGCTACCCCAGTGGCATCAGTCCTGGGCAGGGACCAACCCGTCATGTCCATGTCCCATGGCAGGTGATTTTTGGAAGGAAAGGAGCTCTGCTGGGACGGGAGCAGACAGCAGCACTTGCCAGGGTGTGCAGCTGCTGGCTGCTTGACAGGGTCTGCACAGACAGGCTTTTCCTCATTGGTGGATTTAACGAGAACAACTTGAACATGGTAGGCACCTTTCCCTGTGATTTTGGCTGACCAAATAAGAAATGTCATAATGTCATTGTAGGTGCCACATCTCATTAAGGGTTAGGTTACTTAGCAATCTTACTGTCATGGGACAGGGGCACTGAGGATGAAAATGATGAGTCAAGAGATTTAAAATGGTGGGGGTTTTGGGTCCTGTCGTGGTTTAACCTCAGTCGGCAACTGAGCACCACACAGCCGCTCGCTCACTCCCACCACCCCGGTGGGATGGGGGAGAGAATCGGAAGAGTAAAAGTGAGAAAACTCGTGGGTTGAGATAAAAACAGTTTAATAATTGAAATAGAATAAAATAAAATAATAATAATAATAATAATAATAATATACAAAGCAAGTGGTGCACAATGCAATTGCTCACCACCTGCCGACCAATGCCCAGCCAGTCCCTGAGCAGCGGCCCCCCCCAGCCAGCTTTCCCCCAGTTTATGTACTGAGCATGATGTCACATGGTATGGAATACCCCTTTGGCCAGTTTGGGTCAGCTGTCCTGGCTGTGCCCCCTCCCAGCTTCTTGTGCACCTCCCACCTTCTCAGTCAGTAGAGCATGGGAAGCTGAAGAGTCCTTGACTGGTGTAAGCACTACTTAGCAACAACTAAAACATCGGTGTGTTATCAACATTATTCTCATCCTAAATCCAAAACACAGCACTGTACCAGCTACTAGGAAGGAAATTAACTCTATCCCAGCTGAAACCAGGACAGGTCCCCATTATTTCTGTTGGTAACTCAAACAAACTATGAGAAAGAAATCCCATCTGAAAGCTTGTACAAACCACTTATGAAGAGTTATCTTGCTCTCGGGTTGTAACATCGAAAATGAAAGACTCATTTTGAGATGCTGTTGACTCCAGCATGGTGTTTTAGCTTTGTACAACCTGCCTGGATGTACAGCACAGGTCTGTATAGGCATGAGAGCATGTTGGGTTGTTCACTTGCATTGTCTTGAAGTGGACATTAGTGGAAGGCCAGGCTAGATACCACCACCAAAGCTCTGATGTGGCAAGGTCCTTGTATTGCTGTTGACGTCAGCTTGACCTAAAGATGAAAGTGGGATTTCTGCTGCCAATTACGCTGAGGTGCCCTAAGGTATTAGTGTCTCTGACTGAGAAGTCAGGAGGCCAGGTGGGCACTCAAGACACAGAGATCACGTTGAAGCTGTTCCTCAGTGGTTTCCCCAGGGTAAGGTTCACTGCATCCTGCTTTGGGGCAGCCTGGGCAAAGCAAATGAATAGCAGACTGGATGACAGTCAAGTGCTGTTGACTTTAGTCTCAAATGAGTGTTAACTCCTGCCTGAGTATCGTTTGCAGTAGGACTTTCTTTTGCTGGCAAAGCTGAACAGATGTGTACCTATCGCATTTCCCAGACTACGCATCCACTAAAAATCTCCTCCACTGGGGCCAGGTAGGGTTTCTCCTGTTCATTACACATGATAACCCAGTAGTCATTCCTAGGTTGACTGGGTTGATGGTCTGCCACATTGCTCCATTCACCATGTGGATAGACATGGTGGCAGGATTGGTGAAGCATCCCCTCTCCCTGTGTTTCCTTGGAGGCCACACGGGTCCCTGCTATCACCCTCATCTTTGACCCCGCGCGTGGGCTTGCTCAACCAGTTGACACCTCTGCCTGTTGTAAACAACCCACCCTTGAAAGGGACTCCCTGAGCACCAAAACCCCAGTCTTGGGGGATGTACGAGCCATGCTGGTTCCCTGGTGCAACCCCTGTCCTGCCAAGCCAATTCCCAGCACTGTAGACACCTACGTATCATCCCCAGTAATGGCCTAAGGAAGTGGTCATGGCAAAAGCACATGACAGTCCATTGCCTATCACAAAGTGAACCAAGAGTGATGGAAAAAGCCAATATTTTCAGCTGAATTTGTCCAACATCCATATGCTTCTTCCTTCAAGATGAAGACATTTCAGCATAAACGGTTGGGGAAAAAGCAAGCCGGCAAGACTAATTTGGAAGTACAGGTGGCTAATAAAGGGGGAAACCAGGAGGGCAGTCCTAGACTGACAGAAGTTACACCAGGTCCACATGAATAAATCCTCATTGGATTGTCCCTTCCTTCACAGACTAAGATCATTAATTTAATTGTAATTCAAGCATAGTCTGAATGGCCATGGGTATCTTGAGACTAGGAGAGTGGATGCACCTTGCATTTCTTGCTGCTTACGAAGAGTTCAGTCATGGTTCCTCACCTCCTTGGCTGGCAGACACGGTCACGCTGCCCCAGGGATGGCTGAAAAGCTGCACAGTGCTGGCAGCTCTCAGAAGACCTAACGAGTTAATTTTCCAAACAATGCCCAAGAGAAACTCCCCACCCAACCAGGTGACTTGCACTCTGTCAGTCCATTCTTTTGTACCAGGATTGTCACCCTGCTCTCCCCCCCAGACTTCGCCGCCCTTTTACAGGGTAGAACACATGATGGTGCCGACCACCCTGTGGAGTGGCAGGGAGGACCGTGTTACCTTTACTGCAGAGACCCAGTGCTTGCTCCCCTGCATCACCAACCTTGTTCGTCACGAACACTTCCCTGACTGGAACTGCTGGGATCACATCTGGGGCCTGGACACCCCTCAGCACATGTACAGGCAGATGGTCACTCTGATGATCCATGAACGGTCCACATGCTGCCCTGGGATGGAGGAGCCACTGTTCCCATGTCCTGTGGATGAGTGGCTTTTGTACCAGGATTGTCACCCTGCTCTCCCCTCCATAGAAACATCTCCTGTCACCCTATTTCACACATTTAGTGAGCTAACAGAGTCTTGTGATTTCTCTCTGCCTTCTGTGACTACAGAGTGCCCTGGTGTTTTACCTTCCAAGCTTCTTCCTGGTGCACAGTAATATTTCTTTCCCTTGTTTTTCAGAACTATTTAAGTAATAAACTCCCATGCTGAAGCCCAGTCTGACTCTTCCCTTGGTGGGCATCACCGAGGTTGTGCTGCAGGGCAGAAGTGCAGGACTTAGGGGATCCCAGCTCTGGGCATTATGAGCCCCTTCCCTTGCACCCCTCTTACATCCAGCCCTCTGGGACATTGCAAGGGGTAGGCAGGGCTCTTCCAACATGCATCATGCCAGCACATCAGCTTTGCTCTTCCCTCCCTGGTGACAGCCACATCCTTGCAGCGGTATGGTCACACATGGTGACACTCTGCAGAGCACCCTGTCCAGGGCCAGTGACTCTTTGGCTGGTTGTGGCCACATGCAGTTTGGTTTCCCTCCCAGTGAATCCATCCATCACTGTTGGCAGGGGAGGAAGGAGAGGGAAGAAAGGGGTGGGCAGAGTATGGTGCTCGTAAAACCTTTACTTTCACAGGAGCAGCCCATGAAAGCAGCATCCCATAAGACACACAGGCAGATCAGCTCACAGATCCTGCAAGCTTGAAGTTTCATCCTGTACCTTTGCTTTTCAGCCTGGTTAATCAGATGGAGACCAGTCAGACCACATGGCAATGTACCTGGGGCAAACACTTCTTCCCTGGGAAATACCTTGAATTGGGAGTATACCTCCATCTTTTCACCACCATCACCAGCTTGGCTCCTGTGGCCTTAACACAGGAGGCTCAAGCAGAGGCTTGGAACTGATGGACCCTCACTCTGACCCCACAGCTGTCCCTCCCACAGCGCACCCCGCTCCTGGGGCTGAAGGATCCTGGGGAGATGAGACAGTGGAGCAAAAGGGCAGGGGGAGGCTGGCAACACCCCTCCCATCCATCCCCCACGAAACCCAGTGCCGCTGTGCTGCTTGCTATGTCAGCAAAGACACTTTGTTCCCATGTTTACATGGGACAGGGGTCACGCAGGACATTTCTGGGCTATTTACCTACAGCATGAGCTCAGACCATGTCTTCACACCTCTTGTCTTGTCTCTGCATGGGCACCTGCTGTGCAGTGTTGGGGGGATTGGGCAAGCAGTTTGGGAATGTCTCACCAAAATCATCAGCGCATCACACATCTCTTGGAGGGAGGGAGGGAGGGATGGGTGGATGGATGGATGGATGGATAGCTAGCTAGATAGACAGACAGACAGACAGACAGAGGGATAGATAGAATAGGTAAGTAGGTAAATGGAAGGAAGGAAGGAAGGAAGGAAGGAAGGAAGGAAGGAAGGAAGGAAGGAAGGAAGGAAGGAAGGAAGGAAGGAAGGAAGGAAGGAAGGAAGGAAGGAAGGAAGGAAAGAAAGAAAGAAAGAAAGAAAGAAAGAAAGAAAGAAAGAAAGAAAGAAAGAAAGAAAGAAAGAAAGAAAGAAAGAAAGAAAGAAAGAAAGAAAGAAAGAAAGAAAGAAAGAGAAAGAAAGAAAGAGAAAGAAAGAAAGAAAAAAGAAAGAAAGAAAGAAAGAAAGAAAGAGAAAGAAAGAAAGAAAGAAAGAAAGAAAGAAAGAAAGAAAGAAAGAAAGAAAGAAAGAAAGAAAGAAAGAAAGAAAGAAAGAAAGAAAGAAAGAAAGAAAGAAAGAAAGAAAGAAAAAGAAAGAAAGAGAATATAGTGGGTAGAGGGATAGATAAATGGATAGAAAGATGGATAGAAAGAATAGATATGTAGGTAGGTAGACAGATATTTTTCAAATATACATGCTAAGAACAGAGCGTTATTCTTAGGTAACACTGTGGGCCATGTTAAATTCAACTTCCTAGAAAACACAGCTGGGTTTTTGCCATAAGGTGTACCCCAGAAGGTGACGTAGGACCCTGTTCTGGGTGGGTTGTCTCCCAGGAAAGACCTAGCCTAACGCCAAGGCCCAGATGTTTCCTTTTCACCACCTCTCAGGCATGTGGTGTGCATCGACCTCTCTGGTTTCAGTCTACTTGGAGGAACATTTCTCTCCTGCAGCCAGTGCTCACCCCCTCCAGCCGTTTCAGGGCTCACAGACAAGGTCACTTTCCACCCCTCCTTCACCTAAACCCACAACCCAAAGCACACGCTCAATTTCTGGAGTAAAATTTTGTGCTGGCAATGCCCTGAGCCAGCAAAAGCTGAAAAAACCCAAACAAACAGGGTCTCCTGCACACCTCACCCCGGCAATGGGGTGCAAACAGAACTCCAGTGAGGTCCACCAAGCAAAGGGTTGGAGTTCAGCTGTGATGCAAGAGTTTATTGCAATCTCTAGTCACAGAGGGCAGGCAGAAATTACACCATTACATTTAAGGCATTAAATCAGTGTGGAATAGGGTGATACGAGACATTTTTAAGAAGGGAAGAGCAGAGTGGCAGCCCTCACACAAAACCTGTGCCCCCAGGCACATGGGAATGGGTGGCTCCTCCTTCTCGGGACAGCACATTCATGGATTTTGCTCCATCAGAGTGACCATCTGCCTGTACATGCGCTGAGGGGCGTCCCAACCCCAGTGGTGGTCAAAATGGTTCCAGTCGGGGAAGTGCTCATGACGAACGAGGTTGGTGATGCGGGGGAGCAAGCGCTTGGTCTCCAGAGGGGGATTCACCCAGTCCTCCCCACCACTCCACAGGGCGGTCGGCACTGTCATGTCTTCTATCCTGTACACGGGGGGAGTGGCCTGGGAGGGGGGAAACGCTCCAGTTATTCGCAGGCTCTGACACTAATAGCACTAATGGATGGGGTGTGCTGTCCCTGGCATCCCAAAGGACTGGGGCAACTCTGGCCACTGGAGGATGCTGCCCCCATCCTGGTCCTAGCCAGCCTCATCCTTTGCTCCTCCTTCCACAAGTCCCCATTTACCTGGTTGTACTTCTCCTGGTTCTTCTTCCCATAGTCAAACTGCTTGAACTCCCCAGTTTTGGCAGTCTGGAAAGCAGAGGCAAAAGGTTAACCCTGTGCAGGTAATGCCCTGGATCAGCCCCACCGCAAGCAAAGGGCAGCAGCAGGATCCAGGTGAGCGCACTCTGCCCAGCACAGCCCTGGTGTGGCACTTGCTGGTGTCTGTCCCGTGGGCCAGAGCAAAGAGGGAGTCCCCAAAACACCTACATGGGGTCCTTACCCGGGATGGAGATGAGCATCTGGGTGGCTCTGCCTTGGCCAGCCAGAAGCAGTAGCTAGGAGCTGTGGCTTTTGAGACGCCTTGGTGCAGCAACTTAAAAATCACTTTTATTGGCTTTGTCTGATTCTACCTCCTTACCCGTCTCCAGGGTGAATGAAGCAGCATTGTAAAATACCGTATTCCCAGATTAAAAGAAAAAGCATTGGTTACAGTCGTTATAAAATCAGTCTCTACCTGTCCCCAGTGGAGAAGAGTTTTTACTGATGTATAGTCTGGAAAATGAGCTAGGTATACATCCAGTCGGCTCTGCAGGAAGGAAGAAGTATTTTCTAAGTGAGTTGGGAATGATGAAAATCTGTCTAGGCAAAAAAAATCATTCTGTCTTATAACTGCAATATAAACATTATATGCTCCAGCAGCTTTATTCTGTTCAGAGCTAGGAGTAGCTTTTAAAGGTAAACCAGTTAACCACCACTTTAAAATGGAAATACAACTGGTTCAGTCAATTTTTTGCTATTTTTTTCTATAAACTTGTTGCAGGTCAGCAGAAAATGAGGCAGGAGTTACCTTTCCTTTGCAGACAAGACCACAAGTGATTCTTTCCTACTGAAGCCTCCATTAGGTTTAACACCCCAACACAACTGAAAGAAATCTCCAAAAACCGCTGCCTTGAACAGTGCTTTTCATACCTTATTTTGGCTTTTTATACTCATTTTTGTATTTCATTAGCTATCTCCAGGTGTCTAGGAAAACTGGAGATGACTGTGACCTAGAGAGGCTGATGCACTCACCACATTCAAGTTCTTCTTGTTGTACCCGCCAATAAGGAAGATCTCGTTTTCACAGACTTCAGCTGTTAGCAGGTTGCTGCACGTCTTGGCAAGGGTGGCTCTCTCCATCCTCCCCACCAGAGTCAGTTGTTTTGTTCCAAATATTGCCTGCAAGAGCACAAGGAAACAGGTCATGGCGGGTCCTGCAACACATGTCCCCTCTCCACAAGAACCACTTGTCCCCAGCCAGTGCTGACAGGCAACTCCTCAATATGGTTGTTGACACATTTGGGCTAGCCAGCCTCATGAGGAGGTTGACCCACGGTCACACCCAACTCTCAGAGCAGCATGAAACCATCACCATCCTTTCTACACCATGCTGTAGTCCCCATCATCCTCATGCATCCTCTCTAAGGTACCAGCTTCCAAAGCTCAGCCCAGGATGGCCAGACTCATACCACTTATCTGCCACCTCTGTTGACACATGCTCCTCAGGTGGAGCACATCCAGGGAGAGTGCCAGCTCCCCTTCCAGCCTTTCTCCAGCCGCTGGAGCAAAGGGTGGAAGGGAGGTGGTGTGGGGCTGCTCTGAGCTGGGCTATGGGACTGGGGTGTGGTGAGGTCAATAAGCAAAAACATAAACAGGAATGATAGAGAGGTATGGATATTTTAAACAGTGAAATCTGGTTGTGCTCGACTGGGTGGAGAGGGACATCCCTGCTGTTTGGGATCTTGGGACCTCTCATCTCCCCACACGTGTCTCCAACGCCTGCCACAGGCATGGGCTCAGTGCACGGCGGCAACACGAGGAACATGAGTTGCTGAAAGCTCCGGGGTTTCAGTAGTAATAATACACAAACACCTCACGTACCTTCAGTACCGCATCTGGTAAAAACGCTATCTTTAAGATGGGGCCTTTGACGTGATGAAAGGTGTAGAGAGGAGCCAGTGCAAAGAAGAGTTTGATTTTCTCAGCCAGGTGTGGCATGCTTGAAAACGCTATGAAACCTGAAAAGCAGTGAGAGATCACAACGATAACCCCAACAGCAACAATGCTCATCCCAGACCTCCTTTTTGAGACATAGGATTTGAACAAAATTAAATGCTCCTGGATGTCAGCACAGCCCAGGATGGCTGGGCAAGACATAGCAAACCTCTCCCATGCAGAAGGACCAAGAAGCCAGGTAGGAAAAGTGGCTGCATGGGCCAACGCAGCCCTGTCCTCAGCAGTCTCCAGGTTGGGACAGATATTGATGCCCCTCTCCCATGGCATCCTGGCGCCCCGCCCCCACCCACTGCCGGCTCCTCCTCCTCACTCACCCAGAGAGTTGCCTTGAGCATGGCCAACGTAGAACAGTTTCTCCTGCCTGGTTTGCCTTAGGATGAAGCCCACCATGGCGGGGAGGTCATATATGGCCATCTCGTGGAAGCTGGGGAGCAAGGGGAGAAGCTGGAGGAGGTGCCCATCTCCCAGCCTCCCATGGACATCAGGTGGTCGGTGCTGGCAGCCCAGAATCCCAGCCCCACCCTTGGTGGCATTCTCACCTGAAATCCCAAAACTCCTCTTGGTCGACAGAAAGGTTCAGGTGCCGTCGGGACCAGCTGTTCCCCCGGCTGTTTCCAATCCAGACGTCGTACCCTGTGTCTGCGAGGATGAAGCCCAGGCTGCTGTTGGGGAGGTTGTCCACCCAGTCACCACCATCTAAACTGAACCCATGCACTATCAACACAGGTGACCTGGCTCCTGAAAGAGGAGAAATCGGGTTCTTCACACAAGAAAACCCCTTCCCATATGGAAATAAAACAGTTCTGTGCATCTCAGTATTATTTTCTGCAGGCTGCACATTAAACTTTCTCTCCTCCCATGATTTCCCTGCCTCTGCTGGTGCTTGTTTTGTTTGAAGGACTTTTGCCACCCCTGGCCCTGAGCTATCAGGAAACCTTGGACCAGGGCAAGGGGTTTGCTCCAGCTAAGGAGCCACTGGGGCTCGCTGGGTCACGCTGCCCCATCCCGGATGCAACAAAACACAATAATGAATTCCTGCATCCCCAGGGACAGCTCAAGGCAGCTGGGCAAAAACTTCTTATCCCTCTTCCAGCTGCCGAAACTGTGTCTGAAGGCACAGGCATTCACACTGGCTTCCCCTTGCACACTGCCTCATCTCTGAGCAGGGTCACGGCTGCTTCACCCTTGGTGAAACCGAGCCCACCTGAGTGCCCAGCATCCCCCTTGCCATGGGGAATCCGGTTGAGGCTGAGGAAGTAGCCGTCCTCTGTCAGCACATCGTACTCCTCGCTGGGATACCCGTGGAAACGGATCTTCTGGCTCTGCAGGGACAACAGTCCGAGGGGAGAGGGTGACCCGTTTGTGTCCATCATCCTGTGCCTGACCCAACAACACCCACTCCCACCACCCAAGCTCTCCAATGTCACCTCCACCTGCACACACGAGACCTGAAGGTCCATCTATGTTAGAGGAAGACCAGGGAGAGGCCAACCTCAAGCTGAGAGCATGAAGTGAGTGACACCCATGCAAATATAGGAAACTCTTGGTGCCCCAAGCCCTTTGGCTGACCCTGGGTGCAGATGCCAGGGTAAGGGATGGGGAGAGCCCAGCTGGTCCCTCAGGGAGGAATTGGGCCCACCCCATGGGGAAGCCCGGGTCCTGCAGAGGTCTGTTTGACCCCCCAGCACTTACGATGTTCATGAACTGCTCGGGATTGTCATGGCTCACTCCAGCACATGGGATGGCATTGCCCAGCCCCTGGGCCAGGCACAGGGCCACCAGCAGCAGCCACATCTTGCGTCTCCACAGCACCTGGGGGATATCAGTGTTGGCATGAGCAGGATGGTGAGTGCGCCAGAAGCACGAGCAAATGCCGTGCAGCTCCAGCACCGCTGGCAGTGCTGCCAAAGCCTGATGCTGCAATGTGGAGCGGGCATTTCCATCCCAAACCATGTCAGCTGCGGTCCCATACAGGACCCTCTGCCAGGGACTGGGCACTCAGCAGCATCCTGCAGCTGAAGCCAGCTGAGCAAAAGCACCCAGTGGCACACAGGTGACAAGGGCTGGGGGTCCCCAGGGGATGCAGGGGAAAAAATGGAAAGAGGCCACATCTGGCCTGGGGGGCTCTGCGCTGGGTACAGCTGGGGTTGGCAGGGGCTCAGGGAAAGCCATGTCTGCAGCTGCTCTCCTGCCCTTTTGCCCTTCACCAGGACTCCTCCTCCAGACACTACCAGAGGCTACCCAGGTCTCTGGTTTGACCCCACAGAGCTGCTTTTATGGTCCCCACCTTGAGTGTTAAAGCCTGCTGGTGCTGCCGCACATCACCTGGCACAAGTGAGTCCCCTCTCCAGATGAGGGTGACTGCTCTGCGGGGATGTGACCAGCCTCTGAGAGCCCATTGTCCACCTGAGAGCCACATCCACACCATGCAGGTGGAGGGCCACTGGCTTAAGCTTTGCATTTGTAGAAGTGTCTTAATATGCCAGTATTATCTCCCACCAAAATCCACCTCATAACACTTCCCAATCCCCTGTGCAGTTCGGAACCCACCCCAAGCATCTCTTGCTGGTCCAGCTGCAACTGCAGTGTGAGACAAGCAGCCTCCAGCCACCCCCTCTCTGGGAAAAGCATCAGGATGCTGATTCCTTGAAAGCATCCTCCCCCAAGCAGGAGGGTTCATGTCGGAGTTCTGGTCTGCAGGAGCTCCCCTGCTCCATCCCTGCCTTGGATGGTTTATAGCTCATCACCACGTGTTCCTGGTGTGCCCTGCCATCCTCAGCACCCCAGCCCAAGGGGATCCAGACTTCAGGACAGGTCCAGCGAAGTCCATTTCCCTGATGTCCCTGTTGCAGGAGGTAGAAAAGACTCTGCCTCTCAGAGGAGGTGTCTGGGTGCATTTTCCCAGCATACTTCCAGCATGGAAAGGTTTTCCTGGGTTGCTCAGGAAAATGGGAACACCTACCCACTGCATAGCACCATGTGAGCAACAGAAAAAACTCACTATCACACATTAAAAAAAAGTGTCAACTCAAGTCTTGCTCTGTGTTCAAGTCCACCACCAACATCTTGATGCCTACATCTCCCTGTGCAGATGAGGACATCCTGGGATTAAAGTGCTGTGATGGTCAGAGGAAGGTGAGGTCGGATGAGCCTGTGATCCTGCTAAACCCAATCTGGCCCTTGTCCTGCCCGGCTGCCAAACACCAGTGACTAGAGGCTGGATCCATTGGTGCAAAACACCATTTTAAGGTGCTTTTAGGCTATAGCCCCTCCAAACTGCATGTGGAAGGAGGGAAAGAAGCACAGAAGGAAGGTAGGAAGGACAGAAGGAAGGAAGGAATTACAGTGGCTGCCTTCTCACCAGGCTCAATTGCACACGAATGTAGGCAAGACGTTGCAGGCCATGCCTGGGGACATCAGAGACAGACCAAATTACTGAAATAGCAACCTCAGCAAGCAGTGTGGATTACAAGGGACCGAGAAGCCAAGCCTGCACAGGAATTAGGAGATGCCAGAGGGGGCCTCCCCATGCCAGATATAACAATATGCTTCCCTGTGCTGTTTTCCTGTTGCAAAACCTACCCTGAGTTTTCATACTAATTGCATTTTCTTGATGAGCACGTCACTTAGGAAACAGCTTCTTTCCCTTGGGTCTACACCTTGGCTTTCAAGGCTTGGCTGGACCAAACTAGGGCTGGCCTGAGCTAGCACTGGGGATGGTCCTGCTCTGAGTAGGAAGTTGGACCAGAGGTCTGCAGAAGTCCCCTCCAAAAAGCCATGGCTGGCCTGGACCCAGCCAAAGTGGCCTTTCCCCATCCCCTGAGCAGAGAGGTCTCCAACCCTGCCAGGCTCTGCCCCCACGGTCCATCTGCCCTACATCTGGAGCCAGCCCTGCACATCATCATATGCAAGAGGACCTTTCACTGCCCCATGATTGGCAACAGCCCACAGGCCTGTGGTTTCTGTGGCTCACGCCCGGCTCACAACCCTGCACATTTTGTGATGAGGATTTCCTCCACCCAACACCCCCTCACCCAGCTCCTGAGCAGTGGCACTAAGATTTCCCATATGTCTTGGAGGTCACCACCATAGCTGAAGGCTCTGCTGCCCACATCAGTGGCATCCAGATATTACGGTGGCACACCATAGTAACCATGACCTGTGACAAGCTGTGCCACAAAGCCCACAGATGCCAGTGAGAGCACTGACAAGCATTCAGCCACTTACAGAAGCAACTCCTTCTGGTATCCCAAGAGATTAAAGCCTTTGTGGCAAAGGAGGAAGGATTAGTCACTGCGCATACCTGTGGCATTCAGCAAGCAATAATAGACTCCTGGGTTTTGATGTAAAAACACAGTAGGAACACATAAAGACCAGCCAAAATGACAGTCCCCACCTCCTGCACCCAAGCCTCAGGGTCACACAAGTCATCAGAGTTGTGTCTATCCCCAGGTACCCAGCGCAGTCCGGAGCCAGCCTGCGGTGGAGCATTCCCTGCTCCTGCCCCAGCAGGGGAGGACTTGGCAGAGGAGATGTCAGCTCACTGCCTCACAGGGGACCTGCCCATGCTGTCCAGCAAGCCTTGCCTCCACAGAGTTCAACCCCACCAGGGCTGTCTCCTCCAGCCCCCGACTGCCCATCTCCAGCTGGCGCAGCCGCATGCTGCCATGCTTCAGAGCTTCAGCACTGCCTGATGGCACACCTGGGCTCAGACCCCAGGTGTTTTGGACCACTCAGCTCAGCTGTGGGTCCTCCCACTTGCCTCCCGCACCAAGCCAAAGTATGTACCAGAGCACATCAACAAACTTGAGAAGAGCCCAACAGTGCCTTCCTCAGAAGAGAGACTGCAACACGTCCCACCATCCAAATCCAGAACCGCTATCTCTAGTGGCAAACTGCTGCTCAGCTGTGAGTCCCTGGGCATAGGCAAGCAGGACGGAGGAGAGCAGAGATGGTCTCTGCTCCTTCTCAGAGGTGCCATTCCTCATGCATCAGCCCTGGGTAATCCAACCAAGCCAAAGCTAGGGGTGCAGGACACCCCATCCCCTCCACACAGGTAAAATGGATGGAGACCCAGGAAAACATCTAACCACAGCACTCCCTCAGCTCACTGGGAAACACCAGAGCTCATGCTTGCAAAAAACGAGGAGGTCAGATGCAGAACTGCAAAGCAGACCCTTCAGAGAACACTTTAACTGCAATGGTGACCAAAACGCCCAAGTTCTCCACGCATAAAATGAACAACTGGAAGGATAATAAAGACTCTTGACTCAGTTGGGATCCTTTCTTTCAGCAACAGTCTGAGCTAGAAGGAGAGCACACATTGCACATCAACCTGACCTGCTGCTCCAGGCCCGTCCGTGCAGTCAGGAGGATCGGCGGCACTGAGTGAACCCATCCTCTTAGCTTATAAATAGACAGGGAGAGGCTGGGACTTGTCCGTCAACATTTGAAAGCCCAGTCACTCTCCAATCACACTGCCTGCTTTTCCTCTCCAGCCCGATGATTCAGATGTGGCATCCCGAACCCCAGGGTCTCAGCAGCAAAGCGCCACATCTTGAAGGTAGTTAACAAGCTGTTGGGCAATGTCCCCATCACCGGGAACACCCAGGCCTTGTGGCATCCTGCAATTGGGAGTTGCATTTTTGGCATACCTCTGCAGAGGGATTCCAGCTGCCTCGTCTGTAATACGAAGGGCAACATGGTCTGGGGTTGCCAGAAAGGTCACCAGCTGCTCATGTTTAGCTTTCCTGGTGTAGGTACCTGTTGGCAATGCATGTCAGCTCTGCATGTCAGCAGCAGGCACAGGGATGACCACGCTGCCTAGAGGAGGTGGCGCAACCATGCCTGGGTTGAAAGGGAAGAGGCAGAGCTCACCCAGGAAAGGAAGAAGAAATACCAGGTTCACATGACACTGATGGTCCGACTTTTATCAGTGTGGAGATCCCAAGAGTGGAAATCCAAAGGGTGCAAAGCAAACTCACGTGGGCAGACGTGACAATCAGCCCTCCACGATGGCTCTGCGTCCACAGGCCCCTTCAACCACATGTCTTCCAGCCCCACCACCTCTCCTCCTGCCAGAAGAGCAATGGTGGTGGGAAGGGACCTCTGGGTTCTGCATCCCAGCCTCCCGCTCACAGCAGGACTGTCGCCAGCAGCCATGGCTCTGTCTAGCTGAGGTGGACCCATGTGACTGCAGAGCAGCATCCAGGAAAAAGCCAGGTGGAGGAAAACAAGCATAACCAGCCTGGCATATGGGACAATCATCCCTGAGCCAGCAATTAATGCATTAACGGTTTCTGGTCTACTCTATTTCACAGCTCCTGTGCAGTGCTCACTGAGCATGAGGGACGGGTGTCCCACCTGGGTGTACTTCCATATGTCTCATGGTTGAGATATTGGACCTCTCCACTTTCTGTCAGCTGGGGAAAACAGGACAGTCAGCATGGGAGCTGCACAAGGTCATAGCCCAGATCCTCTCTTCCTTGCACCACCCCAATGGACCCTCAAGAGCTTGCTGCGAATCTGGGACCCCCTCTTCTCCTGGTGGGATGTGGGTATTGATGCACAGACCAAAGCACAGTGGCACCTGCTGCCAAGCCAGGGCCGGTGGAGCCCTGGGACAGCAGGCTCACAGTTCACACGCCCCAATGTATTGCCTTTGACTATTGCCATTGTCCCTGCATGTAAGATAAATAATAAGATCTGAAATATTTGCCATAAACATTGTTTTGAAAGTCCTCTCCCCATGCCACAGCCCTGCTCATACCCTCCCTGGGCATTTACTGTCAGCCACCTCTGGAGACGTGTCTGCCCTGGCCATGCTGATGTGCCCTTGGTTTTGAACTGCTTTTGGATGTGACTTTCATGGCAGCAAAGATATTAAGAAGGGTTGCTCCTGCCTGTGGGTTATGCAAGTCCCAGGAAACACAAGTCTGACAGGGGAGTCCCAGCTGGTGTCTTGATCTGAACAAGCAACAAATGTGTTTTGCCACCATCAGGTCTCTGCAGGACAACCAGCAAGTCAGGCTCTTTGCAGGCAGCTTCAAGTCCAAAGTCTGTGATGCAACAGGTCATCTGGGTTAAAAGAAAGCCCAGACCAGGACCGAATTGGAACCCACTCATTTCACAGCACAATCATTCGATATTCAAGTCAGGCTGCATCATTTCCAGGGCCAAATCAGCCTGACTGGAGAAAACCCCTTTCAAACCAGCTCTAGCTCTCTTCCTTGGGTCCTGACTCATGAGCCTTAATGGCAGTTTGTATCAGGTTATTCAAGAACATCACTTTGGAAAGCAAATTGGATTTGTGCAGCAAGACATGAGGTGATAGGTCTATTGCCAATGGCTGCCTATATGTTGGTCTAAGGCAGGTTTGCCTGAGCAGGTTGCTCTTCCTGCAGCCAGGTGCATAAGAGACACAGATCTGCCCTGGCTGAAGAGGATGTAGGTGTCTCATGCACACAGCGGCAGCATCCACTCCATAGATGCTTACTTCTTCTTGAATTAGGGTGCCAGCACAAATGTCACCATCCTCCCTGAGAAACAGAGCAGCCTGTTCCCACGCAGTGGGAGGATCTCCATCTTACTGACTGATATGTTTGTTCAGTGCTACCAAAACAAGTAGGTTTTGCTTTTGCACCAGATTGCTCTGAGGTGGTGACTGCAGGCGATGGAGATGTCCTACCCTGTCTTCCATGGACCAAGCTTATCCACAGCCCTGGAAGGACAGTGTCACCTCCATTGAAGGAGCTCAAGGAATGACAATGTTTCCTGGAAGGTGGGGAATCAGCCCAACAGAAGACAGAATGGGTCACAAAGTGCTCATGACTTTTGGAGTGGTATTACTAGTGAGCAGAATATTTCCTCTGTCAGTGTGAAATACCTCTGGCTTGGATGGACCCACGCTTATTGTGGTTTTCACCAACAGAATTACTGTTTGCTTGTTTTCCTAAATTTAAATGCTCACATGAACATTTAAATGCTCATGCAGGATGTGGCACTTCGCAAGAGCTTCATTTAATTACAGGGCCTTTGGGCGCCGTTCCCCACACCCAGCTGAGGTCCTGGAGTAAGCGGGCTGGTTCAGTAAATCAGTGCGAGGATGTAACCATTCACATGGCATTTCTTTGAGCACAAATGTCAGTACTCAAATTCAGGGCTCACGGTGCTGATAGCACAGTCCAAGCAATCCAAAAGGCAGCATTTATTTACCTGCAAACTTGTCCTGTAGCCTTTTTCCAAACTCTTTTACAGTGGCTTGTGCAAACCAGAGCATGTATCTGTAGTGCTTCTGGTGGATATAGCATGTTCAGCAGAGGATGTTTAGTTTTTTGAAGAATGTGGAGAGGACACAGTGCAAAACCAGTTTGGGGAGGTTTTTTTGAGTCACGTGGGGTATTAAAGAAAATGCAATGAAACCCAAAGGAAGCATAGGAAGTATAGAAGACTTGCAGGAACATTTTCACTGACTCAGGCACCTACAAACATCTCTGCCAATGACCTTGCTGCTCATTGCACTCCTACTTGGTCTGGATGGCCATGTTTGCAGCCTCTCCTGCCTTGAAAACAGCTACACAGAGGTGGCAAAATACCAGGCTAGGAATGCCCTGCCCTAAGTGACCTTTCAGGCAACGTCAGGCATGGACCTGGCAAGGCAAAGGTGAGCGTTCCTACAAGAAAAAAGAGTGAAAACCATGCTGAGAAGTGCCATAGAACAAAGTAGGCATTTAATCATCAACTTGACCAAGAAAAAGATCCAAGGCTCCTTTTATGCAAGATGTTGTACCTTGCACTGAAAGCCTCAACCACAGGTATCCAAGAAGAACATAAACACAAGTAAAAGGTTAAGAAGTGGCAGAAAAAGCCACTGACATGTAATTGCTAGAGCAGAAGACATGCAAGATATTACTGGATGCCAAGAAGGGGAAGATTTTGCAACAGCTTCCCATTTGGGGCAAGATGCTTTTGTACTTTAATGACTTCTATGCAGCCCTACAACATTACAGGAATGGTATTTCCTGTATCAACACTCCTAAAGTGTTGTCCCAAGAAAGGCCAACATAATAAATTATCTCTTGTCCAGTGCCCTGCAGAACAAGATCAACAGTTGGTGAAAGGTCCAGCAATACAGCCAGATTTTAGGGGGGAAATAATTCTCAGTACATGTAATTAAGCACTGGAACAGGTGCCCAGAGTGTTGATGGGATGCCCATCCCTGGAGATGCTCAAAACTGAACAGGACAAAGCCCTAAGCAGCCTGATCTAGTTGGAAAATCACCTTGCTTTGAGACTTGCTATAGACTAGAGACCTCCAAGGGTCTGTCCAACCTAAACTACGTGCCTGTCTGAGGAAGGCTAAAGAGCAGAAGCACAGCAGGAGAGATGCCCCAACTGTTGATTGACACACACACACTGTTGGACCAGAGGACTGCTAGGCAGATGAGGAAGTCTCCTGAGCAGAGGCTTTGGTGGGACTAACCTCCACAGAGGAGCTGATCAGGAGCTTTGCAAGGTAGGGACAGCCAGGACCACTCTGCTGAGCCACCCAGCTCCACAAAGCAGGGTCCTGTGGCAACTCAAGTGCAACAGAGGCTGTTGAAGCTACAAAGGAGGGCACATGGGTGTACATGTCTGAAGGCACCCATCGCAGGAGTTAAGCAAGCATCAGTGTGCCTGAGTTCCCCAAGCTCCTCCTGCTCAGCAGAAAAGTCCAGCTGTCCTCTAGACCAGCCGTTCCCTATCCAGACACCATCCTCACATGTGGCAGCCTCTTCTCTGGAGACCTTCTGAGGTTACAAGACCTCCTGTAAGGCCCTAATTGTGCTTTTGTAGTGTAAAGTACTTGGTGCAGAGAAAACATTGCTTTGTTTCTTCCTTGCTCCATAAGTTACAGGCATTGCTCCCATCAAATATGGAATATGACTAATGCTGGGTGTGTCTGTGTGGCCCTCTGCAAACCCTCCGATGAGGGGTAGGCATCCGGTGGTGTTTTAGGTGGATCAAGAGTGGTGACTGATCCTTACAGCTCCCCAAAACCTACAGGGCAGCCACATCTGCCCAGTAGCTGCATTCAGGTGTCTGTGCCTGCTGAGACCCACATATTACATACCCACTGATGGCATCATTCTTGAATCCCATGGCTTCTGCCCATGGCCCAGCTCCCACGCTGACTCATGAGGAAGCTTTGCAAGAGCTCATCTCAGTCCAGAGTCCCAGCAGCAATGCTGAGACCTCTGGGACATGCTCCCCTCCAGCATGTCACCCATACCACAGCCTTCCCACAGCTAGAGCAGGCGATGCTGGCCATGCTTCAGTCCAAAGCTCAACCTTCAGGTAACTCCAGGAGTCTGTGCAGGGCAGAGGCGTCCCTTTCAGTAACCTGCTGGTCTAGTGAGGGGCCATTACAAGCTATCTGTCCCAGTAAGATGCTGACCACCAGGTCTAAAGGCTGCTCCTTCTTTTGTTCCAGGAACAAAAAGTGGCACCCAAGAAAGAGCAGATCATGTTGCCTTGACATCTACCACAGATCAACAGTTAAGTCTTTGGGTGAGATGCTGGTGAGGCATAACTGGTAACTCCCACCTGCAGGGACTAGGTGCCCCTTGGCAGCTTGGCCATCAGGAAAAGCCTTAGGAAACCCTGGAGCTGTTTCCCATAGAGCAGAAGTTGTGATCAAATAGCAGGTGATGCGTCTGTCCTTCCTGAAGGAGCTGTTTCTTCCACTGCCCTGGTCTCTGTGTGCAGACATGGTGGACAGTCCTTGCTTTTCTGGTGGGCAGATCAGAAGTGAGAAAATTCACCTTGGAGGAAAGAGGGCAAGGGGTAAGACAGACTCCAGGAACCACAGTGGGGCCACCTTGGTCTGGAGTGGCAGTGCCAGCTTCCCCAGCAGCCAAAATCCTGGGGTGCCTGGACTCGCCAGGCACCTCCAGGCACTGGAAAGCTGTCCCCAGCTCCTGGGCAGCTCTGGGCAGCTCAGCCCATGGCCACGGCACAGCTGAGAACGTGCTGAGACCAGCCCTCTCGTGACACCTGTGGCTCTCCCCCTTGCCCCCGGAGTCCTTTACAGCCCTCCACTGCTTCCCTGGGGACCTAAAGGCTTCCGGCACACGACCGCAGCAGCTTGGCTCCTTGTCAAGCCAGCAGGTCATGGCTTGCTCTTCCAGGAGCTTGTGAGCCGCACGGCAAAAGTGCGTTCAATGTCCTTTTATTTAGGGACACGTTCATTAACACCAGCGGCCATCTGTGTGCCACCCAACAGATTGTGAGAAGGTGGCCGTGGATGGCACTGCATGCTGTTTTCAGCTGAAAAAGGAGGAAAGATATCACAGGATAGGCAAGCTGCAGAGCTGGGCTGACACAAGCTCATCCCTAGCACACACGGGCTGGACTCGGGCCACCATGAATTGCTCAGAGATGTGGGGATGTGAGGTGTGAGGGGAGACTGCATCTGAGGACCATCAGCAGGAGCCAACAGTTGCATGGCTCCCTCCAAGGCAGGTGTCAGAAGCAATGAGAGAATAGACCAGGTTTGGGAATTACCTTGCCCACTGCATAAAGATGGGCTGGAAAGAGCTCTTGTATTTGGTCGCTGTTTAAAGATCAAGGCACCCCGTCAAGCCTGGCTCCCAGCCTTGTCCCAGCCCAGAGCTGCCTTTCCCCCACCACTTCCAGCATCAGCGACAGCCTCCAGCAGCAGAGGTGACACGAGAGTCTTCTCCCTCAGCTTCCCCACCACCACTGCTTGGGCATCCAATACTAATCCAGCTACACCTCGAAGCCTTACCCTCTCCTTCCCACCACCCCGGAGCCTGCAATGGCTGTTGGGTTGCTCCCCAAAGCCTGCTCCTCCCTAGCCCAGCTCACAACCTTCAAGCTGTGGGTCTCTACAGCACTCACATAGCATCCTATCACCAGAGCAGGCACAGACAGAGGAGACTCCCGTAACACTCGGAAAGGAGCCCTGAGATGCACAGAGCTCTGCAGGCAGACCTACACAGACCTCCTTGCAGGAGCTCCCTGTAAAGCCCCCAGGTTTAGCAAAGCCAGCTCCCACCAGGTTGCAGGCAGGGACACTTGGCACCGAGGGCAGCAGGTAGAAAGGAGCTAAACCCAGTTCTGCCCATGCTCCCTGTGTCCTCACAGGCAGCTTCTGGCCTCCACGCTCACCTTCATCTACCTCAGTGGCTTGCAGCAAAGCCCGCTGAGTCTTCCTTGGTCCTTCAGAAGTCCTTCCTTTCACACCCTCTCCAGAAACACCTGCTCCCCTCCATGCCTCTCTGCACAAGCTGTGAGCCCGTGGCTCTCCCTATGCCAACCCCCCCCTATTTCTCCAGCCCCTGCCCCACCTCCTTAACCTCTCTTCCCAGACAGGCTCAGCTGCTCTGCAGGAAGGATGACTCCTCGCCTGGCCCTCCCACGCCCCTCAAGACAAAGGAGACACACGCGTGGATGAAAGCCCCAGGAGGGGGTTATTCCCTCTCCTTTGCACTGGGGAGGCCAAATCACAGTGCTGTATCCAGTTTTGGGTTCCCAGGGACTAGTGAGACACTCCCAAACTGGAGTCAGCCTGGGGACACTGTGATGATGGTGGGTCAGGGCCAGGGCATGAGAGGAGAGGCTGCGGGAGCTGGGCTTGCTCAGCCAGAGATGAGGAGATGAAGGCTGATCCAACGGCATCTCCCCCTGCCCAAAGGGGTCCTGGAGGCGCTGGTGCCGGACTTTGCTCGAAGGGGCACAGCGAGACCCCCAAGAGGCACTGGCAGAAGCTGCAGCATGGGAAACCCCTGCCAGCCTCAAGGAAACAACCCGTCCCCATGCAAGCAGGGCATCCCTGGGATAGGGCCCCAAGCAGTGGGGGATCCCCCAGCTCAAAGACAGGTATCCACCTGCTGAACAGGCTCAGACAGATTTCAGTGGGTTGCCTGGCAGATCCAGAAAACTGCTCACTGAATGAAGCCCTCGGCTTTTCCTCTCAGCCGGGGCAGCCACATGTCAGCACAAGTCCCTCTTGGCACGTCCTTCAGCTTGTGAGCACCCAGAGACCTTTGCTTTGCTATTTGGGGGTGAAAAGCTACTGCATATTCCCTGAGAGCACCCAGCACGTGTGATGGGTATCACCTCCCTGTGGCTCCATCCACCTATGTAAGGGTGGACTCCCAAACATGTGCACCTCACCAAGAGGCTCGCAGAGCATCCAAGGAGGCTGCTTCTACACCATCCACTCAGCCACCGCTGTGTCTCTGTCGGCACACTTTAAATAATGTCCAGTGCCTTCAGCACAACCAGCACATGCACAGTCAATAATCAACAAAATCATAGCTGGAGCCAGGATGTGCTTTCCCCCACCAAGCAGGAGCTGAGAGATGCAGAGGGACCTGGGGACATGCAGGTGGGAAGGGATGGAGCCTGGGAAAATGCATCTCCAGGGCTGGACCTGCCCCTTGGCCAATGCAGCATGCTGCAGCCACACACCCCACTGCCCAGGCAGGAGGCTGCAATGGGACTGCTCTACCACTCACAGCCCAGCGTCCAGTGGACAACTGCCTCTCCTTGAAGTTAATGCTGTCTTTCCACCCTGCTGCTGACCTGTGGTGGTTTGCAAAATAGCTTCAGAGGGAGGGGGTTATTCGTGTGAGCAGTAAAATGATAAGGTAGCAATGGAGCTCAGCGCAGACTGCAGGAAACCTTGCTTATCCCCTGGTGACAAAGGAGGAAAGCAAACTGGAGACAGAGGTGCCCTGGGTTTTTTGGGTTGAGGGTTTTTTTTTCAGTAACAGACTTTACACTCTGCTACTGACAAACCAGAAAAGCCTGAGCTCAAGTGTTTTGCTAAATTAAACTCAACAGTTTAATGATGCACACACAAGAAGAAACATCTCACCTGCTCTACATGAGAAGGAACACCAATAATCTTCATAACCAGCTGAAAAACGTGGAGGACTTGTGGAGGGGCTTATTTCTTCCCCTCCTGATCCTTCACAACTGCAGAGTGAAGAAAAGCAGCGTCAACCAGGGCATCAGGGTGATGCTGGCTGGCAGCAGCCTCTGGAGGTCTGTGATCCAACCTTGGCCCCCATCAGGGCCAACTTCACAGCTGCAGCAGGTTGTTGAAGGTCTGAAATAACAGCATGACTTATCAATGCATTGTAACAAAAGCAATGGAAACACACCTCTCACCCAGCCAAAGCAGCATAACTGTGACCAGTGGCATTACAGTTCATAACATGGATGGTGAGAGGGTTGGACCTTGCCAGACTGCTCTCTCCTATCCTCCCCGCAGAGTTCCTGCCCTGGGTGGCCGTGGCCAGGCTGTAGAACCACCTCATGAAGTGGCACCTCATGCTCAAGGAGAGGTGGACGACCATTTGGGTTTTTTAAATATATCAAAACACTACACTTTCCGTGAGTGTTTGGGCAGATCATCTCCCTCACCAGTGCTTCCACAACACCCTCTGCTGCCCAGGCTTTCCCTTTTCCTTCAGAGAGCACCATCCCATGGACAACAATCAGTCCAACACATCAGTGCTTACATGATCAGACAGCAGCTAGCTGAAGAGCAGGTAGCACTGAGAAATTTAGGAAAAAGTACACGAGATTAAAGTGGCTTGGGGCAGGCAGTCTCCTCGGAGGCAGAGCCATGGCACCAAGGGGATGGGGCACTGTGAAGAGGGGAGGGCAAGGTCACTGGGATGCAGTGACCATGGTCTCCCAAGGCTGTGCACCTACCCCAGGGTCTTCCCAGAAGTGCTGATATCTCTACAAGAAGCCCCTCCAGGAGCAGGAGGCTTTGTAAATATTGCTGTCAAATTGATATAAACAGAATAGACTATTTCAGTTGGAAGGGACCTACAATGATCATCTAGTCCAACTGCCTGACCACTTCAGAGATGACCAAAAGTTAAAGCATGTTGTTAAGGGCATTGTCCAAATGCCTCTTAAACACTGACAGGCTTGGGGCGTCGACCACCTCTCTAGGAAGCCTGTTCCAGTGTTTGAACACCCTCTCAGTAAAGAAATGCTTCCTAATGTCCAGCCTGAACCTCCCCTGGTGCAGCTTTGAACCATTCCTACGCGTCCTGTCCCTGCGTCCCAGGGAGAAGAGATCAGCACCTCCCTCTCCACTTCCCCTCCTCAGGAAGCTGCAGAGAGCAATGAGGTTGCCCCTCAGCCTCCTTTTCTCCAGGCTAGACAAACACGGAGTGCTCAGCTGCCCCTCATAGGACATTCCATCCAGCCCTTCACCAGCTTGGTTGCCCTCCTCTGGACACATTCGAATACCCTCACATCCTTCTTAAATTGTGGGGCCCAGAACTGCACACAATACTCAAGGTGAGGCCGCACCAATGCTGAATACAGCAGGACAATCCCCTCTCTTGACCGGCTGGCTATGCTGTGTTTGATGCACCCCAGGATGCGGTTTGCCCTCTTGGCTGCCAGGGCACACCACTGACTCTTATTGAGCCTGCTGCCGACCAGCACCCCCAGATCCCTTTCTGCAGGGCTGCCCTCCAGCCACTCCTCTCCCAGTTTAGACTTGTGCCCAGTATTACTCCATCCTAGATGCAGAATCTGGCATATGAACTTGTTAAATTTCATCCCGTTAGTCATTGCCCAATGCTCTGATCTATCTAGCTCCTTCTGCAAGGCCTCTTGTCCCTCAAGAGTCAAGAGCACCTCCCAGTTTGGTATTGTGAGCAAACTTGATAATGGTGCATTCAACTCCTGCATCCAGATTGTTGATAAAAATATTGAACAGCACTGGCCCTAGAATTGAGCCCTGAGGAACACCGCTGGTCACCGGTCACCAGCCAGATGTAGCCCCATTCACTACAACCCTTTGAGCCCTGCTGTTCAGCCATTTCTTCACCCAGCACCCCATGAACCCACTCATCCCACATTTGGACAACTTGTCCAGAAGGATGCTGTGAAGGACAGTATCAAAAGCCTTACTAAAATCCAGAAAAATATATCCACTGCCTTCCCTTCATCCACGAGGTGGGTGACCTTATCATAGAAGGATATCAAATTAGTTAAAGAGGACTTTCCCTTTGTGAACCCATCTTGACTGTACCTGATGATTGCATTATTCTTTAAATGTCTTTCAGTAGAACCCAGTATAATCTTCTCCATAATTTTTCCAGGAACTGAGGTTAAACTAACAGGTCCTTAGTTCCCTGGGTCTTCCCTCACACCCTTTTTGTAGATTGGAATAACGTTGACTAGCTTCCAGTCAGCGGGGACCTCCCCAGACTCCCAAGACCTTTGATAGATGAACGAGAGGGGTCCTGCCATAACATCTGCTAGCTCCTTCAGAACTCTGGGATGAATCCCATCAGGCTCCAAAGACTTGTGAACATTCAGCTGATACAGCTGGTCCCTTACAATTTCCATGCCTACAAATGCAAAGTGACTGTTTCCACACTCATGGTCCTCCGACTCAGGGGACTGGGCAGCCCAAGGACTATCAGTATTATTAAAGACTGAGGCAAAAAAAGCATTGAGCACCTCCACTTTTTTCCTCATCCCTATTAGTCAGATGACCATCTTCAACAAGTATCCGTCCAATGTTTTCTTTAGACCTCCTCTTGCTATTAACATACTTTAAAAAGCCCTTCTTGTTGTCTGACACAACATTGGCCAGTTTCAACTCTAATTGAGCTTTGGCCTTTTTGTGTCTTCTCCCTGCATATGTGAGCCACAGCTCTGTAATCTTCCTGTGAAGCCTGACCTCGCTTCCAGAGATCGTACAAGCCCTTTTTCCTCTTGAGCTCCATGAGGAATTCCCTGTTCAGACAAGCTGGTCTTCTGCCCTGCTTGCTTGACTTAGGACATAGTGGAATTGCCTGCTCCTGTGCTTCTAAAAGGTGGTTCTTAAAAACTGACCAGCACTCATGGACTTCTAAGCCCTCAAAAGCAGATTCTCAGGGGACTCTGCTAAATAGCTCCCTGAATAGCTTAACGTTTGCTCTCTTGAAATCCACGGTGACAACTCTGCTGTCCTTTTTTCTCATTACACTGACAATTTTAAACTCAACCATTTCATGATCACTGTGGCCAAGACAGCCACCTACCATCACATCCCCACGAGTCCTTCTCTATTGACAAATAGCAAGTCTAGGAGGACATCTTTCCTAGTTGTCTCCCTGAGTACTTGTGACAAGAACTTATCTCCTACAAACTTCAAGAATTTCCCAGATCTGCTCGTCACAGCTGTATGGTATTCCCAGCTGATATCTGGGAAGTTGAAATCTCCCATAAGGACAAAGGCTACCAATCCAGAGATTTCTCCTAATTGCCTATAGAATAACTCATCAGTGCTTACATCTCGGCTGGGCGATTGGTGGTAGACACCCACTACAACATCTGCTTTGTTTTCCATCCCCCTAATCCTCACCCAAAGGTTCTCAATCACATCATTGCTAACTGTAAGGGCTGTACCATCAAACCTCTCCCTTACATATAGTGAGACACCTCCATCTCACCTGCCCTGCCTACCCTCCTGAACAGCCTGTAGCCCTCCATCCCAGCACTCCAGCCCTGGGACTCATTCCACCAAGTCTCACTAATACCAATGATATTGTAGCTCTGGGAACTGACCAATGCTTCCAGTTCATCCTGTTTCTCATACTGCGTGCATTGGTGTGCAACTCTTCCGTAGTGCCATGAAAATATTCCCAAGCGAGCCTGGGTAAGAAGGGTGTCTCCTTTCAGAGCAGACTGCAGCCCTCAGGTAAATTACATGTTCGCAGGAGGAAGGATTAGAGGGAGTGGCGATCTGTGACGCTCCCGAATGCGTGGAGCAGAGGGAATAATAGCCCGATGCGTGGTGGGCGAGAGCGGCATGCTCAGGCGGTGGGGACCTCCTGCTTGGCGGACATCAGGAAGAAAGGCACCGCGCTTCTTGTGCTGCAGCCCCTGGACCACGAAGGGTAATCCTTCCTCCTTGGGTGCCTCTGCCTTTGCACAGGCTGTCAGCGAGGGGCCATCCCTGGGGACAGCAGGAGAGAGCCATAGGTAGTTGAAAAGCTCCGTGGATTGGACGGCGGGGCTTCCCCGGGAGTCCTGAGCCCAAAGCAAAAAGTCATTTCTTCTTGCAGGAGGCGTGGTGGGAGCACTCAGGGGTCAGGACCGTGCTGCTGGTGGAAGAGCTTTCACCCTGCTGCGCCTCTGGGAGGTCACCGGGAGCTCTCAAGGTCTGCTGAGCTGAGGGACCCTTCACAAAGGGAATATTTTTACAGGTTGGCTGTTGGGAGGAAAGGGCCAACCTGGGCAAGGCTCTTCCCTTGAATTTGCATGCTATTCTCCTGACGTTATGCCACAAAAATGCTTTCTATCTTTCCTTGCTTTTCTGAAAGGCTCAGTCTTAAAAGTAATGAGACCAGAGTCTCCTGGGGCTGGGCAGCTGGGGAAGGGCTGTGTTGAGTGTGTGTGGCTGCCGTCCTTGCTGTGCCTCCCACCTCTGCCTATGTGTCCCAGAGATCCACGTACTCCTCAGGAGCATCCCGAGAACGATCTCTCAACCTCCTTTCCCCGGGGAAGGAGAGCCCCACAGGGATGTCGACAGCGACAGGTGATGCAACGAGGTGTCTCGGCGCCAAATCGCAGCCTGGAGGGTTCAGGGTGGAGGTGAGGTGGGGAACCCTTCTTCCCCCAGAGTGGGGAGCAGCCATGGGAGGTGGGGTGTCACCATGGCTGCTCCCCATGGTGCAGCATGGGGCTGGCAGTGTTGCATGGGGCTGGTGTTGGTGCTCAGGGTGCTGCTGGGTGCATGGGGCACAGAGGGGTGCATGGGGCCAGCCTAGCTCCCCATGGAGGGGGTGGGAGGGTCAGGGCTCTGCTGAGCCAAGCCACAGCCACCCCAGCCTCATGCTGGTGATACCACCTGTGAGCAGGAGGGTGGACAAAGGGTGTCCCAAGGTCCCCTCCAGCAGAGCAGCAGTGCCTGTGTGATCCCCCACGTATCTGCTACAGGGACAGCAGAGGGAGCAGGTGGCTGTCTCCCCAGCTGCAAAACCACATCCTGTAGCATGGGAAGCCGGTTCCTCCAGCAGAAGAGTGAAGGGACAATGAGGGTTAGCTGGGAATTGACAGAAACCTGCTCGCAGTTCTCCTTTCTTTCCCCAGGAAGATATTCTGCAGGGAAGCAATGGGGTGGATGCAAGATACCTAGCGCTGGCATCTGGCCGTGGTCGCTGCTTCCCGTGCAGCCCAGCACAGGCACATGCATTCAGCGGGGATTTGGCAGGGCTCCTTGCTGTGGGCTCCACACAATTTAACTATTTAAGCATGTCACACAAGAGCTGAGGCAGTATTTCTGTTGCAAATTTGTTGTCTCCAACAAATAAAATGATAGTAAGATGGTTTGTGGTAGGAACATGCCAAAACAGATACTTCAAAACCCTTCCCAGGAAAAACAGCAGGTCTCCTGGGACAGTATTTCACTCAGGTTTGCAAAAACAACTCAAGTGTGTCCCGGGGTCTCTTTCAGCCATAAGGAGAGCCCAACCAAATCGCATTATTTGATTTCATATTAAGAACAAAACCTCCGTGGTCCTGCAAGTTAAAATTGGGTGGTTTACTCTGGATTAGTTCAGCTATCAGTTTAACCAAATAATCTATTCTTCTGACTATCCGAGCCATCATTTTAAATGAATAGTCTATAATCACCCCCTCGAAAATCAGATTTGCCTAAGGCACATACAGCTGTAGACATACACATGCATTTTTCTGAATACAAGGATCTGATGGAGAATGTGTGATTAAAATGTGATGGAGTTTGGACTCTGGCATTGTTCAAGATAAGCAAAATGAGCCATTTTTAGAACCAATTAGAGGATTTCAAATTTAAAATTATTTCACCTGTTGAGTGGTCAGATTGATATACTAACAGAAGTGTAGTGCATGCCAAGTGAAGTGCGTGCAGTCCCTGGCTTCTGTGTCAGTACTGTCAATGTCTCTCACACTCATCATGTTGACAATGTTTTGCAGAGCACCATGATGTGGCTGTTCATAACCATTGCTTATATAACGTGCATCAATGAAAAGTCAGATGCAAGCCCTGAGGTGTCCATGGATGTTGTAAGTCCTGACTTCTCTCCCTTCTTTTCCTGCTTGGGCATGCAAGCTACCTATGCTGCCATAGTCTGGGCAGGAGCCATGGTCTCTGTGTGTGTATCTTCACCAGGGCTTTGTACCAGGGTTTTATTAGAGCTTTTGTCTCCCTGTGCTTACCTACATGGAGATTTATGGCAGACGTTTATGGGGGAGTTCGGTCCAAGTCAACAGGTTTGGTCAACGCAGCTGTCTCAGGCTTGGAGCTTCACTGTCATTGCTGCCCTGCTCTTCACAAACATTGATTGCAACATGAAAAGCGACAACGGGTCTTTCTTTACCAGACCTGCTCAGGGAGTGAGGAAAACTCACACCTGCCAAAAATTTTAGCTGAAGTAATGACATCACTGCAGCGTTGGTGGAAGGGATATTGGGAGGTCCCTACTCCACCCTCCTGCTGACAGCAGAAGTCATCACCACCAGCTCAAGGCGGCCACTGTTGGCTTCGCCCAGCCAAGCCCTAACACCCTCCAGGATGGAGACCCCCACCTCCCTGGGGACCCATCCCACGCTGTCCTTCCCTTCCCACAGGGTGAAATTGTCCGCTACCATGGGTACCCCTACGAGGAGCATGAAGTGGTGACAGACGATGGCTATTACCTCACCATGCAGAGGATTCCTCACGGCAGAGACAACACAGGAAGCATGAGCACCTCCCACGAAGCAGAGGCACAGGGCTCCAGCATGTTCTGCCCCCGTAAGTGCCACGAGAAGGTCTGGCTGGTCCAGGGACCCTGAGAGCTTTGCTGGGCTGGAGTAGGCCATGGTCAGGGCTGCCTCATCATGGGCTGGGTCCTCAAGGAGACAACTTTCCCTGTAGGATTAGCCTCAGAACCAGAAGAAATGCAGGTGCCCACCACGCCGACCTTCTTGAGACCTTCCCATTCCCTCCTTCCCCTTCACACCAGATGAGCATGTGGCGAGGACGTACCTCGACATGGGGAGGATCTGCTCCAAAGAGGAAGGAAAAGATAAGGAGAATGAATGGGACAGAGAAATCTTGCCCCAGGTTTTACCCCAGCTCAAAGCCAGCCAGTGGAGCAGCAAAATGCCATTTGTCAGCAAAAAAACCCCCCATGTGTCCAACCCAATGCCATCTCACCATTTCGGCTCCTTTCTGTTCTTCACTTGAACCGCTGTTTCAAAGTGGAGGGGATGATGCCCCATTCCTGGCAGGGTGTCCCTCTCCTGGAAAGCAGGAGGACTGGCGTATGAACATGGCAAATAAGTGTAAAAAGCCAGATTTCCATTCAGAACACTTTGTCCTCAGCTGTCCAGGGTGGAAATGTGAGTCTTACATTGAGTGTCTAAAAACCAACAGAAAAAAGAGGAGACAAAGAAAAAAAAAAGTAAGTCACTTTTATTTCAACTTTTTCATGCTGCAACCTGTGGTTGTCCTACCATATGAATTCAGATAACCTTGCGATGACCATGTTGTGACTTTGAAGTTGGACCTGCTTTGAGCAGGGGATTGGAGCAGAGACCTCCAGAGGTCCTTTCCAAAGTAAACCTTTCCATAATCTCTTTTCCACTCTCTTCCTACAGCACTTCAGGCTTCCTGGTCCTTTGTAAAAAAGATCTTAAGTTTGTTCTGGGGAGCTGAGACTTGCCCATATGGCTTAAAGTGGGCAGGAGCGTGGGCAGGAGATGCTCTTGACCCCTCCAGTACCCGTGTCTCTTGCAATGGGGCAGCATGGTGTTGCTGTGCTGTGGGAGATACTTAGACTCTGCTGGGTTTTCAGTGTCTCCTGGTCAGACCCAGAGTACCTGAGCCAAACAAAAAAGGGACCGTGAGGATGATGGTCTCCATGCAAAGGGCACAGTCAGAGTCCAGACAGACATGGGGCTTGGTTTCTTTCTTCCTGGGAGCATGATTTACTGAGCTCCATTCAGTGTGGAGTCCAACCTTGTTTTTCAGCTTCGCTATATCTATTTTCTCTGCCCTGGGATGACCAAAAAGCCTACTTGAAAAACAGCTCTTCAAAGAGGCTGAGGACATAGGCAACCATCTCCCTGCACTGGAGTCACTTCCCCAGGGGGCTGCTGCCAAAAGCGATACCTGGATCTGAACGATCAATTTTGCCAGTGGTCAGAGAAAATGATCCTCCTCTTCTTCCTTCAGCTCCAAAGCCCGCGGTCCTCCTGCAGCATGGCCTGGTGTTGGAGGGAAGCAACTGGGTTACCAACTTGCCCAACAGCAGTCTGGGCTTCATCCTCGCTGATGCCGGCTACGATGTCTGGATCGGAAACAGCCGGGGGAACAGCTGGTCGCGAAAGCACAAAGAGTTTGAGTTTCACCACCAGGAATACTCAGCTTACAGGTATTTTCTGTGAAACTGAAGGGTGGGCAGCTACTTGGTACCCTCAGCAGTGTCCGTAAGCTGGAGGAGCAGTGCCGCTGACAGTCACACCATCTGCCAGTGGGCATAAACTGACACCACCAAGATGCCATAGGGGTGCCTATACCTGCCAGAGCCCTCGCCCACTCCCCAAATAGTCATGCCACTACTTGCCGTGTCCTGCCTGTCATTCTCAAGGTCAGCAACAGCAATTTTTTCATGTGCCTGTCTCTGTTTCAGCTTTCATGAGATGGCCATGTATGACCTTCCAGCAACGATCAACTATATTCTGCAGAAAACTGGACAGGAGCAGTTATACTACGTGGCTTACTCTCAAGGCACCACCACAGGTACTTAGGAGGGGATCAGACCACTGTCAGTTACATTAGCTGCACACCCCCATTTTGGGAGTGTTCTTCTGAGAGCCTGGATGGAGAGGGTAACATCTGGGCATGTCCAAACAATGAAGGGAAAAGAGCAGGTAAAAATCCCTGCTTTAACAGAACAATTTTGAGCAGTGACAGTCCAAAAATAGTTGCAGCGATGGCTTTTGGTGCATCCCACTGCTGTCAGAGCCCCAGGAAGGGCTTGCAGGAGCTGCAGCTGGGCTGAACAGTCAAGCTGGGAGCTGAAATGCATCAGCAGCAAAGTCAAGTCACCAACTTGCTAGAGCCACCTCCAAGGGTTCTTCCAATGGGCACACACACCTGGGAGTCAACAACTCCTTCAGAAATAAGAGGGCAGGGTCTGCTTCCTTCTCCCTCCCGCAGGTTTCATTGCGTTTTCATCCATTCCCGAGCTGGATCGCAAAATCAAGATGTTTTTTGCCTTGGCTCCTATCACCACAAACTCAAATATGAAGTCACCCTTGGTAAGGCTGTTTGACCTTCCCGAGGGGCTGGTTAAGGTATGTCCTCGCTACAGGCTTGTCTGGTGTGAAGGGGGAGGAGGGAATGGGAGGGTCTCATCACCTGAGACATGCAGTGCTTGTACATCACTTCCATTTCCCTGCCCTCTGTGTGCCCTTTGCATTGAGCAGGTACATTTGTGCCTACATTCTTGAGCCGGCGGGGCATTAAACAGTGTAAAGCATCCTCCTGTCCAACCCTAATCAGAGAAGAGCTATTTCTAGATATTGTTTTTGAGTCCATCCTCCTAGAAGAAACCTCTTCTAGGAAGATCAGGGCTCTTCCAGGGCCATGGCCATTTCTGAAAAGCCAAAATTACGAAGCACAGCAAAGCTGTGGCAAGGAAGACAGCAACTTTCAGGGGTGAGCAGAGACGTGGGGAGTGTCTGGAGGCAAAAGAGGAATGTGAACCACACTGATCAATGCCTTTGACTTTCACAGTTCATTTTAGGACGCACAGTGGTCTTCGATAAGGGCGAGATCTTGCAGCAAGTGATTTCCAGTCTGTGCAGCTACCCCATCTTTAAAAGCTTTTGCTCCTTGGTCCTTTACTTGCCTGGTGGGTTTACCAACAGCTTAAATGTGGTATGTACACTCCAGCTTACCTTTTAAGTTATCCAGTTTCTCATTGTTTGAGCCTGAGTTGTCAACCAGCTGCCTTCACCTGGCTTTTCACATCTTTGATTCATCGAATAATCTGGCCATTGCGTTGGCCATTGTGATGCTCTTGCATTGGCACCAGAGGGAAGCCCAGAGTGCACACAAGGTCACACGTCCACTGAGCACGTTGTCTCCCCAGTGGGGATGATGCCGAAGGGGAGAGCGCAGAAATTCATTCAGTGCTCCAGGGACTTCCAGGGTTTCTCTTTTACTAAGTGATTTGTAATTTCACATGTGTTTTCATAACAAAAGGGGCTCTTATGGAACAAACTCCCCTTCAATCCACTGCTAGGAGAGGTGGGCCCTCAGACTCTTCAGTCTACCATCCCTTAGAACATATTTATCCCCAAATCAGAGCCTTTCCCTGTGCGCCACTGCACTGAACACAGTCATAGAAAAATTCAAGCTGGAGACACCAGGGTGGGGATTTCTGGCCCAACCTCGCTCCCACCAGGGCCAACACTACAGCTACAGTAGGTTGCTTGGGGACGTGTCCAGGCAAGCTGGGTGGTCCCAGGAATGCCCCATTTGCACGGGGAAGGGCTATTTCCTTGGGGCCAGCCAAGATTTCAAGGTCCAGATCCTGCCACAAACCACTCGTGAGTAAAATTGGAGAGGGGTCTACATAGAGTACTAAGCAATAATAGCTTGATCATGGATGGAGTCAGAGCTGGGCCACTGTTTCTCAAGGAAAGTGTTGGTGTAATTTCTTAATATTCCAAGTGAGGAAATGCATTAGAAACAACATGTAGTGTTGTTTACAAATTTGATTGATTTACAATCAAATACTGTGATGAGTTGCACATTTTCTTTGCAAAAGTATCCTGAGCACAAGATATGGAGTTTTACTTTGGTTTGAAAAGCACATAGACTCATAACATGAGCCAGCATCCCATGGGAATTGCTCAGCTTACTGAAGGGAGCCCTACAGCACCCTTCATGTTGCTGTCTGCGGTGGGTGTTCACACGACATGTGGCTGAACTGTGCCTTCACAGAGCTAAGACGAAGTAGTTTGTACAAATGCAAGCTCCAGCTAGCCTGTGTGAGTGAAAGACTTGTGTGGCTACTGAACAGGATCAGTTTTATTTCTAATGGGATTTCCCTTCATGCAGAAAATAAATGTCTCCAATACTTTCTTGCAGAGCCGCATAGATGTCTACCTGTCCCGCTACCCTGATTCAACATCCCTAAAAAACATGTTACATTGGCGCCAGGTAATATTTCCTGCTGCAGAATAAGATCACATGCAATCAGGGCCCATGTTCTCTTCTCTCAGCTGCCGAGGACCTCTTTTCAATGCTTGAGTATAATCGTCCATTGCTCTCCCTGCAGAGCTATGTTAGAGAGAAAGGGGAAAATTGACATGAAACACTGGTGCAGATGCAGTTCTTTTGGCCATGACTTTCAACAAAAGGTGACCAAGAGTCTTTGGAGCTAGTAGGAGATAGAGATGGAAGCAAGAACTGGTAATAAACCAGCACAGGAGATGCTAGAGTAAAGGCTAAGAGCTGAGGGTCAGTAGAGACAACTAATCATACAACAACTAATCATTGAAAACATGCACAGACTCATATCCTTCTGTTGTAGACATTGACCATGGCAGACAAAGGAAACTTGCCCAAAGGTCTGATTTGTGTCTTCTTTGAGGCTAGCTCTTGACTGTACGCTGGGTGCACTGTGGGTTTCTGGGGACTCAGCCTCCAGATGTCTACGTTCTGCAGCTTGCCAACCACCTGAGAGAGGAGGGATGAAAGACATGAGCAATGCCAGACGATCTTGCAGGCCATGCTGAGATCTTCCTGGGGGTTGAGCTCTCCTAAAAGACAATATCACACGTAACAAAGAGCATCCTCGAGCCTCGGTGGCAGGAGGGAGCAGTGCGGTTCCCCAGTCACCTCTTTTATCTTTCTTATGGTCCTCTCTAATGCATGGATAATAAACACAGCTCTCCTCCTTTTCCAGCTCTATCAAACGGGGGAATTCAAATATTATGATTACGGCAGTGACAACATGCTTCATTACAACCAGGTAAGAGAAATCCATTCTCATTTGTCAGTTTAAAAAAGAGAAAAAAAAGAAAAAAGAAAATTACAATGAAAACATTGCAGTGGCTGAGACTGAATTTTATGGGATTTATGGAATTTACCTTATATGGTCAAACGGGTTTGTACCTTTCTTACAAAAAAGAGGTCTGTGATGTTGTTCAATGATGACTGTTTGACCCTCTGGTGAAAAGTGCAGGAGCCCAAGGCATAATCAGGACCTCTGGTGATAGTTTCTGTACTGTCTCTCGGGATAGGGGAGAAATTCCAAGCAGCAATCAGGAATACTTTGAATTTTTGACTTGCCTGTGACCTCCCAGGCTTTCCTTCCTCAAGCCACACTATTTGTCTTCCAGACCACACCTCCCTTCTATGAGCTGGAAAATATGAAAACCCCCCTTGCTGCATGGTATGGTGGCAGGGACTGGATTTCAGCCCCTGAAGACGTAAACATCACACTGCCTCGTATAACCAACGTGGCATACAAAAAGTACATTCCTGAATTTGTCCACTTTGATTTCCTTTGGGGTATGCAAGCGTATGAACAAGTGTACAAAGAAATTCTTGAACTGATGGAGAAGAGCGCCTAGAGTCGGACCACTGGCAGTAACTGTTGGTTTCTCGTTTGACTTCTGGGCCTTCTTTTATTTGAAAAAAAAAAAAGTGAAGAAAAAACGAGGGGAAAAAGGCTCATTAAACTGCTACACTTGGTTTGGATTGATATTACTCTGGCAAGTGAGGAAAACAAGCCAATCCAATGATCGGGAAAGCACGTAGGATTTAGGTTAAATAGGTTGAGGTCCTTGCAGAAGTTGGGCATGGCCCTTGGACCCTGAGTCTCCCAGGTGCCTCACTCACATGCATTTCCAACAACAAGCAATTTCAGTGGAATTTGGCTGCTGGTCACCATTGCAGGCTCTGGCCTCCCTACGCTTGGGTTCCCAGCTGCAAACACCCATACAGCAGCTCAGCTCCCTCCTGGATGCTGGTGTTTCACCAGAGTAGGTGTGCTCAGATGGGACCACGTGGTGGGTCGAGTGATGAATCCTGCTGATGTAGCTTTATCCACCTTCTGGTGACTCTTCCACACCAAGAATCCCAACATCCTGACGTTCATTGCTTTACAGTCGGAAGGAGCTAGAAACTTTCTGCCTGGTGACAATGAAAAGAGCTTGTGGTTTTTTTCCATGAGAACTGTCCATACAGGGAACATCTTTCTCAAATTCATGTTGATTTGGATAACACTGGCCTTGCTCATACACAAAAGGGTTTTCAATAAGTTCTACCAGGAAACACCATTTTGCACCGTTTTAAGCAATATTCTCAAGGCACAAACCCAGCTGGAAGGTCACCTTTTGCTGACTCTCAGGAAATGCTTTTGTTTTCCTTATGTGGGAGAGAGAAGAAGAGTCTGGTGGAAGCCAGTAATGAGTCTAACTCTGTTTTCAGCTTCTGGATTACACTTCTTAATAATACATTGATTAGGGGAGGAATTGTGAATTTGCCTGTTTGTGAAACTATATTCTTAAAATATGCCTAGAAGCAAGCAGGGCAAAGGATAAGGCCCTCTTTCCACAAAGATGTACAAATAATAATTATATAATAATAATAATAGTAATAATAAAGTAAGATAGGATCCACTGGGCTGTGTGTAGTTGTACTGCCTTAAACTTCCAGAGGAGTATGGGGGTTTTCAGCACAGACGTCTTGCCATGTGCAGGCAAGGGAGAGTTGCTTGTCCAACACTCCCTCTGCTCAGGGATAACTTTCAGTGGCTTGTAACACTGGCAGACACCCACTGCCCATGATGCAACTAGCATCCTCCACCCTGTGCCCTGCAGGGAAGAGGTGGGTCGCAGAAGCAGGTTGGAGGGTGAGGAGGGGTATCGAGCCCAGCACAGCTGCTCTCCAGAGGCAAACTGTGGGTCTTAGGAGCACACTTTCATCCAAGTGTCTGGAGATGGTGGGACGGGGCTGTTGGTACACGTCCTTGTAGGACAACTGCAGTGGGCTCTATTTGAATTATCATCAAAGGGGACCGGCTGTAAAGGTGTTTCACTTTCCATCCTTACAGCTAGAATTGACCACAGAAGAAAACAGGACAGGGTGAGGTAATCTCAGGGTGTAAGAATTAGGCTATAGGTTAGGTATGATCTATCTGGAGCGACAGTGATTAGCTACCTCACTTACTATATATGTGGTGACATCTTTTTCTGTGTGATTAGTTATTTACTGCAGGGCTCTGCCCTGGAGCAGCATTCTTACAGGACTGCACTGTGTTCATGCCATGGATGTCAATGCAAATGCAAGAAGACTTTTCTGTCTTTGAAAATAAACACCCAAAGCTTGGCAAGACATTTCCCCAACAGACTTCTGAAAAGCTTGCAAGAACTTATTTATGTTTAGTTAAAAAGTACTAACTTTTTACTTCTGAAAATTTATAAGAATTTCAGGGTTTAGTCTCTTCTCTTTCTGTTCAGGTTATAATGTTTCTGCCACTTCTGTAATTATCTGATGCAATGTTTGTATTGCATTCTCTTCATTCATTGGCAGTCTCCCATGACGGAGCGTTTTGGCAAAGTTCTCTCTAAATCAGGTTCTGGAAGCGCTCTGCTCCCTGTGGCACTGGTACTTGCTTCCCATCTCCTGTTAAAGGATCAACAACAGTTGAAGTGGTGCATTTTGGAAGCAAACAGAATGGTAAATAATCAAGGTGTTTGTAACATAAATATTGTGATGACTCTGGGATTGCTTTGATCAATAAACAGATTGTGTTACATGGCAAGCTGTGTTGATCTTTCCGGGACTGGAGTCCTTGCATATCTCAAGTCTGTCAGGCAAGTCAAAAGTCATCAGGCAGATCCATGGTGATGGCACAGGTCCAAGGTCAGGCTGGGACACCAGCCCATGATGTTGTGGTCCAGATCAACTCAATCTCTCGCCCTTAGACTTCACAACGCAGTACGAGGCCTTCACCGCCCTGGTGAATGTATTCATGGCACAACAGTTCTCCCTTTTTATTTTCCATGCATGAGCAAACCAACCTCAGTCATACGCCTACACGCATGGAGGATGTTGGTCATTCAGCCACTTACTTAATTTTCTTTCAGATGTGCTCATGCAAAGCCATTCTTGATCTGCTTGCATATGGCATACAAAGCCAGACGGGCTTAAAACCGTGTCACATCCCATTCAAAATACAGTAGTTGCACCATGTTTGCTGACCTATAATTTTCTATCATCATCATGGTCAATGCAAAAAAAGGCAGCACACACATGAACTGTGGAGCATATGGTCAGCTCCAGGCTGTGTCCACACTGGAGAGGGGGTGAGCACGTCTACTACAGCATCCTTCCCGCCTCAGGATTATGCGCAGGCACATGCTTAAAGTGAAGTTGCACTTTTGCACGTAACCCTAAGATTGCTTTGGTGTCTGCTTTAAGCAATGTACTGGCCTAAGCTGTTATTTAGAAACTGATCTGTAACAGGGTTAATCTAGGATAAGGTTTCATCAAGTGATGTCAGATGGTGTATTGCCTTTTCATGGTTTTTTGATCCTTAACAGCAAGCCTGACAACAGTTTCCAGCAGTCACCGACGTTGCTGAGTAGATTCAGAGTTTTATTTAGTTGAGGACATGTCACTTTCTCATTTCAGGAACTATGAGCAATTTCTGTGTTATTTCCGATGTTATTTCCAAATTTTCTTTTGAGATTGCTAGATGAACGCTTGGAAGAGAGACCCGGTAACTGGTCTTTGAGCCTTGCATTTTTGTATATTGGTACATTAGGCAGATGGGAATGGTATAAGGCCATGGAAAGTTATGGTTAGCCAAAATCATGATCAGATATAACTACTTCCAGCACTCTTCACAAGCCTGTGTTCGTCTCCATTCCTGACTCTGGACTATGTCATGTGGGATGTGTTACTGCTCCTTGAAGGTCTCTGATAGCCCTGACCAGGGCATTGGCTAAGATGAGCCCAATCAGCTTTTCTCCAATACATTGGAAAAAAGCCCAAGAGCACTATGATACCAAATTTGAAAAATGTTAGTATTTCTTTACTGAGAAAGTTTGCTGAAGTTGGCCCAGGTCTGTTCATGAACAAACCAAACTCTTTTAGCTTTAAAATACTCTTTAAAGCCAACTGTACAATGAAGAGAGATCAGAGAAGTACAAGAAGTTCAGGGTTGTTCTGGGGTCTTCCAAACAAAGAAAGGGTGGAAGAATTAGCTGAGACAAACCACTGGTGACCACATCTCAGTTATTTCACAATCAACATTTAGGAACATTTATGCTTTTGTTGATTCAGTTTCACTACTGTGAATAAAACGATTGCATGAACAATTCTAGCAAGGTGTTGTGAAAAGAATTCGTTGTTTCATCAAGCTTCACTATGCAACCCTAGCATGAGTAAAACCCCTACTAAATGTGTAACCAGAGACGCTGGAGGTATCCCAGCCTAGCTGAGGGGCTTTAAACTAGGAGAGGTACAACCAGATAAGCACTGCTTTCCTTATCAGGTTCTTCACTTGAGCAAGGTTCTCCAAGGTTACTGCAATGGAATCATGCTTATCTGGCAGGAATTACACAAGAGTTGATGTTCTCTTATTGCTAAAATCAGAATGATACTCTCTTTCTCAGTTCAGGATGCCAAGACCAGATGACAGCTAGTTAAGCATCTCCCTGTGCTTGGCAAGAGGCAACAGATAGAAGGTAACAACCAGCATCCTGGGCATACAGTCTGGCAGCTTGTACATGGGTGAAAGCACCAGGAGAAACACCAGAGCAGGAGTTAGAGGAATGGTATGCATTGATAGCCAAGGACATGATTAACACCAATCAAACTGGTAAGTGCTGAGGAATCTGTTGCTTGCACCGTGATGCGCCACAGAGAGGGTGACTCATCAGCAGAAGAGCTGCACCTCTTAACAGAAGGACAGCAGTGGGGATACAGCACATTTCATGGGCTGTTTTTCTTCCTGTTATCCCAACAGCAGGATGGGTTACAGTCCTATGATACCTCAAACAAGAAAATGAAAGACACCCAGCAGCAACGTTGCCTAATATTTATGAAGCATGAAGTTAACAAGATGCAGAAGCAAAACATCACGCCATAGTAACATTTAACTCCTAAAGGACCTTAGAGGTCAAGAAAGAGTTGGCTTTTGGGCCTCAAGCAGAACACAGAAGGCATATGGAAGACCCAGTAGCTGGCAACCCTTGCCTTCCATGTCACACTCAGGTGACCTTGGCCAGACCACTTGGATACACACATTTTGGCCCCTCTGAGAATGTGTGTATGAGAGTGCTGATTGGTACAGTCTACCTGGTTAGAAAGTTAAATAAAATACCTTTCTATCTCTAAACGGTCTTGAGTTTTCTTACATTAGTTCCCACAATGATACCGTAAAAACGTCCCATGAGTGTGGTTATACAGCTTTATTTTAAGATGCCCATGATAGTTTATCTAATATTTGGTTGTGTATCCTACCATGTATTATGGGGTCCTGACACCGTAGGTTAATACTAGTGACTATTTACAATTCTGTTAAGTGTACAATCACAGCAGTATCGTGATGGTATTGCTCTTTCCACCTAAACTTGCACCTATGTGTCAAACCGCCCAACTCTGGTCTCCTAACTTCAAATAACACAAAGGTCTTCACTTCTTCCTTTGACTAAGCTACACAAGAGTTTCCCGGTAAAAAGCTAGCTGGTCTTTGTTGGCAACTTCTCTCCTTCCTACCACAGTTATGATAGGTACTGGTGCTAAATCACACACTAGTCTGAGCGCTGATACACTGCTCCGATAGCCTTGTCCCATGGCCTGAGGATGCTGGCGAAGTCTCTGCTGTCTTTCTAACCTCTGTTAGTACCTAGTACTAGTATTTAGTACCTCTGCTAGACAACTAGTACCCAGTAGAGGTAGAAGGCAGCAGACTTGACAGTGGATAAAGTAGCCGACCGTACAAGTAAAAGGTGAGGTCTGTCTTGATGCTGTTGAAGGAAACCTGATGGTAGAGTAGAAAAACACAAGCTGGGTAGGGGTTTCTCCATCCATAGGGTGTTTTTTAACTCCTCTTGGGACGCACACTGGAACTGCCCTCTACACAACCTGTAAAGTCCACCTTATGTAGTGGGATTTTTGCGCTCACGGGAGTGGGAAGACATTTTCAAAAGCCCAAAGTAGCCACAGGGACAGAAGTAAGGTAATGAAACAGTGAAGGCTCTGGCCACACCCACTGTCGGGAAGATAGTGTGCACACACACAGTCCCTTTGTGTCAGCGGTTGCGGCAGTGATAGAAAATTACAGTCTGGTGGATGGAGTAACAAATGCGTGTTTTGGGCTGCATTTCACAACTCGCATACTGCTCATAGACTATGGCTGGTATGAACATTAGAAGTCAACCTAATCCATGACCAGGAAACATGTATTCAAGCAGAGCACCTGGTAGCCAACCAACGACTTGGTCTTTTAGGTGGCTACCAAGCAGCTACAGAAAGGCATAGGTTGTAAGGTCACGGGCTGGAGGTGGAGAACGAATACCTTCACTCTGTGCAATACCTGTCATTTCAGCCAAATGGAGGCATTGCACAAGCTCTCCTCTGCTCTGCCATCCATCGGCAAGACACTAAGCTTGGTGCTTTTCCAGAAAACATTGCAGAGATTTTGCAAACTGCCAGTTGCAAATACAATACCGCTTGGGCCTAAGGGTTATGTGGAGGTTGCCTGGGCCACTGTCACTTTTGAAGAGTGACACTTTCACCAAGTGTCTCCCACCCAGGCAGCTGGTGAAGCCTGACCTGTCCTTGGCATGTCTATGGAGAGGTTGGCATGCTCCTGAGGCCTTGTGAAGCTGGTGGAGCCCAAGTCCTTTTGTTGCCCCAGGAGCTCTTCTAAGAGGCATTTCCAAGGCCCCCTGGGAGTTAGAAAATGACCCTTTACAAAGAAAATCTTCTGACATTTTTTTACTGTGGCTATCACGAGCTTAAGGTGCAACTCCATAGCTGAAATTCCTTGCTGCACCACTCCGGCTGCTTTTGGAAATGTAATCCTTTGCAAGCACGAAAATCATGACCACATGGCCAAGCAGAGGAAGTTATCAAAGATATGACCACCACGCACATCGCTTAATTGGAGGACACGTGATGTGGTCCACCGTGGTGCCAACGTAGCAGGGTTCTGACACAACATGCTCTTTTTAACACTGGTGATGATAGAGCCACCACCATTCACACCACCAGCCTGATCAGATACAACAGTGGGCTCTGCTTGGTAACGTATTTTCCTCCGCATAATTCAGATTTGCATTGGATCTATCCCGAGGCTGAAAAAGCACCAGTTGCTTTTTTTCTTGGTAACTTGCCTCTTGGTAATACCATAGAGAGGGTTACTGGGAATATTGCAGAGGGCAAATATTTCTCACGGTGTGGGAGACCAATTGGGAGGAGGAAGAAGGGAGGTAGAGAGTAACCAGATGATTGGTGAGAAGATTTGCAACTCATGCTACTGGGTTGAAGTTAAGCTCTAACTTTTAAAAGCTTGCCAAAGCGTTAGAAATCATACATAATATTAACTGTGTGTATTAAAAATAGATCTCTGCTTGGGACAGAAGTCTCTAAGGCGATCAAAAAGGTTTCTGGTTTTTTCAGGCTACGCTTATTTAATAAATAGTCTTCCTATGAGGCTCTACCAGTTTCAGTTCATAGGATCATTCTGTTAATAGTGGCTTCTGGGTGCAAAAGCTAAGCAATAGAGAAACAGCAAAAATATAGACATAGTCATAGCCCAGCCAACTTAAATGTGTTCCTTCTGTAGCATAAACTCTTACTTCGGATTAATTCCCTCTGCGTGACAATTGGCCCGATGGTATTTTCTATCGCTTTAATTCTTGCATTATAAAGCTGTTTCTCTTCTTTTTACCATTAAAAATATAAAAATGGGTCATGCCTAGTATCAGATCCAGTCTGTACGGAGGAGTATGAAGAGCCTTGTGTGGACTGTAATGGAAGCTGGAATAGGGAATCCCCACCGCTTCCCCAGCCCAGACCATGATATATGCTCTTCAGATATATAAGGAACTTAACCCATCATAACCAAGTAGAAACAGACATTCATAACAATGTTTAATAATAATAATATTTTACGCAGACACATGATGTGGCTGTTGATTGCAATCCTGTTTTTGATACAAGCACCTGCGAACCCAGAAGATGTCATCGAGCAGAAAAAGGCTATAAATCCCGAGACTTTCATGAATGTTGTAAGTCAGGAGAACTTTGAATTTCCACTCTGTCTGAAAGTTTGTGGATGTTTAGCTGGAGTAGAGAGGGATGAAGGGTATGTATGTGGAGAGGGCTCGGGTCACGGTGTTTACTGGTTTTGTTGAGCGGTGCAATATGACATTGCCTCCATACCATCATTAACAAGCCCTGCTTCCTGAAGGAGTCCTCTTCCTCCCAGCAGTATTAAGTGCAATTATCAGCTGGTCAGTTAGAGAAGGGGTAATCCCAGCCTGGATTTGATCAGACATCTTCCTGGAGGGTAGAAAGTTGTGCACGGCTCCTCTCCTTCAGCTGCTGCAAGTTGCTCAGGGCCGTGTCCAGGTGAGTCCTTAAAGTCTGTGAAGGTGAGTTTAGATGGACCCAAGACGTGGGCAATAAAATTGCTGAAATTAATCTCTTCCACCAACCGTGTGAGAAAGCGAGCATACAGCAATGTGTAGGCAGGGTCACAGCTGGATTTCACCAGTCTGAAACTTCCCAATCTGTGGAGTTTTCAGCATAAATAAAGCTCAGGCAGAGCCTCAGGAGCCCTGTGACAAATCCTACGGGGCTTGTCTTATTGCCCTTCCAGTCAGCCCAGCTCAGCAGGTTCGATATGCCCTGCCATCTTATCTGCCCCACGCATCAGCTCAGAGCGTGACATGACATGTCCTACCGCCGCTGTCAGCTGTCAGTAAATCCTTTTGGTTTCAATCTTTGGTTTTGGAAACATTTCAAATGCATGTGCTGCTGCATGCTGCAGGGGAGCCCTGATGCTGCCGACTCCCTTCCTGCTCACAGGTGCAAGCCCACAGCTGAGCATCTCCTCTTCCCTTGAGCATCTCACTGGGGTGGGCATGGGATTCAGACAGAGCATCCTCTCTCAAAAAAGTCCTCAGCTGATCCAGAGACACCCTGGGCAAAGCAATGTCCCAGCTGCCACAGTGTTTCGGTTTTGCAAAGGCATCTCAGCAGATGAGGGATATGCTCTTCAAGTCAAATGAGCACCTCAGCTATGGAAAGCTGTCCACCTGGGTTTTTCTTTCCCCAGAGCCAAATGATCTGCCACAGAGGGTACCCCAGTGAGGAGTATGAAGTCCTGACTCGTGATGGCTACTATGTCAGCCTGAACAGAATTCCTCACGGGAGAGAAAATCCTGGGAACAGAGGTATGGCTCTATTTCACAAGGAAGCCAGCAAAAAAAACCCCCTTAACATAACAAGCAGGTGAAGGGATGAACCTTACCAGGCCAAAGGAGTATTTATTGTTAAAGCAAAAATACCATACCCACAGTACTTCTCCAATTTACAGTCAAGGCTTTAGCAGCCAGCATAGGAAAGTGTGGATGCAGCACAGCAACGACCTTTCATATCAAGCAGAGACTTGGTTTTAAGGCTCAGAGGATGCAGGCATATCTTAAGAGAGCTCCTCATTTAATTTTTTCCCCATACATTTGTGACTTGGGGGTTTGAACGATCTCAGGGATGAGCCTGTACATCTGAGTTTTCACATGGTTGTTGTCAGTGGCCACGGTACTGAGCTTGTGGGGATGAGCACCTGGGGTCTGAAAGGCTTAGGAGGGATATCCACAGTTCTCCAGCCTGAGACAACGAGGGCAACCACCATGAGACAACTATGGCAAGGATTTCTTCACCAGGAGACGTCATTAAAATGTACACTGTATGTCCTCTGGCAGTGCAAGAAAGAGGCTTCATTGGCCTGAATTTGGGGTGAGTAAGTAGAGAAATTCTGGTTTAATGAAATGCACTGTTTCTTTCACATCCAGGGGCCAAGCCAGTTGTGTTTCTCCAGCACGGGTTACTCGGAGAAGGCAGCCACTGGGTAGAAAATCTGGCTAACAACAGCCTTGGCTTCATACTAGCAGACTCCGGCTATGATGTCTGGCTGGGAAACAGCCGGGGGACAAGCTGGTCCCGGAGACACCAGCACCTTTCAGCTGACCAGGTTGAATTCTGGAATTTCAGGTGGGCTAGAGTGGATTACAAAAGCACAGCAAACTTCTATGCATGTCACTAACCTCTAGGTAGAGGTGGGTGCCTCCAAGCAGGCAAGTCAGAGCATGTAATCCCTGGGTATTGCCTCCCCCAGACCTCCCAGTGATGTGCTCAGGGAGAATGGAGCACACCTGTGCAGACCTGTCTGCTGACATGGTGCCAACACCTCCCTGCAGCTGCCCAGCCCTGCCGAGAGCACAGGGCACTGCTGCCTGCGTGGGGACGCCCATCCTGTGGAGACATCAGCCCTATCTTGGGGCCTCTGCGGGGACCTCCCCGGCCAAGCACCCCAGCAAGGTGTCCACAAGTGTCGTTGCCACCTCCCCTTCTCCTAGACATTGTCTACAGAAACCTTGTCCCCAAGAACAGCTTTTTAAGCTGCTAACTGCCTCTCCAGAGCTGATCTTCAGAGCAATCCTGGATTTCCCAAGCTCATAAACATGCTTCCAGTAAGAAAAACCTAATAAAGTAGGTCTGTGTTTCACCATATCACACTAAAAGGAACATGGACAGGAACTGGTGCTCCATTCCTTTCTGGGAAAGAGCAACCCTAGGAGCAGAGCTGGTGCTGTAATCCTGACAAGAGCCAGCTCTGGGTCTGCAGAGCTACTGCGTATTGCACCTGAATGCACAGCTGGCCAGGCTCTGCACAGTTTCTTTACCGCTAACCATGGTTATGGGACGACTAAGCCCTTTCAGGGAAGGATGAGGCCACAGCAGGAAGGATGCCTTTGGACCCTGTGCAGTTTCATCCAGCACAGGGCTTTCCTAGCTTGTAGGAATTTTCTCCTGGAAAATCAGCCACAGATGTTAAGCCCTTCAGTATACGAGCAATGCAAGGCAGCCAAAATTCACAGGTAAGTTTGCTCTCCTGGTGTTATCTTATAACCAATACACTCCTGTGTTGCAGCTTTCATGAAATGGCAATGTACGACCTCCCAGCCATGATCGACTTTGTTCTGCAGAAGACTGGGCAGAAGCAGATCTATTATGTTGGCTACTCCCAGGGCTGCACGATCGGTGCGTTAGAAGGGGTTGCACATCACATTGCCTGGACCACCTTGAAAATGTTCATTTTGGTGTTTGTAAGCAGAAAGCAGAGAGGTCCCATCTTTGCGGGCTGCTGAGCAGGCAGACTAGGTAGAAGGTCTCTTGCAATGAGAAGTCCCACAGCAGCCATGCTTTTCATACAAGACATCTGGGAGGACCAGCATGCTCCTAAGGTAGTAAGAAAGCTCCTGGTGACCTCAGTAAGCTCCTTGCTGCAACTATAATTCAACCTAGAAAACCGAATTGCAGTGTTTCACATCAAAACCAAAGGTGTTTTGCATGGAGGGCACAGCTTCTGGTTTCTGATGAAATGCATGGTGCTTCTTTTCACCAGCTGGACCATCAAGGGTATGAGATAACCTCTGTGACGATGATACGATGATACATCCAGTGGTTGATGGAAGATGACAGTACTGTTCCCTTCACCTGGTGAATGGGGCAGGAATTCCCATCAGTGGTAGTCATTGAAGTGCCTCATCAGCCACTTCTGACCATAGGAATAAAGGTGTTGTCTCCTTTTGGACATCTCTAGCACTAATGTTAAGCAGAAAGGTGGCAAGAGACCCCAGATTTCTAATTGCAGATAATGCCAGCTAAACAGACCTGGGCAGCGGGTCCAAGTGAACCCTCAGATTAAGCACCTGAAGAAAGATCGACCAAGTCTCAGGTTGTTTTTCTGTTTTCTCAGCATTCATTGCGTTTTCATCCATGCCAGAACTGGCTCAGAAAATCAAAATGTTTTTTGCCCTGGCTCCAGCAGTGACAATCAAGCACGCCAAAAGTCCCGTCATGAAAATGTCCTTCCTTCTGGACAGGCAATTCAAGATGTTTCAGGTAGGGGATTACTCCATGCTCTCCTTCCCCAAACACACCAGTGTTAGAAAAGGGATCGTGCCCAGATGCAGTCCCCAGGGCTATCCAATGCAGCAGAAAACAGTTAATTTCTGCTGATTTATAAGCACAGACACGATTCAGGTGCAGGTGCACTCCTGCATGGTCACTTTGTTGAGTGCATGCCTTCCTTGCATCTGTAGGATCTTCAGGTGTTGAAACTGGTCTTTCTATGGGGGCATTTGTTGAATTCCCAGACAGATCGTCTGGAAAAGAGCAGCTTTACTGTGTTGATTTTAATGACAGTGAAAAACTAATCCAATGCTTGGGGGAGGTGAGGGGAAAGAGGAGAGTCCCAAATATTGATTTTCTGGCTGTGCATTCAATCAGCATTGCCTCCTGCAATGAGCTGCACACATCTCAGTGAGGCAGGAGGGCAAAGGAGAAGTGGGTTTGACTCCTGTGGGCACCCTGTGCTGCACATCCCCTCACTGCCCAGCTGGTGGGACAGCTCATGGGGACACCAGCCAGCAGTGGGTTGGGGGAAGCGGTCCAAGGGCTAGGCTGCAGGAAGGGAAATGCAAGAAATCAACCTTGTCCTTTGCTTCTGCAGCTTCTGCTCGGCAGAACAGATGCCTCGCTGCGGATGAGGAAGCTGTGGAGGTTTCTCCCCCAGCTGTGCAGGCATCCACTGCTGCACAAGCCCTGTGCTAACCTCTTCTTTCTGCTGGGGGGCTACAACGAGAAGAACCTCAACATGGTGAGTGCGCTGCCCCGTGTGGGGGTGAGGGAGCCGGAGCCCTGGGGTGCACTGCTTGGGAGCACGCAGCAGTGCCCACTGGCTCTGCCGACCCCCTTGCCTGCTGCCTGCCCCCTCCCTGCCAAACACCCTGCCCAGCCTGCTACGGCCGCTAGCCCCCAGCGCTCATGGGCAAGCAGATGCTGCAAGGGCAATGCGTGTCCCTCTGCCAGATCCCTCTCTCGCTGCTTCTCCTCCCCGGATAGGAAAGTCCCTGGGCTCTGCTGGGTGAATGTCAGTGGCCAGGTAGCACTTGATAGCATCTCTGAGTTAGGGCTGCCTGTCACAGAGACCAGCTGTACGTGCCACCAGCACCCCTGGGGTGCAGCCCCTGCTCCTATCCACCCTACATTAAGTCTGCTGAAGCAGCATTTGGGTGACCACAAGTAGTCACTAAGGTCTTGAGCACAGTCCCTGAGCCCAGATGAGGTATCTCTAGGAGCTAGGGGTACCTCATCCTTCATCACCATTATCCTCCCGGAGCTGCCTCAGAACAATTGTTTTTTAATGAAAATGATATTCCTGAACATGACCCAACTCTCTAGGCAGCGTGACTCAGCAGTGGCTGTTTTGGGAAATGCATCATCTGGCAACTGCCATCCTCACTCCTATCCGTTGGAAAGCAATGAAAGCTTGAGTATGTTTCCTTGCAGACACGGCTGGATGTGTACACATCCCACTATCCGGATGGGACATCTGTCAAAAACATGATACACTGGGCCCAGGTAGGTTCCCTGAAACGCAGATGCTTCACCCCTGGGATGGTCCCTTCACTGAGAGTCTGGTGTGTCCAGGGCAGACGTGAGAGGTCGGGGATCTTGGACATTAGCAGCTTGTGAGAAAGTAAAGGCAAGAAATTAGGCATACAGAAGAGGCGCTGGATGCAAGATGAGCTGCCCTGGCCCCTCTGGGGACCAGGGGACACTGGGCTGTGCGCCTTGGGCTGTGCCAGGTAGGACAAGGGAAGGGATGGGGAGGCCACAGCTGGATGCTGGGACAAGTTTAGGGCCCCCCAGGGATCCCCAAAGCAGAGCAAGCCCAGGGACACCATGGTGATGGTGGGTGGAAGCCAGGGCGTACAAGGAGAGGCTGGGGGAGCTGGGTTTGCTCAGCCGGGGACAAGGAGGCAAAGGGGGATCCAATGGCATCTCTTCCTGCCCAAAGGGGTCCCGGAGACACTGGGGCCAGACTCTGCCAGTCTGAGCAACCTGCTGCAGCTGCGGTGTTGGCCCTGCTGGAAATGGGGTCAGGCTGGAGACCCCCACCCTGGTGCCTCCTTGCAGAGCCAAATTATAGGTGACAGGGAAGGCGAAAAAGGTCTTTTTAATCAATGCAACTATTGCGCAGGTATCTGAGCTTTCGCCCTTAGCATAGATGCAACTCTTATAATAACTGGGCTCACTGATGTCTCTGTACTCTGAGCCCGAAGTGTCATGAGAAGCTAAGGATGATCAGGTTGTTGAAGGAAAACTCGCCAACGTGAAGTCCTCCAGCAGCATCTTGCACACACAGCTGGTGATGAGCAGGTTTTCAGAGGCATGAGCATTGCACTGGGGCAGCCAAGGAGTCACATGCAACACCTTGGTTTGTCAACCCATCACTAACAGCATCACCCTGTTAAAAAAGGTGGAAACTCTGGCTTTGCAGGGATGCCACCTCCTCCTGCAATGACCCATGCGAGCACCCTCTCGTGATGTGGTCCCTCAAGGAGGCCAGGAGATGCCAGACCCACGCAGCAGTGCTCACTGGCCCCCCACCGCAGATCTATCCTCTCCTCCCAGGTGATGAAATCGGGAGAATTCAAAGCCTTCGACTATGGCAGCGAAAACCCAGCCATGTACCACCAGGTAGGAGGCTGCAGCAGCAGTGCTGGTGGCTGGAGATGCCAGGGGACTGTCCTGGGTGGTGCTGGGACAGGCTGGCTTGCAGGGGTTGACCAGGACGGCAGTTCCTCAGAGCCCCCTGTGTCCCTCCAGGAGACACCTCCCTCCTACCAGGTGGAGGAGATGCCCGTGCCCACTGCGGTGTGGTCAGGGGGGGAGGACTGGGCAGCTGACTGGAGGGATGTCCGCCTGCTGCTGCCCCGCATCGCCCATCTCGTCACCTATGGCCACATCCCCGACTGGAACCACTGGGACTTCATCTGGGGCTTGGATGCCCCCGGGCGCCTCTACAGCAGCATGCTGGAGCTGATGGAGGGGTCCCAGTAGAGCAGCAGCTCCCCAGGGAGATGCCAGTGGCCTGGCCCCTCCCCCTAGGCTGGGACAGCCCGAGGAAGTGGTGGACATCCCCTGCTGTCCCCTCCTTCCTGTTGGCCTGACACGCTTGTGGTGACAGCGCTTCCTGCGCATCCCTTAGTCGTCGGGGTTTGTCCTCCTCCTTGCTTGAGAGCTCCTCAAGGACCAGTGGCACCATGCAGGCAGGGCAGCGTCAGCATCAACCAAGGCATCAGGGCAGACAGGAGCCACCAGCCGGGCAGCCGTGCTGGAAGGGCCCCGTGATGGTGGCATCCTGGGCTGCACAAGGGGGACGCAGGGATCCTGCCGTGACCCCACAGTGGCTACCCAGTGGGCTGGGGATTAGAGCACCCAACCCACGAGGAGGTGGGAGGTAGCTGGGCTTGTTGGGTCTGGCCGTGGGGATGTAGGGGTGTCTGAAAGCAGCCCCCAGTCGCAGCATAGGCAGGGATGGAGGGGATGGATGAGGCCAAACCCTTCTTGGCAGCAACAGGCGATGCAATGAGGGCCCCCAGCCCCAGCCCCGGATCACAGCCCAGGGGTGTTCAGGTTGGATGTGGGGAACCCTTCTTCCCCCAGACAGGTCCCCAGGGAGGTGGAGGGTCTCCATCTGGGTGTGGGTCAGGACTCAGCTGTGCCAAGCCAGGCACTTGCCTGCATCGTTCAGTCCCCAGGGCTGAGCAGCCAGCTCAGGTCCCCGGGGATGGCTGCATGACTCAGCGCCAACATGCTGGGAATGCCCATCCTCCATCCCTGGGAGCTGGCGGCCCCAAATGCCCCGGGGCCGGGTCACAGGGCCACTCTCCTCCCACAAAGCTGCCACCAGGCTGGTGTCCCGTGGTGGTGTGCAGCCCCCCCCATGCGGTCCCACCCTGCTGGAAAACCAGAAGTGGGGAAAATCCCTCCAAAATAAATGCTCAAAGGGGATTTAAGGAGCCTGCGCCACAGCTCTGACACCCCCGGCTCTTCCTTGCATGTAAATATTTTCCAGGGGGCTGCCCGTACCCACGGCCAGCAGGGATAAACACCACTTGCCCGCAGCGGTGGGGTGACCCCAGCCGCAGCCGGCCAGGCTTGCTGCTTGGCAGGGTGGCATGGCGGGTGCTGCCCGGGGGTCCCAGCTGGGAGCACCCAGGTACCTGTGCCCCACCACCACCGGGGTGGGCAGGAGGCAGGAGCATCCCCCAGGCAGCACCGAGACAGGAACAATCGCTGGCAAAGAACCACAAGGCAGCCTGGAAGACAGGGAGCTTTATTCATGCCCACAATGGCTGGGAAATCACCAGCAAGTGGGAGCCCTGGGCTAGCCCTTGAGGGCAGCTGCCCACCTGCAAGACCGCTGCCAGTGCCGGCAGCTCTCCCCGCTGCTGGAGGGATGCGTAAGGCCAGGCCAGCTGGCTGATGGACCCATCGTAGGCAGCCAGAGGCTCCTCCACCTTGCCGGGCCGGCCAGCCACGGCACCAGGCAGCTGCCGGTGCAGGACAGGGAGAGAAGGAGAGTGGTGAGGTGGTCCCAGGGCTGTCCGCCATCCCAGGCAGGGTCCCCTCTCCCAAACCAGCCTCCTCCCGCCCCTCCATCTTCAAAGCCAGCCGGTTTTTGGTCCCGCTCACTGAGGCCATCGCCTCACCACGAGAACAGACCCCCTGTGAATCCCCTCTCTCTTTTCTTCTCGAGGCACATGGGGGCGGGCCTGGAGAGGTGGGGCGGGGCCGGGGCGGAGGGGCGGTGCTTGAAGGGGCGGGGCCTGGCAGGGCTGGGCCGGGGCGAGACGTGGCGGGCGCCATGGAGGGCGGTGGCCGGCGGCGGGTGGTGGCGGTGGGCGCGGGCCTGGCGGGGCTGGGGGCGGCGCAGAGGCTCCGCGGCCATGGCTCCCTCCGCCTGCTGGAGGCGGGGGACCGCGCCGGGGGCCGCGTCTGTACCCGCCCCTTCGGTACGGGGGAGGCCCGGGGGGGCGGCACCAGGGGACGGGGCTGGGCAGGGGGGGCGGCACCGGGGGAGCGGGTCTGGCCGGGGAGGGGGCGGCACCAGGGGGCGGGGCTGGCCGGGGGCGGGCGGCACCGGGGTACTGGTCTGGGCAGGGGGGTGGCACCAGGGGGGATGGGGCTGCCCGCGGGGGCGCTGCACCGGGGAACGGGTCCAGTCGGGGGGGGCGGCTGTACCGGGGCAGGAGCAGGCATGGGGGAGCGGCACCTGAGCCCCCCCCCCGTGGGGCCAGTCCTGAGCGGGACGGACACGGTGCTGGGGGTGTCTGGTCCCGCGGGTGCAGTGGGACCAAACCAGAGCCGGTCACGGGTGGCACAGGAGGACTGGGGCAGGGGAGAGGGTCCACGGGCTCCAGCTTTGGGGGACACATGGGGTTGGGGGTCCTGCTGCTCCCCGGGGGCTCCTGCCATGTGTACGCCTTGGGGTGACCCCCCTCCCTCCCCTCCCTGCAGCATCGGGGCTGGCAGAGATGGGGGCACACTGGATCCATGGCCCCTCGCCAGGGAACCCTGTCTTCCGCCTGGCCACCCACTATGGCCTGCTGGGCCCGGAGGCTGCCCGGGAGGAGAACCAGCGGGCGGAGGCAGGGGGCCACCCCCCGCTGCCCTCCGTCACCTACGGCAGCTCGGGGAGGGTGCTGAGCCCCCAGGCAGTAAGCGAAGCCCACGACCTCTTCGACACCCTCCTGGCCTCTGCCCGCACTTTTCAGGGGGCCAAGGAGTCACTGGCACACAGCGTGGGACAGTACCTGCGAGCAGAGATTGCCCAGAGGGTCCCTGCTTCTGGGGCAGGTGAGGACGCCCAGCGGCTCCAGCTGGCCATCCTTGCCGCCTGCCTCAAGCTGGAGTGTTGCATCAGTGGGACCCACAGCATGGACCTGGTGGCCCTGGAGCCCTTCGGGGAGTACGTCTCCCTGCCTGGCCTGGACTGCACCTTCCCAGGGTAAGCACGGGACTCTGGAGGGGGACGTGGAAGAGCATTTTGGTGGGCACCCCGTCCCCAGTGGCGCCTCCTCCCGCAGCGGCTACAGCAGCTTGCCTGATCACATGCTCTCGGCTCTGCCGGACGGCACTGTCCTGCTCAACAAGGCAGTGAGGACCATCCGGTGGAGAGGGTCCTTCCACGAGGAAGGGGATGAGGCCAGGGATTTCCCTGTCCGGGTGGAGTGTGAGGATGGAGACGCCTTCCTCGCTGACCACATCATCGTCACTGTCCCGCTGGGTGAGGACACCAACACCTTTCCTTGCCCTGCCTGTCCCCTCCAACCAGATGGTGTGGTTGGTGATGGACAGACGGAGGGCAGGGACTTGCCCAAACCCCTTCCCAGCCTCGGCAACCCCGGTGGGAGAGGGGAGGCTGGCCAGGAGTTTGGGGAGGGAAAGGTATCTCAGACCCCATTTAGGAGCCCAGCCAACAGAGCTGCCCGATCTTCTGCCCAATCTTCTGCCTGCAGGTTTCCTCAAGGAACGCCACCAGGACTTCTTCCAACCTCCCCTGCCAGAGCAGAAAGCGGAGGCCATTCGCCGCCTGGGTTTCGGCACAAACAACAAGATCTTCCTAGAGTTCGAGTGGCCTTTCTGGGAACCCCAGCAGCAGCTCCTTGAAGTGGTGTGGGAGGACGAGTCACCCCTCGAGGAGCCCAGCGCTGACCTGGAGGCCAACTGGTTCAAGAAGCTCATTGGATTTGTGGTCCTCCAACCACCAGAGCAGTACGTGGCTGGGAGCATCAGCAAAGGGGCATCGCGGCCAGGGCAATGGGCATCTTCTGGGCAACCTGAAGGAGCGTCTTGGTCCTGTCTGGAGCTTCAAGTCCTTCTCTGGGTTGCTGGTGGCCCGTGATGCAGTGGCGCTCCTGGGGCAGGGAGGGCATGGTTCCCGGTGATCAGCGGGAGGGCGTCAGGCAGCTCTCGGCCCCATCTTTCCTCCCCAGGCACGGGCATGTCCTCTGCGGCTTCATTGCGGGGAAGGAGTCGGAGTATATGGAGACGCTGAGCGACGCAGAGGTTCTCGGCACCATGACACGTGTCCTCCGCACACTGACAGGTACTGCCACCTTCTCCACCCTCGTCACCCCAACCCCCCCCAGGGAAACGTGCACCCAGATTTCTGGATACCACCCAAAATCCACGCCCGCAGGGAACCAGCGCCTGCCTGCTCCCAGGAGCGTGCTCAGGTCCCGGTGGCACAGCGCTCCCTACACTCGGGGCTCCTACAGCTACGTGGCCATCGGCAGCTCAGGGGACGACATCGATGTGCTGGCTCAGCCCCTGCCCGAGGACCCTGAGGACCCCAGGGTAATTGCTTTTAGCCCAGGAGATGCAGCAGCCGTGGGGGAGCAGGAACCCCCAGGCATGGGGACAGACAGACAGGGGTGGGAACAGAACGCCCCAGGCCTTGAAGAGCACAGGGAGGTGGCATTCCCCACTCCCGCTCCATTCAGGGGTCATCGATGCTCAGCTCACCAACCAATCCCCCTTGGCTCTTCCCCCTGAGCTCCATGGGGGTAGGGGGAACCCCATTTCCATGAAATCTGGGGACACGTAGCTCCTTCCAACCACTTTCCGGCATCCTCATGGCATAGGGTGGGTCTCTAAGGAAGGGAAGGTGCCCACTCCTTGGTCTCTACGTGGCTGCAGAGTGGGTCATGCATCCGCGGGGTGCCAAAGGGCAGGGAGATGAGGCTGGTTTAGTAGGACCCGGTGTCCCCACTGGGCTGGGGGAGGCAGCAGGCCCCTGGCGCTCACCTCCCACCTCGCCACAGCCTCTGCAGCTCCTCTTCGCCGGCGAGGCCACCCACCGCACCTTCTACTCCACCACCCACGGGGCCCTGCTGTCGGGCTGGCGAGAGGCCGAGCGGCTCAACCAGCTCTTTGAGGCACCCAGCCCCGCTCCTCGGCTCTGAGGCGGGAAAATAAAACCCATGCTTCATGGATCGCTGCCGGTCAGCCTCCTTTATTGAGAAATCTCCCCAGCAGAGGGACGCAGAGGCTTCTCTCTCTCCGGAGGGATGGATGTGGCTCCTCGGCTCGGGTCCGGCGGGGAAATGGGGCTGCGGCGTTAGTACCAGTTGGTGCTGGAGATCAGGAAGCGGGTGTCGTCCAGCGGGGCCTGCGCCGGGCCTGGCTCCGGGGTGGGCTGAGGGGCTGGGGGCGGCTGGGAGGCGGGTTGGGTACCGGGCCCCGCGGCAGGGGGGGTGCCGGGACCCGCGGGGGGCACGGGGTGCCCCCCGCGGGTCCCGACACCCCCCGTGCCGCCAGGACCCACCGTCGGGCCCCCCGTAGGCCCCGTAGGCCGCGGCTCCGCCATAGCGCTGAGGAGGAGACGGGAGTGACGCCCGCTGAGGGGCACGCCCCGCCCACCCGACGTCGCTCCGCCCGCTCGACGTGGCCATACCCGCCGCCCCACCTCTCTCGTTCTCGACTGCGGCGTCATGCTCCGCCTCCCCGCGCGTCGCGCTGGATGTGACGCAAGGGAGAGGCGCCGCCGCCATGAGAGGGTGGGCGGGAGTGCTGCGGGCGGCTGTGGCCGGGCCCGGGCCGGTGCCTGGCGGGTTCCGGGAGCGCTTCGATTTCGGCGGCCGCGATGTGGCCTCCTGGTTCCCGGGGCACATGGCGAAAGGTGAGGGGCGGGATGGGGGCGGGCTGACCCCCCGCTTCCGCCGCCGCCGCTCACCCGGCGCTGTGTTGCAGGCCTGCGGCAGATGCGGGCATCCCTGCGGCGCGCCGACTGCCTCGTCGAGGTGCACGACGCTCGCATATCCTCCGGCACGACTCTTCGTGTTCCCCGGGGCAGCAGGAGCCGGCACCCCGGGACCCCGCCCCCTGCACCGGCCCCCCCCCGCCCCCGCGTGCCCCAGCTGTCCCGTCTCCCTCCAGGCTGCCCCTTCGCCCAGTCCCGTGCCCCCTCTCCAGCTCTGCACCAGCCCCATCAACCTCCCCCCCCCCTCCCCCGCCCCCAACTGGTCCCCCCAGTACCTGCTCCCACGCCAGCGCACAGTCACTCTCCTTAGCAGCACTCACATCCCACTGTCGGGCCGTAACCCCATGCTGCAGGAAGCGCTGGGCATCCGCCCGCATATTCTGGTGCTGAACAAGATGGACCTGGCTGATCCCCGCCGGCAGCCGGTGAGCACCAGGGCAGGGCTGGCTGGCTGGCTGGGGGCCCATGGGTCACCGCAGACAGGTGCCAGCAATGCCTCTGCCTGTCCCCTTCAGACAGTCTTGGAGCACCTGAAGCAGCGGGGATGCTCGCACGTTGTCTTCACTGACTGCCAGCGCGATGGCAATGTCAAGAAGGTAATGGGCCAGCAGCCCTGTGCCCAGCCCTGCTCCTCACTGCCAGCAGCTGAGGGCCATGCGCTGATCTCCCAGCCCCGTGGAGAGGCCTCAGTGCCACACTGTGAGGAGGTGACACTGGCTGGTCCAGAGGGATCTTCATTTTCCCGCTCACCCAAGGCGCCCCGTCCTCTGCTTGGCCCCCATTTTGCGCATCCTCCTGGCACAGAGTCCTCCAAGCAAGTGGCTGCTGCCAGCCTGGGCACAGAGCCGCAGTCACAGCCCTTCTCCGTGTTTCTCTGCAGATTGTTCCCCTGGTTGCCAAGCTGGTGGGCAACAGCCCACGCTACCACAGGGCCGAGGTGAGACGCGGGCAGCAAAACTGCCAGTGCATGTGCAGGGAGTCAGGGTGGCCATCTGCAGGTCACCTTCCTCTCCAGCTGGAGGGACGAGGCTGCTTGCATGCATACCAGAAGCACTGGCAAAGGCCAGGCCGTTTCGCTGTTGCGGCTGCCCGTCACTCCTGGGGTGGGTGGCTGATAACTGGCCGCTCCCTGCCTGCGTCCTTCTCGCTTCCAGAGCACCGAGTACAGCATCCTGGTGATCGGCGTGCCCAACGTGGGCAAGTCGTCGCTCATCAACTCCCTGCGGAGGCTGCACCTCAAAAAGGGTATTTCTTTATGGTGCCTGGGCTCAGGGAGGAGCCACTGGCGCAGCCGTGGAGCGGGCGGCAGGGCAGCGCGTTGCTTGCTTCTCTGACCGTGTCTCCTTTCCCCAAAGGGAAAGCCACCGCGGTTGGTGGTGAGCCAGGCATCACCAAGGCAGTGCTGACCAGAATCCAGGTACCATCCCCGTGGCGCAGCTGGCTGGGTGGGTGCTGGCCTCTGCCTCCCTGTGTCCTCTCACAGGAGCTCTGGAAGACCTCGAGGCACACAGAGCTGATCTCAAAGGGTTGCTTGGGTCCCCTTCCCAGCAAGAACTTAAGGAAAGAGCTCAACACCTCGCTCATTAGCCATGTCAGAGTCCACAGTGCTAGTTATCGAGCCGCATGTCCTAACTGCCCTGCCTCCCCCATCCCAGGTGTGCGAGAAGCCCCTGATGTACCTGGTGGACACACCTGGCGTGCTGCCCCCAAAGCTGGGGGATGTGGAGACGGGCATGAAGCTGGCGCTGTGTGGTGAGGAGGCTGTGGCCAGGGGGACGCCCCAAATGTGGCTTCGAGCCCCAGCTGGGACTGGTACCTGAGTCGGGGGCGGGAGTCTGCTGCTCACGGCCCCCCCGGGCCAGTGCATGCTGCCTGGGTGCCCATGGGTGGCACGTGGAGGGCAGGAGGTGTGGCCGGGTCTTGGCTGGGGCTCAGAGCAGGGTTAGGGGAGCTGGGGCTTGACCCTCTTTTCCAGGAGCCATCCGTGACCACCTGGTGGGAGAGGATATCATGGCTGACTACCTCCTGTATGCCCTGAACAAGCGGCAGCAGTTCGGGTGAGCCAGTGAGGGAACCGGAGAGGGCCCCAGGCCGCATCCGCTGCCTGTGGTCCCAAGTGGGTGGTGGAGAAGCTGTCCCTGGGGAATTGACGGGGGTGGGGGGAGAAGCAATGCCAGCAGGGTGTGGGCCACCTCCTTCCGTAGGTACGTGCGGCGCTATGGTCTGGCCGAGGCCTGCGATGACATCGAGCCTGTGCTGAGGCGCGTGGCCCTCGCCCAGGGCAGGACGCAGAAGGTGAAGGTGTTGACGGGCACAGGTGAGTGCTCTGGGAGGGATCTCTGCCACCTGGGGTGCAGGGGCCAGGCTTTTGGGGATCCTGGGGTAACTCCAGGTTCCGCTGACACCTCCTTCCGCACCCACCACCCCCATCTCCAGGGAACGTCAACGTGACGATGCTCAACTATCCGGCCGCTGCCTATGAGTTCCTGCAGGATTTTCGGGCGGGACGCCTGGGCAGAGTGACACTGGACTGAGGCCTGTGCCATGGGGGAGAGGCACCGCCTGCAGCCACGCAGGCTGGGGACACCCTGGTGCCCCATGGGGCTGGGGACACCTTGGAATGGAGCTTTGGTGTGCGATTTGAAGCGGCTCTGCCGGGGCAGCCCCCAGTTTCAGACCACGGGCTGCTGCAAGGGGCCGGGGGGACAGGATTCCCACGGCGGGGGGTGAGGCTGTGCCGTGGTGACTGCCCCGTGGTGTCGCCTTGCGCGGCGATGCTCTCCATGGGCAGTGCGGTGCCCACCCAGGAGGGCCTGGAGGACGGCTGCTGCCTCCAGCCAGGATAAAACCCCTGTGGAGCTGTTTCCTCGCTGCGGTCTTGACCCTCTTGGGGACCTCCATCCCGAAATAAAACCTCCATGAGCAGGGTGCTGGGGTGGTGGCCGTCCCAGGGTCCCCCTCCTGAGCCCCTTGCCCTGCATCCAGCCACACCTGCTTTCTGCCCGGCTTTATTGCCGCCTCCTCGTCCTCCAAACACTGCGAGACCCACATACAGAGGAGCGGCGCGAATGGGGTGCCTGAGCCGACGGGGTTTGGCACGGGGTGGGGGGGGAGGTGGTGGAGGGGCTTCGCGCGGGGTCCTGCCCCGGTGGTGGCGGGTAACCAGGTGAGGCTGGGTGCTGGGTGGCGCAGTCTTGGGAGCCGCTGCTAGCCCAGGGGGGTGGGCTCAGCCCCGGGGGCGGCCAGTCCTCACGACATCGATAGCTGCACTGGGCACAGTCGGGTCCCCCGAAACCATCAGCGGCGGAGAACAGCGGCCAGGGGGCAGAGCCAGGACACGGCCCAGCCCGGCAGGTCCCGGCCTGGTGCGGCAGAGGTCCAGGCGCTGGCAGCAGCCGTCCAGTTGCCGTCATGGTACTCTACACCGTGGCCCACTTTCAGCTCACCGGCCAGCCGGGTCCAGCGCAGGGCAGCCCCTGCTGCCACACCGGCCGCTGCTCCCGCCGCCGCCGCCCCTGCCACTCGCAGGGACGCCCCGGCCGAGCCGTAGCGGGGCACCGCCGCCTTCACCCGGCTGCGGGCGGCCCCCCGGGCCCCGCCACGGGCGGCCCCCCGGGCGCCACCGCGCCCGCCCTTGCCGGCCACCATGTCGCAGAAGGCGGCAGCCAGCAGCATCAGTGCCCAGCACGCCGCTGCGCTCCGCCGCATCCCGCCGCTCGGCCGCCCCTGGGCACAAGGAGAGCCGCAGCGCTCAGCCACGGCCCGCAGGCCTCACACGCCTGCGTGCATCCGCAGACGCATGCAGGAGGTGCAGGCAGGAGTCTGCCTGCACACACACATGCAGGCCCCATGTGTGAGCTACATGTGCACATGCATGCGCATGCTTGGGTTGCACACACATGCATGTCACCTATGTGTGTGCTTGGGCTGCACATGCATGTGTGTCACTCATGCGTGTGTTTGGGCTGCACATGCATGTGTCTCACTCAGGCAGCAGCCCATGGGTTGCATAAACAGCCTCTCCCCCCCGTGTGGATGAGGCGTGCTCTTGCACATGCTTGCACACATAGCCACACACACTCACACACAGCTGTGCACAGGGTGCTTGCACACGCACGCACAAGTTGCATGCACCTGTGCACTCCCACGTGTGCCCACACCCAGGTTGCAAGCATGCGCTCCTAAGCACACCTGTGCACAGCTTATACACGCATGTGCACACCCATGCATGGCTGCATATGCAGCCCCGTGCAAGGCTCACAGACACACTTGCGTGGCTTGCGCACACGCACCGCTGTGCTGATCACAGCTGCCCGTGGGTGCGTACACACTTGCACGCCACTCACGCACTCAAGCGCGTCCCTGGGGCACGCCTGTGCACGCCCCTCCCCCCCCCCCCCCCCCCGCAGCTACACGCACGCGTGCACGCGCACGGCCACGGGGCACATTCACACCCCCCCACGCACGCACACACTCTCCCGGCACCGTGCACGCCGCCCCCACCCGCGGGGCTCACCAGACCCGGGGCTGCCGCTGTCTCGCTCCGCTCCGCTCCTCCCCGGCCGCGCTCCCGCCGCCGGCGCCCACCCCCACCCCCGCTCCACGCGCGGGGGCGCGCGCTCAGGGCCGCGCATCGGCAGGGAGCGCGAGCGGGGGGAGCAGGGCACGGCGCCGACGCGGGGCCGCCCGTGGCGGTGCGTGCAGCCGCGAGAGGCGGCGGGGGAAGCTCACACACCCCCCCGCGGTCCCGCCCCACGGCGCCTCTAAGCCCCCCTAATCCCGTCCCCACCGGGCCCCACTCGTGTACCGCCGCGCGGGGGCGAGGGCAGAATGGCAGGCCGCCACGGCCAGGCCCCGCGGCGTGCAGGGCCCGGTAGCCCCTTCCCCGAGCCCTCCGCCCACGGGAACGGAGCGCCCCATGGCAGAGCGCCAGGGGCGGGGCGCGGCGGCGCCGCCTCGGCCAATGTGGATGGCGCGCTGTGGGGCGGGGCCGCCTCGGCCAATGGGCGCAGGGCGGGGCGGGACGACCGCAGGCAGCTCGGCGGGGCGGGGCCGCTCCGCCGCGTTCCGCCATGGCCGCCTCGCTGCGCGCGCTCCTCCGCCCCGCCGCCGCTGCCGCCGCGCGCCGCCGCGCGCTCCTCCCGCCGCCGCCCCGCCCCCTCCTCGGGGCGCGGGCCTGCAGCGCCGGTGAGCGGGGCACCGGGGCGGGCACGGGGGGCGCCCGGCGACGGGGAACTGGCGCCGTGCGGGGGCCCGCCTCCGGGCACCGGGGCCTGGCCCCGCGCAGCGGGGCGCCAACACCGGTCACCGGGTCCCTGCTCCGTGCACGGGTCCTGGCACGGGGTCCCTGCACCGGGCACGGGCCCTGGCACCGGTTCTCTGCACCGTGCACGGGGCCTGGCACCTGGTCCCTGCACCATGTATGGGCTGTAGCACTGCGTACCAGGGTCCCAGCACCGTGCACCGGGGCTCAGCACCATGTACGGCCCCAGCACCATGCACCCGGGCCCAGCACCGTGCATGGGCCCAGCACCTTGCACGGGGTCCCAGGACCATGCACCAGGGCTCAGCACCGTGCATGTGCCCAGCACCTTGCATGGGGTCCCAGGACCGTGCACCAGCTGCCAGGACCGTGCACTGGGTTCCAGAACCGTGCACTGGGTTCCAGAACCGCGCACCAGCCCAGCACAGGGTGGTCACTGGGCTGCACCTGCCCTGGTCAGGATCGCACTGGGAACTTCCCGCGAGCCCTAGTCCGAGCACCCAGGGTGACATCCCGCTGGCTGCCGGTGACCACTGGCATGCGCCTGCCACCCTGAAGGTCGCCTTAAAATAGTGCGGCGCTGCAGCACATGGCACACGGAGGGTGTGTGTGGGGGGGTGTCTCACCTGGTTGCAGGCAGCCAGTTGCCTAACGGGGCGGTGTCGGGGTGTGGCGGGCAGGGGCCCCGTTCCAGTACCTGGCAGTGCAGAAGGCGGGGGCACAGCAGAGCGTGGGCCTGATCCAGCTGAACCGGCCACAGGCGCTCAATGCCCTCTGCGAGGGGCTGATGGAGGAGCTGCGGCGGGCGCTGGAGGCCCTGGAGAATGACCCGCAGGTGGGGGCCATTGTCATCACTGGCAGCCAAAAAGCCTTCGCAGGTAGGGCAGGGTGCCTCTCCCCACCCCAAATTCTTGGGGGGGAAGGGTTGGTGTCCCATCCTGTTTCTGTTTGCAGCTGGTGCAGACATCAAGGAGATGCAGAATAAAACCTTCCAGGAGTGCTACAGTAGCGGCTTCCTTGCTGGCTGGGACAAGGTCTCCACCGTCCGCAAACCCATCATCGCCGCCGTCAACGGCTATGCCGTGAGTCCCCCCTATCTCTCCTCACGCCCCCCGGTTCAGCCCCAGCACCCCCTGAACCCTCTCTTCCTCCCCTGTCCCAGCTGGGCGGCGGGTGCGAGCTGGCCATGATGTGCGACATCATCTACGCTGGGGAGAAGGCGCAGTTTGGACAACCCGAAATCCTGCTGGGGACCATCCCAGGTGAGTGGGGGGCACCCGCCAAGGGAGGTCCATCCCAGCCGGAGCGGGGACACCCAGGTGTCCCTCTCTGGACCTTTCCCTTCCCCAAATGGCTCCAGGTGCTGGAGGGACACAGAGGTTGACCAGGGCGGTGGGGAAGTCACTGGCAATGGAGATGGTCCTCACTGGGGACCGGATTTCGGCAGCAGAGGCAAAGGAGGCAGGTAGGAGCGCGAGCCAGCCCTGGCACAGCGGGCATCCGGCGGGGAGCCATCCCCCCACTCCGCCACCTCCCACTATCCATCCTAGGTCTGGTCAGCAAGGTCTTCCCTGTGGAGAAGCTGCTGGATGCGGCCATTGCCTGCGCTGAAAAGATCGCCAGCAACTCCAAGCTGGTGGCCGCCATGGCGAAGGAGTCAGTCAATGCTGGTAGGGGCTGGGAGGGGCCAACCAGGAACCCCCCTGGGGGGGCTGCGGGGCCAGGCAACAGGGTCTCCCCAACTTCTCCCTTGCTCTCAGCCTTCGAGACGACGCTGGCGGAGGGGACCAGGACGGAGAAGCGACTTTTTTATGCCACCTTCGCCACCGTGAGTAAGGGGGTCAGCCCCATTGTGGGGGGGATAGTGGGGCTGCTGCAGCCCGCCCCAACCTCACTTTTCCGCTCCTCACAGGGCGACCGCAAGGAGGGGATGACAGCGTTCGTGGAAAAGCGCAGGGCGAACTTCAGCGACAGCTAAGCCCAGGGTGGTGCAGGTCCCCGTGGCTGCCTGCTGCCCATCAGCCCCCTGCGTCACCCTGCAGAGGGGGTCTGGAACCCAGCGGCGAGCAATAACTTGCCTGGGGTGAGACAGCCAGCAGCAGGGACCACCTTTGCCATTGCTATTAAAAAGTTTTCCTGGTGCTGCCGGGAAATGGGGCGTCCTTGCTGTGGTGTCCCCCCTGAGCTGGGAAATGTTGTGATTCATTGAGATGCCCCCACTCCATCACACTGCTCTCTGATGCTGGGCTGGGCAAGAGCAGCCTAGTGGAGCAATAGGTCCATGCGTCCCCTGGGGAGGGGACAGCCTGCGGCACCTTCTTGGGCACAACACCGATGTGCTGAGTTTGCCTGGCCTCAGCCCCACCGGGCTGAGTCCCCCACCCCGAAGCATCATCCTCACCCTGCCCGGGGTCTCAGGGCGAGCCCAAGGAGGGGGATCTCCCAGATCTGGGGGCCCTGCACTTAGCGATAGGTTTCTGGCAGCAATGAGGAGCCCACCAGGATGTGGAAGGGGGAATGGGTTTACTGGGTGGGCTCAAGGGTGGGTAGTGAGGGACGAGTCCCCTCAGGAAGCCCCAGGGGTGGATCCCACCACTCATTTCGCAGCCCAGGCACGTCTCCACTCAGCTGTGGTGGAGATGGTCGCGGTCCTCTTCCGGGCTGCTCTGCACCTCCAGGGACAGTGTCCGGGGTGGCCCGCGGGCATCGGCCTCCCTGGCTTCATCCTGGGGGTGGTGGAGGTGGTCACGGTCCTCCTCCGGTCCCACCTGGGCTTGGCGGGGGCCCCATCGAGCCCAGGCGCTGCTGGAGAAGACCTTTATACCTGGTTCCACCTCTTTGGTGATCTCGCCCTCCTCCAGCAGCTCCACGGCTTGTATGCCCAGGATGCTGGAAGAGGGGAGCAAAAACAGCGAGGAAAGGTCGCAGTGCATCAGGGTTACTAAATATCCTCCTGCCCCAGGGGAATCCCACCTCATCAGAGTGCAGGGTCCCTGGTGAGACCCCCCCCAGGAGGCTGCAATTAGGATCTTGGGGAGCAAATGGCTAATTTAGTTACTTATCCCACGAATGGACTGGATGGGTCCAAGACATTGGCACCACAGCACCTGCAGCTCCCCACTGCCACCAGCAAAGGGAAACCAGCCAGGGCTCAGTGCTCAGAGAGTTTGGATGATTTTGGGGGAAGATGGAGCTGGGAGCCCCTTAATTTTTGGGGGGCGCAAAGCAACAAGGGCGATTTATTCCCCCCTGAAATGCTTTACATTTTGGGGTGTTGCTTTGTTGGTTTTTACAAGCCAGATGCGGGTGCCCAAAGCTGTGGAGAGCGCGGCCGCGTCTTACATTTCCTTGGCCAAATCCTGCTCCACGGCCAGGTCCTTCTGCCCGCTGTCGCTCAGAGCCTGCGGGGAGAGAGGGGGGTGGCAGGGGGGTGGCACAGATCATGCGTGGGTCTCCCTGTGCCCGCTTGTCACACAGGGCAGCGGGAGGGCGAGGCAGAGGGTGGGGGCTCACCTGGGTGCCACCGGGTGCAGGCAGGAGGAGGGCAGCGCCCAGCAGGGCGGTGATGCTGCAGAGCCACACGGTCATCGGGCTGGCAGAGAGATGGCAGAGGAGCCACGTTGGCAGTAGCTGTGTTGGCTGGTGCCTGCGTACACCCTGCGCTCACAGTGTCTGCCTGCATCTGCCTTTATGCAGAGCGCCTGCCTGCACCCTGCACCCGCAGCTCCTGCCTGCATCTGCCAGTGCCCGGGGTGCCTGCCTGTATCTGCCTGCACTGAGCGCCTGCCTGCACCCTGCACTCACAGTGCCCACCTGTGCCCACAATGCCTGCCCGCACCCTGCATCCACAGCTCCTGCCTATGCCCGCAGTCCCTGCCTGCACCCTGTCCCTGCACCCGCAGCTCAGGCCTGCGCCCACAGCTCCTTCCTGACCCCCAGCGCACACCCCTGCCCACACTGCCTGTCCCCCATGCTCTTTGGTGCTGCCCGCTGGGGCCGGTCAGGGACGTACCGCTCCATGGCTGCCTTCCGTGGGGCTGCCCAGCCTTTGCCCTGCACTTTGCCCTGCACTTTGCCCGCTGGCGGGTGCGGCTGCTCCTGGGGCCACCCGTCCCATGCATCCTACGTGGTGCTGGGTGGTGCCAGGTAGTGCTGCAGGTGCTGCTTGGGGAAACAGGGCATGGGATTAACCCCCCAATGCACTGGGGTGTGTGTTCCCCCCGTGCACCTGGGCACATGCAATCCTTATGCCCTGGGGCTCCTGTATCCCCCATGCACTGGGGCACGTGCTCCCCCCTGCCCCATGCACAAGGGCACCCGCATTCCCCATGCACCCAGGTCTTTGCACCCCCCATGCACCCAGGGATGTGCATCCCCCACGCACCATGGCTCATGCAGCCCCATATTTGACAATAAAGCAAAAACAGCCACATTTCTGATCTCTGAATAAATCAACTGTGACTAAATACACTCTGCAAGCAGTGAGCAGAAGCAGGGACCAGCTGAAAGCCTCCTCAGAGCTGACATTCATAGTCTTGCTGTGTTACATAGATAAGGCTTATTAGAGCTCAACCAGGCCCTTGCAAGCAATGGATGTCAGAAGGAAGGAAGATGGACTTCAGGCAGCCTTAGTTCATAGGGTGCTTTGGGTTGGAAGGGACTTTCCAAGGTCATCCAGTCCAAACCCCCTGCCATGGGCAGGGACATCTTCCACTAGATCAGGTAGCTCAAAGCCCCATCCAACCTGACCTTGACCTGTAGAAAAGCACAAGCTTTTCCAACTCATCGGAAGCTGAAGAGCTGGATTTGCCCTCTGAAATCAAACTGCGACGGGGCGGCAGCTGCAGCAACATGCCTGGGCTGAAGCCCTCTCCAGGGAGATGTGATTGCCCCAAAGCCCCCAGGGAGGCATGGAGGAGGTGGTCCAGGCAAGGCAGGCAAGGGGTTGAAGAGGCAAGCAGTGCCTGCTACCTGCTGGTACAGGTAGATGTCTCCCATGAGGCTGCCAGGGCACAGGCATTTGCTCAGCAGTGACAAAGCCAAACAAGGTCAGCTTCAATAAACCCAGCAAAAGGAGAGGAGCCTCATCCAGCGCCATGGCTGCCTCCCCCTCTGCTGCCTGCTCCCCTGCCAGCTCCGGGACTTCTCCAATGCCCCAGGCTGCTCGAACCTCTCCCATGGCTTCCCGCAGCTTGGTGATGTTAGACCATACTCCTGTATCCGGAAGTTCTCCTGGTTGCATTGCAAAGCTTGGAAAATCCTTGCAACCCCAAAATGGGCGCTGCAGGGCGGGCAGGTCTGTGTCCTCCTGCCGGCAGATGATCTCGGGGGGGGGGGGATGCACTCCTGATCCTGCACCCCAAAAGCCCCGGCAGCTTCCGTGAGGATGGGGAGTCCCAGGAGATGTCCCAGCAAGGTGGTGGCCTCTGGCATGGAGCTGCTCCCTCTTGCTCCGTGGGGGGTCCTGCGGGGGGGGGGGGGGGGGGGGGGGGGGCGGCCTCTTTTGACTTCTCTGCTGGTGCAGGTGCCAATGTCTTGCTCCTGCCATGGTGTTGAGCACTCCCCAAGGTTGGTTGTAACCCTTCCCCTTGCTTCTCCCCCATGTCCAGCATGACGCGATCCACCTCCATCACACGGGCACCTTCATCTCTCCTACAATAGGAGGAAAATGGGTGATTTTGGGGCTTACAGTCCCCAAACCATTTGCCAATGCTTTTTTTTTTTCCCTAGGAGATAAGCTTTGGAGGTGTGTGTGAGTCCAAAGCCTCTGCCCCGCCCCCCGACCCTGCCGTCATGGGTTACACCCCGTTTCACCTAGGGGACCCTGTTTTCACGCGGGGGACGGGTGAAGGCAAGCTCCCGGCAGCAGCTGGGGACACGCTTGGGGACATGCTGAATGCGTCATAAAAATTCCCTTTCCTAGCTATATTAATTTTATACTATGAAAGTGTATGGATTTTGTTAATATAGATTTAGTTCACATTATACACTGCAATGTGATGAGGGAGTGGAGTTTTACTGGAGACTTTGGTATTATTGTTCATGCTTAAGTAAAATAAACTGAAGGCCAGCCCGGCTTGCACACTTCATCCCTGTCAGCTTTGCTTGGCCGCAGGGTGGTGTGCTCAGAGAGAGGTGAACATTGACTGCCTGGGGAAGGGGTGCAGGGATGTGCATGCTTGTGTGCTCTGCGCATATGCATGCAGCTGATCTCTATGTATGTGCATGCAATCTATCTGCATCTTTGCCTGTGCCTGCAAGTGCATGCTTTGTTGCACACATCTGCATGTTGTGTGCACACTGTATGCGTGCATGCTGTACATATGCCCGTGTGTGCATGCACGTGCCATCTGCATTGCATGTCTATATGTGCATGTACACGCTGTGCACATTTGCTGTAAGTACACGTGCCTGTGGGCTGTGTGCTTGCATACACGTGTGCAGGTGTGTACTGTGCTTTTCTATGCGTTTGCTGTGCCTGTATTGTGTGCCCCATGTTTGCACAAGTCCATGTGTGTGCATGTGTGGCATGTGCAGGTATATGCCGTACACATGTATCACGCTCGTGTGCATCTTGGGCCATGTCTGTGCTTGCCTGCAAATGCGTGTGCACGCTCTGTGTGTGTGTGTGTGCACGCGCACCTGCTGTGCATGCTTGTACACGTGTGTGGATCATGCCAGGGTGTGTGCAGGTGTGCTACCTGAGTCCCACACTGTGCTTGCATTTGCTTGCACATGGTTGTTTGCCGGTGTGTGCATACGTGTGCGTCCGACCAGTGTGTGTCCTTCTGATGGCCACTGCTGGGTAACTCCACCTGCTCCTGCCTGCACCAACAAGCAAGGGGCCGGAAAATTTTGCTTATGACAAATCCCACAAGGGGAAAAAAAAAAGGAAATGCAAGTTTTGGCTTGAAATAAGTATTTTTGAAAGCCACTGGGCAGCTGGGAGACTTGCCCATGGACTCTGGAAAAAGATGGTAACCCAGAAGAGAGCTAGTCATGAGCCCTGAGGCTGTAATTGCAATTTTTATTTTTTAATAGCAAGGGCAGACACTCAGAGACCTGGAGTCTGGGAAAAAGGAAGGAAGGAATTTCCAGGTGGAAACTTAGGACTTAAACACCTAAGGGAGAGCAGATTGGGCTGCTTCTGCATGATCTTTGTACCATCACGTGCCAAAGGCTGCAGGCATCTCCAGTGACGTGGTGCCTGCTTCAAATTTCCAGTTATTCCAGTGGGGGGAAAAAAGCCTCATTAGGGGCTTCCAGTGTTGGGAAGTGATTTTTGATCGTTACTAGTCCCTGCTGATAGATGTCCCTGGGCAGACATGGGGCAGGAGCACCAGGGTGGTGGCCACAAAGGTGGTGACAGAGCCTGGTCTTCTCTGGTCTGTACCATGGCCGGTCTCTGGGGGACCAGCAGCCTGCTGGGGTGAGGGCTGTGCACACAGGGGGGTATGGAGGGGTGGGGTGGGGGTGCATGGAGAGGTGTGGAGGTGTGCTTGGGGATGTGTGTGCACATGTGTGGAGAGATGTGCTTGAGGATGTGTGTGCATGGGTGCTTGTGGGGGACAAGGGTGGGTGTGTGGTGGTGCAGGGGGGCAGTAGTGTGTGCAGGGGGGTGTGCATGGGGGCTATGGGTACAGGGGTGTGTGCACAACAGTTGATGAGGGGGTGAGCATGGGCTGTTTGGGTACAGGGGGTGTGCGCACAGGACTGCAGTTAGTGTGTGTACAGGTGTGCACGGGGGTATGGGTACGGGGCAGCTCGGTGGGTGGCTCTGTGCCCTGGCCGGCTGCTCCCCTCTCCCCCCTTCCCCACCTGGACTTCCCTCCATCCTCCCTCCCCTCCTCCTTCTCTCCCTGCCTCCCTCCCTCATCCCTCCATCCTTCGCTCCCTCCCTCCGTGCCTCCTTCTGCCCCTCTGGCCTGGCAGCAGACACTCCCCAGCACCCGCTGTGCCCAGTGCTGCCCGCCCTCCTCCGGCAGCGACCCTGGCTAGAGGGTTTGCTGTCAGAGACAGCTCTCTCCAGAGGCTGCTCCGAGGAGCAAGGATTAATGACGGACAAGCTGGCTGAGTTTAAAACAGAGCAAAGCATTTTAAAACTCGCAAGGAAATCATCTCCCACATCTCTGTAAGCATCATTCCCTGCTCCTATTTGCAAGGATTTTTCAAAGCCCTTTTTATCCTTTGTTCCTCCCAGAGAGAGGGTAGGGGAAAAAAGCAATTATAGATCTAAGCTTCTTGGATAAACGCCGTTCCAGCAACCTCTTTTTTTCTCTTTATGGACAATTTTATAAATAAGTGTCACGGTTCAACAGCACCCCGAGACCTGGCGGCAGCACGCTGAGCCTGGCTCTGCATTTCCAATCAATCTTTTCTCCTGACAGGAAGAGACTAAAAAGGAAGGGAAAGACGCAGGGGAAAAGCCTCCATCTCAACCTGATTTTGCGGGTATTTGGAGCAAAGGGAGGTTCATTCTGCACCTCTGATGCTGCCTGGGCATAAATTCTCTACGAAGCGATTTTGTAAAAATTCCTTTTATTTATTCATATAGTTGGAAGTCACTTTAACTCCCCGTGGAAATGAGCTGCAAGGCACCAGACTGCTTTTCCTGGCCCGGGCAAACCTTTTGCCTGGGTTTCAGAGCAAGCGCCGCAGAGCGGAGCAGACTTCAGCAAGACGGAGAAGATCAGAGTTTGGGACCAACACTTTTTTGTTTTCTTTTTGTCAGTAGTTCCAGCTTCTGTACAGTCAGCAGACTTTGCCTTGGAATTTCTTGAATCTATTTTTTCCCCCAAAAGGCAAAAAAATCAAAAAACCCAATCCTGCGTAGTCTCAGCTCCAGCAGCTGATCTCCTCTCACCTCCATGTTGCAGCGCTCTGCCACAGTCCGAGACTCTTTCTGCGAGCGACTGCTGTGGAGTTCAACCCGCCCTGCATGCTGTCCCAAGGGCTGTCCTCGCTGGGAGCTTTTAAAAACACTGTGAGAAAATTAAAGAATGAAATTAAAACAACTAAATATTGTTGTAATCTACACCGCTCTTCCTCTGGATTTTATTTTGATTCTCCCCTGTGCAAGCAGGGCTGGCAGGGAAGCATGACACCCTGTCCCCAGGCCACCTGAGGAGGCTGGGGGGATGCAGGGCTTTCTGCAGGAAGAGGGAACACGATGCATTTTGCTTGGTGTTATTCCTGCTGCATTTTTGGCAGCGATTCCATGCAAGTTTTTCAGAAAGCCTGTGCAATCCCCACAGCTGCCTGGAGTTTCAGAACAGCATTTGCCATTTCCAAGCTCAGGCAAGATGCAACAGTCTATCTAGAAAACCACTGCTACCCAGAGTGGTCCTGGCACTGATGGGATACAAAAACTCACGGCACAGAGGCAGATGAATTTATTTGTAGTTTGATTTCAGAGGGTATCAGAAAAGAGCGCATTGTGTCTCAGGAAGGATAAACGTAAGCATGGGTCCACTCTGAAATGCTGCCAAAGGGAGGTGGTACAGAGACCCCTCCCAAGATACTGATGTATCCCAAACTGCTGCTGCACAATCCCTGTTTTTGCCCTTCTGCCTTCCCTGTATGGAGCGGGACCCTCGCATGCAACTGCAAGTATGCCTGCTCGGCCAAGGTGCAATTGCTAACGCTTGTGGTCGGCAGCGGCCAGTGCCTCCTCATCTTGCAAATATCTGGTGCACTGACCTTCAGACTTTCTTTCTTGGTCCTTTAAATCCTCGGGTGGCACCTTGTCCAAAGCAAATTGTGGATGGGATCCTGGAAATGGAGACACACTTTAATATACATTAACAGCACACCTCTCGCAGGATCACCGGGACGCTTTATGCTTTGTGTAGCATTTCAAGCTCCCAGAGTGGGAAGAGCAAGGTATTGGAGGAGCAGGGCATCTAAATCACCACAGTGTAATTCAAAAAATGGGTGAAATACTGGTCTGCTTTCCCATTTATTCTGCACATTTCATTTACGTTCTGGAGGCCTCTCCTCTTTTTACAGCTGGTGTAAGGTGTTACAAAACGTAATATGCTATTGGGCAGCTGCAGTGGTTTGTTGTGGAAGCACATGATTGTGAAGAGGAGAGCAGAAACAGCAGTAAAAGCGTGGCCTTTCAGTAGCAAATTTTCCTTTTGACCTGCAGTATCACATTGAATTCAATGGACGGTTTCTTTCTGGTTTATAAGCTGTTACACTGGACAAAGCAGTGAAGTTTAAAACGTCACCATGGCAGCTGCTTAGGGACAGGATTTTGTCAGGCAAACCATGACATACAAAAGCAGACCCAAGTGGCTGTAGTGCGTTGCGAGCGCTTTCAGACTCCACAGCTCGTTAGAAAGCCCTGAATCAGCAACGCTCACCTCATCTTACAGAGGTAGAGCGGAACACTGACGTCAGCAAAAGCTAGAGGGAGCTGAGGACAGAAGCAGGTTTCCCTGTGGGGTGCTCCAGCGCGGTCGTGGGCTCATCAGACTGTCAGCGTGTCACATATGCAGCAAACTCAAAACACGAGAATTCCTTTGCTAACTGGAATAGTTCAGGCAAAACCATATTAACCTTTATGCTAAGAGATGATTAAAATGATGAATAAAATTACACCAATCCGGGGGCTGGGAAGAGGGTGGTGACCTTTTGATGGCTACCTTGCATCTCGTACAGGTTTTAAAGCACATGATGAGGGGGATTTCAAAAGTCAAGCCAACATTAGGCAATTCAGTTTCAACTTTCTGTAAAGTTTAAAAAAAAAAAAAAAAAAGGGCAGAAAAATCTGCTGCTCCAGCCTCACAAAACATAAGATCCAGAGCAGGATGTTCACCTGCTTTATTTGTGCCTTGTCCTGCAACTGCATGGGAGCAGAGACAGCTACAGTGAAACACACCAGCTCAGCCTCGAGTCTGCTAGGATGGGAAAGTGTTACAAAGCAGGAACGAAACTTAAGTATTTTAAGACAGAGTTCTTATCTTCAGACCCATGCCATTCTGCAATACCCTGGGAAGAGACCATGGGCGGGCAGACTAAGAGAAACTTATTGACACGGCTTTCACGGCGTACGCACACTCTGTCCTTCCTTAACGCTTTCCTCTTTTAAAAATGGCTTTTAAAACATACATGGAAATCCTACCTCTTATCTTCAACACAGAAACACCCTGAGTCGTGCTGCACCAGGCACTGCAAAATGCAATTAAGATGATATGGTCCTAGCCGCAGAAATTTTTGCCTGTGGAGGCCAACAGTACAGTCCTGGATTTATAGAGTTGTTTCTCTGGCACCGAGGAGCCAGGGCTGGCTGCAGGCTGAGGGATCTCCATGTTCTCACTGGGTCCTATTTCTATGGGGTCCACTTGGAATTGCTCCAATGTCTCCATGCTCACATCCATCGGCATGCTGGCACCCTGCTTCATGGGAGAGCTCACGTGCTTGGGGCCACTGCAGAGAGAAAATTTTACATGCTTTCTCAGCAGCTGGCACGTAAGCACAGAGGCAAAGGAAATGAAAGGTATTTCATGATGAAACAGCTCAAGTCCAACTTGGGTGAGTTACTGCATGGAGGCACAGAGATTTGGCTGCGCAAACCACCAGGAACAGCCAAAAGGCTGCTGGAGAGCTGCGTGATAGGCTTGTATGAGTTTCTACTTAAGTATTCAGGGTTGCTGCATTATAGCACACAGCTTTGTCCACAAGTTCTTTTCTTCAGTCCATAAAGCGTAACTCATTCAATGGGCTCAGAGGGTTGGACTAGAAGGTTCACAGGGTTCACACCAGGCTACCCAAGCAAGCTTTGAAAGACTCCACAGACCCAGTCTCCTGTACCTTCCCAGGGCCACACCACCCTGCCAGGCAAGAAATCTTCTCTCCATTCCATCACCCAGTTCTCTGAGGAAGGTGTTAAACAACATCAGTCCTTGTATTAATCCCTGTGGTGAAAGCAGTGCTTGAAATGAGCAGCCAGCTGAGAAAGCCGTTGGCCAAACTTACAAAGCCTCCCTCTGGTCTACTTGTGCTTTTGGGGAATGGGAATATTGCAAAGGGTTGGAGAGCAAAGCAGGAAACGTGCACAAAGCAACACAGAGAGATGCTGGGCCTTGCGTTTACACTTGAGATGGCACAAAAGGGAGCAGGGCCTGGAGCCACACGGGAAGAGAAATAAAATGCGCTTCAACATTAAGATAAAGTAAAACATTGCCACAGAAAGACTTGCAAGTTTACCTGTTCTTACAAGCAGCAGAAAACACCATTTCTGAGCCTCTTAGGATATAAACTTGCTTACTCTGGAAAGGGAGTGAAACAGCAGAGGAGCACATCATCACCTCTACAGGGAAAAACCGGTTGTGCTATTGCAGTTCTGCAGTTACCTTTTCACTTTCTTCGGTCTATCAAACCGAAAGTCAGCAGGATAAAGGTGAACGGTGACCAAGTGATCCTTTCTGTCTTTGCTGCTCTTGAACTTCTCTGCACAGGCTTCTACCAGACACTTGTACTGAAAGGCAGGGGAAAAAAAAAAAAAAAAGACATAATTGGAAAAGGCAAGCGGTGTCAGCTGGGGACGTGGGTGCCCTCCCCGGTCAGTCTCTAAGGATGCCAGCCCACGCCCTGCACACCAACCATGACTGAATGGCTGGGCAGGGAGACTCACCATGTTTTGCTTCTCAGCCATTATCTGGAAAAGTGAGTCATGCCACTCCAAGATATGAATATCCAAGAGATGCCCCGATGGAAAGGAGCGCTTGCAGAAGGAGCAGACGTTCCTGTGCAGCGTGTTGTAGTGGTGCTCGTAGTCCTCCACTGTATCAAAGACCTGGCAGCACCCAGAGATGTGGCAACTGAATTCAGACACCCTGCAGGGAAATTAGGACATCCGTGACTTCAATTAAATTAGAGCCTTAATTTCAGCTGCATATATCCCTCTAGATGACTTTATTTACTTGTGGCATTTTTTGTGAATAATACTTAAACTTGCACCTTAAAAGGTGCAATGGAATGAAGATTATGAAGGTACTGGCAGTTGGAAAGTCTTATTTGCCGGCTTAAGCATCATATACATTATCATCCTCTGAAGTAGTGCTTCAATTAAGAACATCAAGCAGCAATGTGAAAAATAAGCTGTTTGACCTTAAAGTTGCAGCTGTGAATTAAAACTTTGTGCCAATGCTGTTTAACAGGCATCTGTAGGAGAACCTCACACAATCCTCACAGTACTTCCTCAATTTTGTATACAAGAGCAGGTTTTAAAGCAAGCTGAAGATTCTCCCCCAGGCTTAGCCTTCCTAATTGAGACTGTCTGTACTACACAGCTCTCCCACTGTTTTGACTGAGTGCATAACATGCCACTTAAATCCTCTTGTTTAGCTACAATCCCAATTTTCAGCCATATTATAGATGCCTTACCTGCTTATGGGGAACTCCCAGTGAAATGATGTCACATCCAGCAAGCACAAGAAGTCAGCATTTAGACAGACAGCTGACTGCAGGACAAAATACCAATTTTTGACCTTTTCAGCAGGATATTGAGGTCTGCAAACTGTATCACCTCATTTTCCTTTTCAAACTGCTTTGCAACATGTCTGTGTCTTCTCCCTTTTATTTCTCCTCCTCAGCCTCTAAAGTCCACAGACAAGAGGAACGGCACCCGTCCCAACATCACACCCGTACAACACAAGCGGACAGGGTTCATACCAATGGTGCCGCATGCTGACGTGACACGCAGCGGGAGATATGACCTAAGAGGCACACCTGCAGCCACCACGATACCTGGGTGGCGTGCGGGCCCTGTCTCACTTACTTGGGTCTCTCCGCCACCTCCGCGAGGCTGGTGAGGACGCCCTGGAGGTAGAGATGCCTGTGAACGTCCCCATCCTAAGAGAGGAGCAGAGAGAGGCCGTGGGCAAGCAGGCCTGCCTCCACAGAGCAAACCCTTTTTCTCCACAGAGACAGGTCGCGGCGGGGCCCGCGCTGGGAGAGGTCCGGGAGGGGGCTCTGAGGGAGCACGGCCGTTGCCTTCCACACAGACCGGGCCCGGAGGCCCAGACCCATGAGCCTCGCCCGGCGCGGGGAGGCCCCGGGCCGGCTGCCGGCGGGAGGGCAGCCCCTCACCTCGAGGAGCGGGTGGTGAGGGCCGAAGCGGAGGCGGCGAGGGGCGAAGGCGAAGGGCGGCGGGACGCGGGGCGGGGGCAGCGCGGGGGGCGGCAGAGCGCGGGGCGGAGGCGGCGCCTCCCGCAGACGGCAGCGCAGCCCGGGCGGCAGGGGCAGCATCGCGGCGGGGGGCGGGGGGTGCGCATGCGCGGGACGCGCTTCCGGGCGCCTGCTCGGGGGAGCGCGCATGCGCGGCCGCGCTTCCGGGCGCTGGCGGCGGGCACTTCCGGGCGGGTAGGTAGGGACGGGACGGGGTGGGGCGGGGCTCGGGGAAGGCGCGGGTCCCCCTCGGACGAGCCGGGGCGGGGAGCGGCCGGGAAGCGGAGGGACCTGCCGCGGCACCCGGGCGGGGGTCTCCGGCCCCACCCCGCTCCCAGCAGGGCCAACGCCTTAGCTGCCGCCGGTCGCTAGGGGCCGTGTGCGGGCAAGTCGGGGCGTCCCCGGGGTTGGGGATCCTCCACCGCTCGCGGCCCCTTCCCAGGGACACCCCGCTCGCACGGGGACGGGCTGTTTCCTTGGGGCCGGCCGGGGTTTTCCGTGCTGCAGCTTGTGCCGGTGCCTCTGGGGCTCTCGCTGTGCCCCTCCGAGCAGAGGAAATCACAGTTGGATATTAGGAAAAGGTGTTTCCTCATGAGGGTCAGGGCCCCGAGCGGTGGGGGAATCTGGATCTTTGGAGATATTTGAGCTTGGACTGGACAAGGCCCTGCACAGCCTGCTCTAGTTTGACTCAGTTTTGGGTGGAGAGTTGGCCCGAGGCTTGCAGAGATCCGTTCCAGCCTAAACGATTCAATGATTTTGGTAAACCAAAAGTGTGTCTATATGCTTGATATTCTGCGTCTCTACAGGGTGTCACATTAAACTTTGTACTTGCATGATGCCTCAACCAGACTCTTAATTCTGACGCCATCATCTAAGTAACTTCACAGAATTTGGTTCTTGTCTGTTAATAAAATGGGCAGTAGAATTTTCCCTAAACTTGGAAAAAACTGCTTTTGAATAACTTCAGAAGCAGCAGCGTGGGTGGGCTGCTGAAGCCAGCAATTTCAGCTGTGTCTGCAGTACACGAACCAGCGCTTCTTGCAACGACTCTAACTTTTCCACCACCGGTGTGGTTTTGAGATTGAAAAATCCTCTGCTGGCTCACCTACATTTAAGGTAGGGTTTGTACCAGTATAGTTAAATCAGGCACAATAACGAGTATCTCTGTTTTGCTTGCTTCCTCCCCTCACATGTATTTCTTTGTTCCAGTCAAGTATTTTAGCATACCCTGCAGACTTATAATGTAGTCAGGAAATGTTGTTTGTGTGGGTATATTTTCATTTGCAGCAGTAAAATAATAACTTACCGCCTTTGTTTCTGCGTCCCACGGAGCTTGTAGCCTCAGGTGGGAGTATGAGTGAGTTCCGCATTCACCACGATGTCAATGAGTTGCTCAGCCTGCTGCGCGTTCACGGCGGGGAAGGAGCCGAAGTCTACATCGATCTTCTGCAGAAGAATCGAACGCCTTACGTCACCACGACTGTCTCTGCGCACAGCGCGAAGGTAAGTCTCGACATACTGTAATCACAGCTGAGACGTGTTTCAGACCCTATGGGGGGGGGGGCCGGCCAGCAGAACCCCTGAGGCGGCATGCTTCCTTTGCAATCACTGATAGAGATTCCATCGGCTCTGAGAGCACAGTCCTCCCTAAGGAGAAATTCAAGATAAACATTCCTCAGTGTGATTTCTCTTGGCCAGTGATGTGAACTACCTTTTCCATACTCTACTATTCTGTGAGATAACTTGACTTCTGTGGGTGCGGAGCTGGACACGTGTTGGGAGGGGTAGTGGCTGTACCAAGTTTTTCTGAGAATAACGGTGAAATTGTGTTGGCATTGGTAAAAAAAATGGGGTAATCTGCTCTGGAATCTCAGTTTAGGGTACAAAGTAGAAAGATTATATCAGGAAAAAGGTAAAATCCTTGCATCTTGGAGAGATTGGTGAAAGAACATGAGAAGGATTGTTAGAACAGGGGGGGGAGTTCAAAAAAGGAGCTGATTTTGTGCCTGTGATGGTTGTTTCAAATTTGAATTAGAGGGGTTGTCCTCTGAAGGAGTAAAATGAAAAAGAGTAACTGTGTGAAATGCGATTATATGAACAATAGTTGACTTTTTTCCTGAATATCTCCCAGGTATTAGGGATTAAAGCCTGACACTCTCATGACCGGGTATACTTCTGTGGCCATAATACTGGTTTTCATTGTCGTTTTTAAAAGCAATCCATCAGTCAAGCTATAAGTGCTAGAAAATTGCCAACTCTGTCTGAGAGTTCAGATCTTTGTAGCTTGAACTGCATGTTTTCTCTAATTCCAGTCTTAAGCATCATTTATACTGACAGCTACAGTTCATTGACTTGTAGAAAGATTTAAGTAGGAGGCACAGCTGGAGATCTGCAGTCCAACCCCTTGCTCGCAGCAGGGCCAGCATCACAGCTACAGCAGACTGCTTAGCTGCCTTTGAAGATCTCCAGGAGATTCCTCCATCGCTCTGGCCGTGTCCCAGGGTCACCTCTCTCTCCAGAAAGGACTGTTTCCCTAGGTCCAGTTGGGATTTTCCATGTCGCAATTTGTGGCAGTGCCTGTGGTGCTTTTGCTGTGCCCCTCGAAGCAGGGTCTGTTACCCCTTTGGGCAATGGGCAGTATGCCTCACCGTCTCCATCGCTCTGCACTGGGCTCAGTCCAGTTTGTTGATGTTTCTCTTGCTAGTGGAGCCCCCAAAGTGGACCCAGTGTCCAGATATGGCTTCATCAGTTCCAGAATCCGTTAATAAACCTGCTGATACAAAATTATATTGCTTCAGACTGAGCATGTGCAAAGCGAGCCCTGCTACAGATCTTGTGCTTACCTTCATCTTTTCTCTCCTGCAGTCCCTTCTCCATCACCTGAAGTGCCAGGACCCTCACTCTCTTCCAGCATAATTGTTAGTAGGAGACCAATGCTGCAGCATTCAGTCCAAAACCCATTCCCTGAAGTACTTCAGTGGCAGCCGCAGCCGGCACCTTGTCTCCATCTTTGCACGATGCTCCTCTTTTGAATGCTGTGATAATAATATACATTAAACATTTAATATTAATGTGGTGTTTTACAGGTAAAAATAGCAGAGTTTTCTCGAACTCCTGAAGATTTTTTAAAGAAGTACGATGAGCTGAAATCTAAAAATACAAGACATCTAGATTCTTTAGTTTATCTACTGTCAAAACTCACAGAAGACAAAGAGGTTTGTTTCTCCTTTAGAACTGGATATGTTATAAGTATTCAGCAGTAGCAACAATGCAATGATTTTAAGTACAGGATGCTTTCTGATGACAGTGTTCAGCGAAATGCGTTGAAATCAACAGATAATCAGTTCTAGCATTTACTTAATTATTAAAGCACTACTGAGAATTACACTCCTCTTGATATAAACCACTAAGACACAGGAAACTGGGACAGAAAGACCTGTGGTCTGATTCAGCACAACCGTCTTACGGTCATACGTTTTCTGCTTTAGTGTGTGCTGACCAGCGTTCACAACATTTTTTCTTTTTTGTGTATGTACAGACACTCCAGTATTTGCAACAAAATGCTAAAGAAAGGGCAGAACTTGCAGCAAATGCAGCAACCAGTGGCAGCACAAATTTTTCCATTCCCTCGTCTACTTCCAAGATATCTCTACAGGAGCTCGAGGAGCTACGCAAGCAGCTGGGCAGCGTCACAGCCAACTCCAGTGTACAGCAGGTACTGTCTTTTCCCAAGCTTTGGGTACAAAATCTTTTCCTTCTGCTCATGTGTATAGCTGTGCTCTTAACTTTTATCATCTGGTGGAATTATAAATGTTCCTATCTGTGCAGACAATCTAAATTATCTCTCAACATTTATTTGTCAGATTATATTAAATCTTTGTGCTGTCCTTAATAAAAATGGCCTTTTTCTATTTAAGTCAGTTAAGGTAAGTCAAGTTTAGGCCACAACAGTTCTAACTGGCGGGGGTTAATGTAATTTCATTTTCCCATTTCAAATGACTGCTTTAAGCTGTGCTGACGTTTTCTTTTCTGCCTGTGGCAGTGCTTGCTCAGGAGCTCAGCAGCCATTGTGGCGTGTCCCCATCTCCCTTCCTAGGAGTTCTGCTCTCTCAGATAATGTGGGTACAATGCGTCACATAATCATTCCCCAAGTGGACACAGCCATTCCCTCTACTTAGCTATTTGAGCTCCTGCAATAAATGCTGCAAAGTGATCCCAAAGACAAAAAGGAAGAAAAAAACCTACTGTAGAAGTAAACTGTATCATTGCAAGACACAGGCTTAGAAAACAGTTAAGCAAGCATTTCATTATCAGTAGGCCAGGAGGTAGGAAGTGCAAAAGGGCAATTATTACTTAAAATCGTAACTTCTATTTCCTATAATCATTTGTATAAATAACCATACTGTGATGGGTTGACCTTGGGTAGCCACTCTATCACTTCTCCTGCTCAACAGGATGGGGGGGAGAAAAATACGACGAAAAGCTTGTGGGTCAAGATAAGGGCATTCTGGCTGCGGAAGGCAGAGAAGCAGCTGTGTATGGACAGTTATTTGGACAGAGGTGAAAGAGTGATAAGGTCTGTAGTGAGTGAGCAACTAGGCAATATGTGCAAATGCTTCCATTTAAAATTTTGCAGCTTACCTTTGTCCCAGAGGTTTGTTTCTGTTCTGCCTTCTGATGACTGGTCAATAAAATCTAACAGGGGACAAGCCTCCAGACTCTGCATGTGACTGTTTCTGAGGATGCTGGCCTGTTTGTGAATGCTCAGAAATCACACACTGGGGTCTTCTCTGTCTGCAGTCTCTGTTGTGGCAGTCCTGCACCCTCGCTCAGTGGAGGCTTATTGATGTCTTGTTAGTGCACGGGGTCTGTCTGTATTGGTGTGGTGTGTGCTTCACTCAGCTGCTCACTCTGCGGCACTGCTGGCCCTGTCTTGGCCATGTGGCAGCATTCATATTCATGATGCATCCTACTAACCTTTGCTGTTGAGCTCTCTAGCCGTGGCTGTATATGGTTTATTGCCTGTGCTAGCTCCTCAGCAGATATGCAGTTGCTTTTCAGTCTGTGAAGATCTTTCTGTGGCAGTGGCTGAGCAGAGCTAACACCTTCCAGGGAACACCCTCCTGTCCCTGATGAAGATGATGACAGTAGATGATGCATCTGCTACCAAGTGGGGAGTTTGCTGTGGTGGTCAGATCACTTCAGGCCATCAGTGGCTAGAGGAGTAGACCCTCCATGTTCAGTGTTTTGGGACACCCGATTGGTCTCTCAGCTTGAAGAGCTGCATGTGATGATGGAGAGTTCAAATCCTAAACAGAGAAAGTCCAACCCCCTCCCCCTGTCAGGCAGTGATGAAACCAGCCTTGTTCCACATACACTGTGAAATATGTGTCTGCACAGACTGAAATACATGCCTGACTCATCCAAATCTTTCACAGATGATCTGAGTCAAGTGGTTGATTTAGATCATGAAGGTAAGATGTATTTCCAGTAAGGTAACTGATCTTTTTAATAGGATTTATGTGCAGACTTGCTAAAAGAGGAAAGAAGAGTAAGTGGTGTTCTCTGGGATGTGCAGTTCACAACCAAAGGAATTGAAATGGCAATGCAAGCCAATTAAAAAGATTTGTGCCTCCCTGCTGCTCCATTTATACCTTGTTCAGACTTAAAGAGCTGAAACTCTGCTAAAAGGCTCTAACGGGCAGGTGCTCGGGGCCATTGAGTTAGTAGGGCTGTATCCACACACATAGCTGAAATCTGTTGACCCAGAGTTTCCGCTAGAGCCACTTCCCAAGAGGACTGTCAAGTAGTCATAATAATCACAATTGATTTACTTCTCCATCTCTTTTCTAGAAGCCAGGTTGTGCACTGGCACAAGCCCTGGAGTGATCCTTCACACTATCAATGGATGTGAGGGACTCACTTGAGCAACTCTATTTGTGATCTTTGTGGCACCATCTTCCTTCACCGGGCATGGAGGATAGCTGCCAGTGTTTCCACAGATTTGTTGTGGCACCGGTGGGAGGAACCGCTGGGCTTGTCCAGTCCAGCTTCCCTCTCACAGAAGGACTGTCACCCACACTAGATCAGAGCAGCTGTCGTTTTGCCCATCTGAGTCCTGCAGCCCCCAGGAGGGAGATACCCCACCTCCCTGCTGACCCACTACAGCTGCTCCCCCTCTTCAGGAAGAAGTGTCTCTTCCTACCTGATCTCAATATCCCAAGAGGCAGCTTGCGTCTGTGGCTGCCTGAACCTCCTGCCACTGCTGAGAGGAGCTTGGCTTTACCCATCATCTTGGTACTTGTCCTTCCTGTAGTTGCAGGCTGCTCTTAGGCGTTCTGTGGGCCAGACCCAGCAAAGCCCAGCTGTACCCACCACTCCTCCTTGGTCGTGTGTTGTAGGTCCAGTGTACGCCCACTGCTGCCCAACTTCCCTGGCACCAGGGCTGTAGTGCAGGGAGCCCTTTGGCACAGTTGGCATTCATTGAGCACGAAGATGAGCTCTTTCTCTCCCTCAATGGATGTGGCACTGTCATTGCTTAAGATACCAGATGCAGGTTCATCAGCGTGACAGTGGCAAACTGCCACCCTATCCCATGGGCTTTTAAGTGCCAGGCTGACACCTGAGGGCCACATTTTCAGTCCTGGGAGTTTTATCCAGGCTGTCATTGAAGCCTATAATGACAACGATCTAAATTTTAAGTTGCAGAGAGAAGGTCATTCATGCCCCTGAGACACATGCTTTGTCACCGGTGCCAGAAGTGCTGTGCCATCTGCCCTGTGATTACTTGGCACTGTTAGAGAGATCATCCAGTGATCTTTCAGTGATTGGAGTTGCTGCTTGGATCAGTTTTGGCCCAAGAATCATCAAGATAGTAAAACTTACGTGTTCCCTTTCAGGCTGCTCTGTCCTTTATAGCCAAAACTGTCAACTTTTTTGAATTCTGCCAGTTAACAGGTTCACACTAGAACTGATTGAACTCCAACAGAAACTCCCTGCCTCTTGTCATCCCAGAGAATCACTTGTGAAGAAGAACCAGTCCCTCGATAAGAAGGTTCTGCGTTTGTTTCAGAGGTTCTGGCTGCTCCTTTTCACAATCACTATAAGGAATAGGCCTCAGTCCCTGCCTTTTTGTTAGGGATGGATGCCACAGCCCACACCCATACTCCAGGCATGCCCCAACCCATAGGCTGTGAGCTCACAGGGACAGAGGTGCCTGCATGCTCCCTCACAGTGCCATGAGCTCATCTCATTTCAGGGACTTCCCTCAGGCACTGGGAGCTATTTGGCTTGTTCTTGTATAGTATGGAAGTAGGCAATTTTACAATAGGTATTTTCCAGGGCCAAGAAGGAAAGGAGACTACTAGATGGGTAAGGAATTAGCTGGATGGCTGCATCCAAAGAGTTACAGTCAATGGCTCAATGTCCAAACGGAAACCAGTAACGAGTGGTGTCCCTCAAGGGTCCATATTGGGACCAATACTATTTAATATCTTCATCAATGACATACCTAGTAGGATCGAGTGCACCCTCAGCAAGTTTGCAGATGACACCAAGCTGAGTGGTGCAGTTGATACACTGGAGGGAAGGGATGCCATCCAGAGGGACCTGGGCAGGCTGGAGGAGTGGGCCCATGTGAACCTCATGATGTTCAGCAAGGCCAAGTGCAAGGTCCTGCACCTGGGTTGGGGCAGTCCCCACTCTCAGTACAGACTGGGGGATGAATGGATGGAGAACAACCCTGTGAAGAAGGACTTGGGGGTACTGGTGAAAAAAAAATTGGACATGACCTGGCAATGTGCGCTTGCAGACCAGAAAGCCAACTGTATCCTGGGCTGCATCACAAGAAGCGTGGCCAACAGGTCGAGGGAGGTGATTCTGCCCCTCTACTCTGCTCTGGTGAGACCCCACCTGGAGTACTGCATCCAGCTCTGGGGTCCCCAGTGCAAGAAAGACATGGACCTGTTGGAGGGGGTCCAGAGGAGGCCATGAAAATGATCCGAGGGCTGGAACGCCTCTCCTGTAGAGAGAGGCTGAGAGAGTTAGGTTTGTTCAGCCTGGAGAAGAGAAGGCTCTGAGGAGACCTTACTGCAGCCTTTCAATATAGAAAGGAGGCTTATAAGAAAGATGGAGTTAAACTTTTTAGCAGGGCCTGTAGTGACAGGACAAGAGGCAACGGTTTTAAACAGAAAGAGGGTGGGTTTAGATGGGATGCTCCATCCCTGGCAGTGTTCAAGGTCAGGTTGGACGGGGCTTCGAGCAACCTGATCTAGTAAAAGATGTCCCTGCCCATGGCAGGGGAGTTGGACTGGATGATCTTTAAAGGTCCCTTCCAGCCCAAACCATTCTATGAGTCTATGATCTGATTTCATTTTGGGAGTTGGAGACAGGAATTACTTCATGTCTCTGAATTTCCAAGGTGTAACTTTTCACGTAGTCCATCTCACTGAACTAGCTCTATTTTAAAGTACTTTCTTCCATCTACATGTGCTGTTGAGACCTTAACCTGGCTCTGTTAGGTTGTATGGTCTCCCATACTTAGCGCAATGCCTCAGAAGCTTTTGGGCTTAGATACTTTCTTAGTCTGCTCTCTCATAAGTATGCATGGTTCATGGAGATATTGTGATGGTAAGGTCCATGGTTTGTAGAGCTTTTCTTCCAACTCGTTCCTCCCTGCCGTTTGGAAAGATGTAATGATGGCTGCCCTTCTCCTAAGCAGAAACTTGTTCCTACAGCCATATTGCATAGGGCCAGTACTACTGGGAGACCTTCCATTCCAGGTCTTCCTTTAATGGCCTGGAGCTCAAGATGATACAGAAAGTGCACATGATGTTTTGATCTTTTAGCCAATGTCTGTGTGTCCAGATCGTGACGGACAAGTAAACTACTATATACTACTTCAAGAGAGGAGTATTTTCTCACTGTATGGGTTTAAGATTTATGAAGGAGTTCAGGTTGTTTACCCATGTGAAGGACTTCAGTCCTCACTGAGATCTGCAATTTTGTGTGAAGTCTAGTCATCCTTTGAATTGCTGGCAGCTTACTTGATGCTTCATCCTTCTTCATACCCTCCTATGAGAGTTCTGTTTCTGTTAGGGGAGCAGAGGAAATTGAGGTCCTTCTAGCAGATCACCCATATACAGTATAAGTAGGAATGTAGTGTTGCTTTGGGGTGCCTGTCTGACCTGAGAACATTGTACCAGTGTTATGCCAGCAGCGAGGCTGCAGCAAACATGCCCAGAACTGGTGCTACTTGGAGGAGTGGTCCCACAGCTGATGCTTTTTTGAAGGATTTCAACACCCAGCACTGGGCAGCTCTGAGAATATGAAAAATGGCCGGGGCCAGCCGTAGTGTGCATCAACTACCTCTTACATGTAAGACCACCATTCTTTAAGATGCAAAGCTCACACGTACATTTGCTTCCTTCCCAAGTTCCTCTCTCCTCTGAGACCTCCTATGAGAGGAAAGTAAAATGACCCTGTTCATATCCCATTTCACATACACATCTGTGGAGCTTAAGAAATGGCATTCATAAGCATGTGCCCTGTGTTTGTGCGCTTGGGGCTCTAAGTGTTCATGGAGGTTGTACATCTCTCAGGGCTCTCCAGCTGATAATTAATCTTGTACTCCATTTATTTCGGTGTCAGAGACCCGGAGCCAGGGATGGAAAGTCTTTCAGTCTTTAAGAGTTCACTTCCTTTGTTGACTCCTATTCAGAGTAAAAAACTCCGTCACTTTCCAGCTGTCTGTGGGTAGATTGTCTGGATTGCATTTGGCACGCAGCTATTCAGTGGGCACTGTGCAGAAACTGAGTTCAGAGGTGTTCGTTAGCCTATCTGCAAGTGCCCCTTGAATAATATGTTGCTGTTTACTGCTTCTGGAAGGAGTTTGCTGCCTTTCACATGGTGCGCTTTGCAAACTAGTAAGCTGCCTGGTTGTTGTGCATGTCCCCATTCTGTTCCCCTATGTGTGCCTTAGCATCCAGGCTGGTGGGGAGGGGTGCAGAAAGGCGTTATTTCATGTACCCTCCAATAAAAAGAAGGCCAACTATATAAAAAATCACCTCTGCAGCACTGAGACCAATAGAGTAGATGGTATTGGGAGACCAAATCCTACGCTGTGCTACTGAAACATCAGCTATTCTACTTTCTGTTCTCAAGTTATCAGTTTACAGTCAATTTCTGCTTAAAATTCAAAATTTCTTGGACTTCTGAAGATCTCTTTTTTCCTTCTTTCTCTCTCTTTTTTTCCAACAGCCTCTTGAGCTTACACGAAAAATCCTCCGAGATAAGCAGAACAAGAAGAATTCTGGTCAGCCCATTCCAATATTTCCATCCTGGGTGTATGAGAGACCTGCACTTATTGGTGATTTCTTAATTGGCACTAGTTTAAGCACTGACACAACAGTACCTATAGGTATGTGACACGCAGGGAAAATTGCATTAACTTTTTATGTTTTGTACTTGTTCAGAAGTGCTGTTCAGACTTCATCACCGTCAGGATGAAAGCAAAACTTGGCTGTTTGCACTCTGCAGATGAAGAGCAGGGTTCAAAAAAAAACAACCCCAAACTTATTTTGTTCACAGTGTTTCTCCTGCACTGAATTCCAGCCCCACTGTTGATCCATGGGATCTAATCTGTTTTGAGTTTCCCAGTCCTTTTTCTGTCTTGAGTCACAGCCTCCATAAAATCCTACTCTAGGAGTATCACATTGGTATTCTCAGCTGAAAAATCTGTAGTTGTACCTGACAAGGGAGTATTCATCGATCTACCCAGCTCAATATCCTCTCCAGTAAGACTATAACCTCCCTGATTTGCTGTCTCTCTCCTCGCCAGAGCAGCAGGGGACTAATCTCTCCCCGTTGTATTCTAGCTTTAGGCTGAGCTGTGTATAGTTTCTTTTTCATAAATTAGATTTAAGAGCTTTTTTTGGAAGAGAACAGCTGAGTTAGAGACTCATGTTTCCGTTCCCCAGAACTGTGGAGGCTCCTACAGGAAACGTGTAGCTTCTTCCTGATGCGGATTTGGGCTGCGTCTAAGGGGGACGTGAAAAGAGCAGGCTCATTCCTGGAGGTGCCCTTAAATAGCTTGTCCACCAGTACATTTCTGCCAGGGCCTTTTGGGATGTGCTGTGAGGGAATGTTCCCAGCAAGCTCAGAACCATTTGTTCTCTCACATACAGTCCTACAAATGGAGAGGGATTGTTGCCTTGTTTCATGAGATAAGCTTTGCTGTAGTTAGTGTTGTAACCACTCTGTTCCCTGATCTTCTGATGCACGTGGTTATATTTCGGGTTGAGTCCTTCATGCTTCTTGCAGCTGGTTTGTAGTTGACCACACCATTCAGAGACCCTACAGTTTGCAGTTGACCTGCAGCTTTTGCTGGGCTAACATTTCTTTGTGTCTGTATTTGAACTGTTTTCTTGATATTTGAATATTTCAGCGGAGGGGAGGTAGGGACAGTTGTTGACAAGACTGGAGCTCCTCAGGTCCAGTATAACTGAGCCCTTTGGGGTGGAAGGATCAGCAGCACAAGCTGTGGGTGATGTTCTCTTGGCCACAGATGTCGGAAGTATAGCCCTGTGTACTTGGTTTGCTTTGGGTATAAATGAGCAAAGGATTCTGTTTTCCCGGAAAGCAAGGTAGATGATTTTGGAGTTGACCCTAACTCAGTTTTATTTCTATATCTTGATTCAGCTTTGTGTGATCTTTCTTTGTTCTCTTTGAATGGTAGTATGTCTTCCTTTCAAGCTTCAGGTACTAGATTGAAATGAAATGAATGTATGATCAGGTAGTACTATGGCATGTTCCAGTTGTGTTCTTTTTTTGTCTTCTCTTTGAAAATAGGTACCTTGCCATTAGCCTCCCAAGAATCCATGATTGTGGAGGACTTGCTGTACGTTCTGATCGGTGTGGATGGAAGATACATCACAGCACAGGCTCTCGTAGGCAGGCAGAACCGAGCATTTTCAGTCGATCCAAACTTGGACTTGTCCATCAAAGAGCTGGTGACCAGGATTCTTCCTGTAGCAGCAAGTTACTCTGCTGTCACCAGGTACCAAGCTGACTTTTGTCAGAGGAGGATGTTCTCTTTTGAGCATCAGGTTGTAGAAAAGAATTGTCATTGTGCAGATGTTAACTTCCAAGCTTAATTTAAACCTATGGGGATATAAAATAAGAATGACAATTTCTTTGAATTGGTTTTAGCTACACTTCTTTTTGCTGGGTTTCTCCTGTGTGCTGCCAGTTCACTTTTTCATTCACCTCACCTTACCTTTGTCCAAACTTAGTCTTGGTAAATTCAGGCAAAGTGCAGATAGGATATGCCTGCTTGTTCTGGCTTATCTCTTCCCACTCTGCTATGAATTTCTCCATGTTTCCTGCTTTTTGCTGTCCTCTGGGCATCCAGGACTGGGACAACCTTTGTGTGCTTCTGAGCAGGAGAACCTACTGCTGCCTAGTTCCTCATAGCTACGTTAAGTAATTGTTAAAAGGTCTTAGTATAAGGTACACCTCACTAACAGCAGATGTTTGTTATGTAGATGTCTGCATTTGATTCAAAGTCCCTAAAAGATCAGCAAAGAGAAAGAAGCATTTTTAGGATATGATTCATCCAATCTCTTTTACATGTCTCCTTCCAGATGATATAACTTGTGTTCAGAAGCATCTGTCTCTCTCCATTAACTTGTATGGAGCCATCTAAATCTGGTCAGATGAATCCCTGCTGTGGCATGTGGTGTCAGAAACTAGCAACAGTGCTTTCTCCACATGTCTCGGTGCCCATTGCTTCCTTTTGAGATCTTTTCCTGTCCTCTAATCTGTTGCTTATGCAAAGACAATTGCCTTGAAAATCTTAACCCTAATTTTTTACATAGTGGTTTTGCAAATAATTCTAGTTCCCCTGCAATTTGAGAGGAAACGTCTTCCTGCGGCTTTCTGTACTAGGAAATGCGATGATGGGAAATAGTCAGGGGGACACAGAGCAAATGTGGAACCTGAAACTCCAGCCGAAGACTGGTGTGCTTCCCAACACATGATCTACTCGTGTGCTTGTACAGTATCCTGAAGATAAAATTCCTGAAAATGATAGAAGGTGCCTTGCCTGAAAGAGTTTCCATTTTGCCATTTACAGGTTTATAGAGGAGAAGTCTTCTTTCGAATATGGACAGGTAAATCATGCTCTGGCTGCTGCTATGCGGACTCTAATCAAGGAATACATGATACTAATTACCCAGCTGGAACATCTTCAGAGACAGGGACTTCTGTCACTGCAGAAACTCTGGTTTTATATCCAGCCCACAATGAGGACCCTGGAGATTCTTGCTTCACTTGGTAAGTTTCAAAAATTACAGTCATTACATTTTGACAGGTGCATGACAGTGGCTTCTGAAAACTGTACAGAGTAGCAATACAGGCTGGGCATGTGTCATTTTAATTTTATGTTATATTAAAGAAGAAAGCCAAGGGGAATTGTAGTTGTCAGAGCACTGTTCTTTTTTGAGAGCAGTGGGCTCTAGGGCTGAGTCTGCCCTTCAGAGCTGTCATGAGGCAAGTCCATGCCTTTTACTATCGCAATCCATGCCTTTCGGATCAGTTGTTTCCACCACTGCTGTCTCTACTCAGCTTCTTTCCAAATGCCTCTCCAGCTGTGTGTGGATATATAACCATAAACCGATTCAACCAGGAGGAACCCCTGGCAGTTTCTAGTCCAACCCCTTGCTCACAGGTACAGCAGGTTTCTCAGGGCCATGTCCAGGCGAGTCTGGAAAATCCTCAGCAATGGAGATCCCCCACCATTCTGGGCCTTTTCCCATGACTTCACCACCTTTTTTGTGAACATTTCTTTCTGTATCTCCAACTGGAATTGCCCTTCTTGTAACTTTTGCCCTTTTGATATTGTCACTGTGCTCCTCCAAGACGAGTCTCATACCATCTCCTCTAGAACCATCTGTGGATAGTGTAGGAATGCTTTTGACAACCCCCAGCTTCATCTTCACTCAGCTAACAAGCCCAGCTCCCTGAGGCACACAAGCTCTCCTTGTGTGCGTTGGGCACTAGCCCCCCACCATCTTATTAACCTCTGCTGGACTCTTCATTTTGTTATTCATACTGGGGACCCCAAACTGAACGCACTGTTCCAGGTGTGGCCTCACCCATGCTGGGCAGAGGGGAATAATCACTGGCAGTGCAGCCCTGGGTGCAGTTGGCGTTCATCACTGCAAGGACACGCTGCTGACTCACGATCAGCTGGTTGTCCACCAGGACACCCTGATTGTTCTCTGCAGTGCTGCTCCTCAGCCAGTCAGTCCCAGTCTGTGCCACTGCATGAGGTTGTTGGTCACGGATACAGTTAACTCAATAATTTTGGTTAAACTCTTTGGCATGAGAGTACTTGTACATTTCTTTCTGTTCAGCCCAGAGAATTCATCTGGACGTAAATACCTGTTCTATTTACAATCTGGAATTGGATGATCCCTCTTGGTAGTCACATCTCCTGAAATTTTCAGTTTTTTGGAACACAGCAGTTAGCCAAATACATTAAGGTTTACTTCGACCCGAAACTCACCAGCAGTACTGTTTCCTCTGTCCCTATGTCTCTTTTGCAATGGCAAAGTACAAATTTCACTATCAACCTACCTAAATCCTGGTGTTTAAGCTATATGCATGGCTACCTCAGTGTTACAGTTGAGAACAGAAGTGCTTTTGAGATCAGAGGTTTCTCAAGCAAGCCACTGAAGTGTATGTTTCTTCCATTACCACCTGGAAAGTGGATCTCTATACCTGGTCCCCTCACTGTAGGAGGCTTTTGGACTCTAAGCCACCATGTACCTTGCATCTACCTGAGTTCAGTTCTCCTTCCCTGGAGGGTTGGGTTTGATTATTGCTTTTTTAGATTGTGGATCATTTGGGTTTTCATTTCAGGACATTTCAGGATGTAAGCTTTTGGCTGTGTGGTGGAATGGCCTTGCATCTTCACAGGAGGGGTCTACAGCTGACATGGAGATCTGTGACTTAGGGTGGTCAGCTAATCAACTGCTAACTTCATTATGTTTAACAGCATAGCTTGTGCAATTAATCTGTGTCAGCTTTGTGTCTTATATCTATATTTTTAAATTTTAGCTACTTCTGTAGATAAAGGTGAGTGTATGGGAGGATCAACCCTGAGCTTACTCCATGACAAGACTTTCAATTACACGGGGGACAGCCAGGCCCAGGAGCTGTGCCTGTATTTAACCAAGGCAGCCAGCGTGCCTTATTTTGAAATTCTGGAAAAGTGGATATATCGAGGCATCATTAATGATCCATACAGGTAAAGAAAGTTAAGGAATGAAAATGAAATGCAAAAGTTAAGAAATACTGTTTGGGTCTCTGGCTTCTACTTTTTTAGTGCACCCATTCCTCTGCTCTGTAGAGTCTGCATAGCGTAGGGGCCTGGACCTGGCAGCAGTAGGTAGGCAAGGCAGCGTTGCAAGGAAGGGCAGCTGCTGGAGCATGTTTAACTACATTTCTTATTTGATTCAGTGGTTATACAGTCAGAGACACTCTCACTTGCTTTATTTTTCCAAATTCAAGGAAATTATATGCAAAAGTCAATAGCACAACAGTTCAAATATGCAGTCCACTCAAATTCCACCTTACCATGCCTGTACCTCTTTTTCTCCTCACGGGGCACGAGTGTGATAACTCAGTGAATCTATGTTAAATGTAGTCCACTAATATGCTAATCTGATATGAGCTAACAGCACTCAACTGAAGTTTCTTGGCTTTTGTAGAATCATTTGAAGCATTTCGCTGTGTTTAATAGTTTATGCAGCATTGCTGTTTCCCACATTTTCAGAATCCTAAGAGGGGCAAAACTCAAGTTAAAATAGCTAAAATTAATGCCTTCCTGATGGTGGGAAGGCAGACAAAGGCCAGCATCCTCACATCTACACTGACAACCAAATAATGTTTAGGCTTGGTTTGTGAACCCTACAAAATTCTGTTTCTGTCATAATTGATTGCAGATTAGCAGAAACGCTTTGCATAATGCTTCTCCTCTTACTACAAATAAAGGCTAATTTCATTCTTGATTGGAATGTATTTTCATGAGACCTTATTTCTGATAGATCATATTACTAGTTTACAGGTCAAAAATGTAATCCTCATTGTACCACTTCCTGCTTCTAAACATCTGCTTTAACTGTTCAGTGAGTTCATGGTGGAGGAGCATGAGCTGCAGAAGGAGAAGATTCAGGAAGACTATAATGACAAGTATTGGGATCAAAGATATACTGTTGTTCAGCAACAGATTCCCTCATTCTTGCAGAAAATGGCTGACAAAATACTAAGCACGGGTAGGTAAAGATACGCTTCTGATGTAAGAGGAATCTTGAGACAAGCATTACCATTCTTTATGTAAAGATAAAGTAAATGTTATCATGCTTTGCCAGTCTATGGGGTTGTCCAGCTGAACTTTTCAGAGGAATAGAAGAATCAGATTTAAAAAGAACCCTGAATCCTATAAATAAAACAACATGTGGGAAGGAGTCCAGCAGCAAGGGGAGCTATCTGTCTTACTGCTCTGTTTCATGGGTACAGTTTTCTAGCAGCTAGCTAGATGGAGCTAGACAACCGAGGTTTGAACATGCTGAGTTTTAATTTGGGTGTTTTAAAATGAAGTATGCAACCTGATGGCTACCATTGTTCTCTGCCGTAAGTACAAAACCCCCCAAAAGCTACTTCTGAAGTGCAACACCAGATCTTCAAAGTTTCTGGTTATCTGCAGAGATGTTTTGCCATCACTGGGAAACAAAACCATTTCTAAATCTCTCCTTAAATATGATACTAGATGCCTAATTGAAAATTCTGCATCATCTTTTGAAAGGTGTCTAAATCCTTTCCAGCTTTCAGTAGAACTTAGTGTAAACATTTCACAGCGTATCTTCCGCTTGAAGGTAGTGGTCTGAAAGTTTCCCTGTTGGATGTACAGTAAGTATGAATATGCGTCGTTCATTCTTTTTGCTTCTAGGGAAATATTTAAATGTTGTGCGAGAATGTGGACGTGATGTTACCTGCCCTGTGGCTAAAGAGGTCATCTATACTTTAAAAGAGCGAGCTTATGTGGAACAAATAGAAAAAGCATATAACTATGCTAGCAAAGTTCTTCTGGATTTCCTAATGGAGGAGAAAGAGCTGGTGGCTCACCTAAGGTTTGATTTATTTTACTAAATGCATGTTAAATAGATTGGTTCTGATAGTGAACATAAGTTTTTGAAGTTAGCTCTCTTTTCTTGAGATATTATTAATGTATTCTCTCTATTTCCATTAGAAAAGTTGACCTGAAAAAATAAGATTTTTTTTTTTTTCCTGAAGAAAAAAAAAGTGTAAAATCATAGAAATGTTCAGCGGGAAGGATGTCTGGGGGTCTCTAGTCCAAATTCCTTGGAAGGCTGTTGCCAAAACTAGGTCAGGACAGCCGTGGCTTGTCTAGCTCAGTCCCAAAACCCGCCCTCAGGTATGGACATCCCCCCCACCTCTCTCATGACTTGTCCCTCGGCTGCATGTCACTCACACCCAGGAAAGGAGTTTCCTAATATCTGGTATGATCAAGAAGAGTTTAATGTGAATAATAAATAGTTTGGTGTTAAGTATCTCACCAAATATATGCCATGGTTATTGTTCATGCAAACATGGGTAGTTGGAACAGAGTAAGTGTATTAGCCCCAAGTTCCAGTGCAGGGTTTTTTTTTACTACTGTCCTTTTTTAAAGTTCATTTTAATAACCTATATTTTGATTCTCGTAACACATTCAGCTGATAGCAAATGCAAGTGCATTCTAGCATGCAAACTCCAGCTTCCTTGTGTGAATCAAGCTTTTAGTTTATTACTATCTTCAGAAAACAGTAAAAACAGGAATCTTAACTATCCAGATGACCAAGACAGCAACAAATAGGTAGAAAATTGCAGTTGATAGCTGGTTGTAAGATAGTTTGTAATTGGGCTGAGACCTGGTACCAGAGGTTCTGCTTCAAACCAGTGACACAATGTGAAAGAAAATGGTCTGAGCTTCATGGGACAAACGTGCCAAGTGACTTGCACAAGAAGATGTCCATTTGGAGACATAAGCTGGAGCAGTAATGGTAACTGAAGTGAATGTGCCTAGCAGGCCAGGTAGGATTGCTTTGGGCCTGCTTTTTGCTAGGTCTGAAAAAGTTGTAGTTGCGACACAGATGTCTGCTCCAGACCTGGGAACACTACGGCTCCAGCTGAGAGAGGCTGGGGGAAGACCTGAAGATCCGTGGTTCACGCCTTTGAAACTGATACGTTCCTTCCTGCCCTGTGAAAACCACCAGAGAACATGCCTTTTTTCATGAAAGGTTATGAGAGCTATCTGAAACCTGCCAGTCATTAAGGAGATTATTCCTAGCCTTTCTAATGACTGTTATCCCTCCAAGCCTTCTTTGCTTAATAGGACTGTTCAAAAGACACTGGCTTCCAAAGCTCTGGTGGCACATGTCCTCTGTCTATCACAATGTAGTTTTAGATTAAGGTGTTGCTCAGCCTCTCCAGCTGCGGGTTGATGTCTATGACCTCCTCATCTTCGAAACAGGCTCTCTGCTAGACCATTCAGCAGCTGTCCTGTGTATATGTAATCTACTGCGGTGCAAGTGCAGGGGCAGCTGGTTGAGGAGGAAGCTACTGAGCTTCCAGCGTGTGTGTATGCTTTGAGGGCTGAAGTGGGATGGTTGTGATCAAACCCCAGGGACCTGTGACAGATAACCACTTCTCCTCAGTTAAGTGGGAGTACTGACTCTCTTTCCACCATCCCAGACATGGTTGGAAGGGACCAACAACCTTGGCACGTCTCTAGCTCAACCTCCTGCTTGAAGTGGGATTGTCGCCAGCATTAGGTCAGGTTTTTATTTGGGTTTGCGCTCTAGGGTGTGTCAGCAGTAAGTATCTTGCTCTCCTACCTGTTTGTCCTCAGTTGACCACTGACACTGTCATGACTGGCCACTAGTGTGGCCAGTAGGAGTAGGGAAGTGATTGTGCCCCTGTACTCGGCCCTGGTGAGGCCGCACCTCGAATACTGTGTTCAGTTTTGGGCCCCTCACTACAAGAAGGACGTTGAGGTGCTGGAGCGTGTCCAGAGAAGGGCAACAAGGCTGGTGAGGGGTCTGGAGCACAAGTCTTATGAGGAGCGGCTGAGGGAACTGGGACTGTTCAGCCTGGAGAAAAGGAGGCTGAGGGGAGACCTCATCGCTCTCTACAACTACCTGAAAGGAAGTTGTAGCGAGGTGGGTGTTGGTCTTTTCTCCGAAGTAACAAGCGATAGGACGAGAGGAAATGGCCTCAAGTTGCGGCAGGGGAGGTTTAGATTGGATGTAAGGAAAAATTTCTTTACTGAAAGAGTGGTGAAACATTGGAACAGGCTGCCCAGGGAAGTGGTGGAGTCCCCATCCCTGGAGGTATTTAAAAGACGTGTAGATGAGGCGCTTAGGGACATGGTTTAGTGGGCCTGGTGGTGTTGGGTTGACGGTTGGACTCGATGATCTTAGAGGTCTCTTCCAACCTCAATGATTCTATGATTCTATGATTCTATGACTTCCTTGTGACTGGGGGAGTTTTCTTGGTTCAAGAGAGTAATGACAGTCATGGAAACAGAGGGGCTGAGCATCATCCCAAATTGACAGTGATCAGGAGTCTGCAACCACATTATGTTAAGGCTGTGCTGGTCCTATTTTTGCTCTGAAAACTGCAGTTATCATGTGTGATCTTTGGCCCCACACTAAGTTAATCCTCAAACTGTCCTCTGAGCTATTTCCAAGCTCCTGGCCCACTGCAGTTAACTCTCCCTGGTGCCAAGTGAAAATTAAAGTTTATGCATCCTACTGTAGCAGAAGTCAACACAAGTACCTGGAGTGCTTAAAAAATCAGCACAGATACTTGTTCATTCAGAGGAGTCCAAGATTCTGCTCTGAATTGGCAACTGCCTCTTGGATGGATCTGCACGCTGTGGAGGTTGGGGTGTTGTTCAGGATAGCAGTATGGGTGAGCCTTCGCCCAGCAATGTAGTGCATACGTTTGTTTTTTTTTCCTAAGGTGCATTTTTCAAGGGAAAAAAAGGAACAGCAGCAGTCCTGATCTGACTGAGGTGGTAGGGGGGAGGGGACATGCATAAGACACTAGTCTCCAAATTGGTTATTTATGGCTGTGTGTTCTCTATGAAGAGGAACATTTTGTGATCAAAGCCAGCAGGCTGGCTGAATTGATTGCTTTTGTTCCTTTAGGTTTAATATAGATTAACTTGGGCTTTAAAAAACATAATCAATTGTCCCTTCATTTTATTGAGCAGATCTATAAAACACTATTTCCTGATGGATCAAGGGGACTTTTTTGTTCACTTCATGGATCTCACAGAAGAGGAACTTAAGAAGCCTGTAGATGACATCATAACTACAAGGCTAGAGGCTCTGCTTGAATTAGCCCTGCGAATGAGCACAGCCAACACAGATCCTTTCAAGGATGATTTAAAGGTAAGAATGTAGGTAAGCAGAAGACAACTGAATTTGAGCAGAAGGCCTGCCATGATTTGGGAAGATCTGTGTGCCTGTAAGAACCTGCTGAATGTACAGTGAAGGAAAAGATAATTGGCTGTCCTTCTGTAGACCTTCTCTGGGTTAAGTCCTCTTTCATCCAGATTAGCAGCTGGAAGCACCCACCCTGGACAAGAGGCTGAGTTTTCTTGCTGGTGTCTGAAAACAGAGAAGGTGCTTTTGGGTGGCCTCAGGATGAGGTGGAAGCAGTAGTCTGTCTCTTATGCTTATTCTCAGCTTGGGTGCTCACTTTGGAGTACAAGAAAATACCTGATTAGAAGTCCTGCCTATTAATGATTGCGTATTTTACAGATAGGAAGCAGCACAGAGGCTGTGCCTGGGGAGTGTGAGATCTGAATAGACCTTACAGAGGCCAAGGGCAAGGGAGAGCAACCAGCAGAGTAGCATGTTGTATGCTGATTGTTAAACACTACAGCGACACTGCTCCGGTGTCTGCTGCCCCATTCCAGATCATACCATTCACTATTGCTTCCTAGGTTGGTCTGATGACTTGAGAGCTACTCTGATAATTTGCATGTCTGCCACATGTCTGTTGCTACGCAGTAGTTGTGAGTATCCTGTGGCTTCATTTTTTTCCTGCTCTTCCTTTATAGATTGACTTGATGCCCCATGACCTCATTACACAGCTCTTGAGAGTATTGGCCATAGAAACAAAACAGGAGAAGGCCATTATCAGTGCAGATCCCACAGAGCTCACTCTGAGCGGTCTGGAAGCATTTTCCTTTGACTACATTGTTAAGTGGCCTCTGTCCCTTATTATAAACAGGTAAGGTATCAATCCACTGAAGGAAAAAAAGGCAGAAGCTTTTGCATGGGGTTGAAGCACGTTTCCACACAGCAAAATACTGGAAAGCCTGTATCTTTAAAGTGACATTTTAAGTTGCTGACTAGTAAGGTATGCTTTGGGGTTGTTGAGCCCTGCTTGCTCCACTTGTAGACTATGGAATATGGATTGTCTCTTCAGTAGAGCCCTACTAGACCGTGTCTAAGGCACGCTTGGAAAGTCAAACTTTCATTTCAAATGGTGGGAAGACATAGGTCAAAGGATGGTTTCTCAGCCTGGTCCCTGGTTTTACTTGTGACTGGTCACCCAGTTTTCATTTGTCTATGGCTTTCTGAAGAATCTCCCCTGAGAATATGAACTCTCACAAGAGGGTTTCCATGCAAGAATCAAACATTTCTCAAATGTGGAGAGCAGAAAAAAACGCCCTTTCTGGTATCCCTAGTTGCAAACTAGAAGGATACAGGCTGTTGCTAGAATTGCTATAGCAAGCTATTTTGCATTTAATTGAGTTATGAGGGACTGAATGGTTCATTTTTCTGCAAGGATTTGCTTCCTGTTTCCCTGGAGAAACACTGGCAAACCTGCTGCTGTGAGCCAGGGCAAATGGGAGAAGCAGTGTTACGTGAACAGGGTGACAGATGTTGAATTGTTAAATGCCAACAATTGGTTTGTCCTTTAATTTCCCCTTTAAAAAATCAGTTTATACAGTGGGGCTTTTCTAATGACATGATGCTTTTGAAATTATGTCTCTTTCTTTCAAATTGAGTGTATTAGCTCTGATGGTAGCTATGGAAGTGAAAATACTGTTTGGTAAGGTTTCACGAACTGTATCGACTGGAGCTCTGTAGACACCTACACTGAAGTATCTGAATGCAGACCTGAATCCAGTCCCTGAAGCTATAAATAAGCATCCCCATCTGCTTCTGACAGTGCATTGCTGTTGGGGTAATGCTGCCTGTAGCTTGGTTACAGCTTTTTCTTCATCTTTTTGGAGAATCCTGGCGAATCGTTTTGGTGATCGTAGTAGTCTTAGTGCAGTGGGTACATGACTGCAGGCTTTCAGGCTTCCGTCCCAGCATCTTTGTGGGTGACCTTTCTGCAGGTAGCTCGAGGGAATTGAAGAAGGAGGCTGGTGATGTACCCGCTGGCAGGAAATATGGAGGAGGGACTCCTTGGAGAGAAATTCTTTGGGATGGTTACAAATGTGATTTTTTTTCTTTGGTTCAAATTGTTTCAGTGCAGATTTGTGTGCATCTGAAGGCGTAAGGAACATATTGTGTAAAGTCTCTTTGCCTTTGAGCAGCCTCAGCCTTCGCAGCTTAGTCTGTCAATCAGAACAGGGCTTAATGTGGATGGGTTTCTCCTTTCTTTCCAGGAAAGCACTGACAAGATACCAGATGCTTTTCAGACACATGTTCTATTGCAAACATGTGGAAAGACAGTTGTGCAACGTTTGGATCAGCAATAAGACGGCCAAGCAATTCTCCCTGCACTCAGCTAAGTGGTATGGCCTTTTTTTCTGCTAGATTGGATGTGAAGGTTTGGTTTTCCTTCTTGCTAGTTAGATATGTCGTGACACGGAACAGATAATTTTGACTTGAAAAAGATCATTACAAATTTCTTATGGGCTGAGAGGTGTCAAAATATAACATTTTAGGTTTCAGTAGGAAGCGTCTGCTCAGTAATTTTTTTGCTGCTTGGCTCGTTCCTCTTTGTTGGCATGAAGTTTTGAAAAGGAAGAGATGGTCTTTAGGGTTAGCTCATTCTACACTGAACAGTTACAGCAGAGGACATCTGTGCACATATCGTCATGGTCGCTACTTTAGCGTCAGCAAGATTAGTAAGGGCCCCAGTAGTTTAAAAGCAACATCCTTCTCTTCTGGCCAGACCACTAGCAAGGACTCGTGACCTTCACACAGCTTGGCTAATGTTTGGGGTTTTGGTGTGATACAAATTGAATAAGGTAAAATTGGTGGGGTGTTTTCCTAGGAAATCATTCTGTCTTGTTCCATCTGTGAGGGTAGATTTTCATCTTTGGATCTGCACTCCAGGTGTTGGAGGTGCCTGTTTGGAGACTGAGGCAGATCCCAGCATTGTGAGGTTGTACCTTCTGCCTTGCCAGTGGCACTTTCTTGTCACAAGGTAACCTCAGAGTGCCTTGGCGCTGACGTCAGCCAACATGACCATAGCTCTGGTTCTCCTGTAATTGTAGAGGTATTAGCGGAAGAGACCTGTGAGGGTATCTAGTCCAACCTGCAGCTCACAGGACGACTGTGATGAGCAGGGGACAGGGCAGCCGTGGTTGAAAACCCCTAGGGTGGGTATTCCCCACCTCTCCAGTGACCTGTCCCAGTTTGCTGAAGTCAGTTCTTAGTTTGCCATCACAGAGCTTGCATAAATTAACATTGAAAGAACCTCTATATAATCCCACCATTCATTTTTAAGGTGAAATTGCATTAAGTACCCTAGGTAGCAGGTGATTTGATTAAATATTTGGATCCTCTGAACATATTGATGCAAGGCATAGAATATTTCAAAGTGTTCATTTAACAAGTGAAGCTGGAAAGAAACATGAACCATTTATCTTGTTATATTTTGCCCTGCTAACAAATGCATGTCTCACTAGATAGTAAAATTGCTTTAATATATAATATTAAAATTTTAGTTGTCTATAAGCAAATATTCAAAGTAATTGTCCAGTCTACGATAGGTTCAAAACTCTGACTCTAGTAATTGAGGGAAAGCCATTTGAATACATGGAAAATAATCAGAGGTGGTTTGCATTAACTTTATAATCCCTCTCACACTGCAGCAGTGAATTTGCTAGGACAGAAATATTTAGCTCTGTTTGTGCTAGGTGCAAGCCTGGTGATAATTCTCTATGGCATTTGCTAGCTCTAAGTTGCGTGGGTGTGATTTCTCTCCTAGGTTTGCTGGTGCTTTCACACTGCGGCAGCGGATGCTGAATTTTGTACAGAATATCCAGTATTACATGATGTTTGAAGTGATGGAGCCAACATGGCACATTCTTGAGAAGAACCTGAAGTTGGTGAGTGTGTGTGCTTGAGAGAAGTTGGAATGGAAGTCTAAAGTTAACAAATTTAATATAGGGAAAAAATGCCTAATTTCAGTTACTGCAGGTGACTGTTAAACATTTTGTTGGAGGCACTTGAAGTATCTGGGAACTGTTGTTCTTAACATACTGCAAAGAGTGCCGCTGTTCTACATCACCTTTCTGCTTTATTAATCATATATCCCTTTCCTCTGCAGCATCCTCCTATCTATGCCCAGCTCATACTCTGCACCCTGTTATGTAAAGGTGGTGTTCTGCTGAACATAGCCTTACATAGAAGAAAGAAAACTATGGAAAAGGAAGAAGGTTGCAGGGTGCAAAGATCATAAACAGGTCCAGGCATCTTCAGTTGATTCCTTGGCTGACTTACAGTGCTCTTAAAAGCCAAGGCTGTGCTTTCTCTTCATGAAGCTGCCAAGGACTGGCATGTTAGGACTATCTGTTATAAAACAGGGCCTTCCTTATACAGGTGACTATTCCACATGTATATTCCCACTGCAGGTGGGCAAGGCTGGCGAACTTTTCCACTCCAGTGGTATCATAGAATCATAGAATCGTTTAGGTTGGAAAAGACCTTCAAGATCATCAAGTCCAACTGTTAACGTAGCACTGCCAAGTCCACCACTAAACCATGTCCCTAAGCACCACATCTACACATCTTTTAAATACCTCCAGGGATGGTGACTCAACCACTTCCCTGGGCAGCCTGTTCCAATGCTTGATGTAATGTTCTGAGCGGTGGGATTTTCCAGGTGTGTTACAGAATATTTCTGGTTCACTAATCCAAGCCAGTGACTTCTCCAGAAGTTAACTCTGCCCTAGCAAAAACTGCAAGAATCAGTTTTTATCTCCTAAGGGCATGTGAGATGCCTTTATTATCTCACAGAGGAACACATTCGCAGCTAATGTCCCACCTGCCTATTTTAAACCAAGAATGAGAAGTCATTGGGAGTTTACCTTTCAGAACAGTCTGTTCAGGAAGCCCATAAAGGTCTTCTCATGTCTGGTTTCATTCACGTCAGATTTGTTGGTTCCATCCTCAACAACAGAGAAAAAAATCTGTCACCAACAGATCAAGAGTTATTCTCAGCCTGTGTAGAGCAAACCCTTCTCTCCCTTCCTTTTTTACCTGACTGTGGTAAAGATCTAGACTTTTGGGGCTTACAGTTACTGTGGAAGTTCATTAGACAAGTGAAGGATGGTGCCTGAGCACTGGCAGATCTAGTGAAAGCCACAGCAATGCTGTAAATACATGTTGTCTTCCTTGCCATCAGCCTGGGCCCAGCCCATAGCTTCTTTGTTCCCTAGGAACATGTGCTGGAGCCAGGGCACTGGTTGCCTCACCTCTCAGCACCAGTGGTCCTGCCTGGATTCTGCTGGTTTCTGGCATACAAACAAGTCTTTGTGGGAGGAAAAAGAGAGGAGAGATGGCATCTCGAGTTACTTCTGTACTGCTGCCTAAAACAAGGGCAGAGACATAGGCTGTCTGCTCCACATTACCTAGCAAATGTCTCATTGGGTCCTGTGTGGTCCTAACATACAATCATTTTGTGTTCTTCGAGTTTCAAGTCTTTGCAGCAGTGTGGGGAGCGCTGTATTGTAGCTGTTTTCATAGCATGAAGCTGCAGGGATGCGTTGCATGGGCTGGGGTGTGACGTGGAGGCTTGTGAAAGTGCTTGAGGGTACAAAGCTTGGTGGAGTAGTGTTGGAGGGCTTTCCCAAGGGAGGGAGTCTGACCTGCTGCCATCTTCTCCATGCCAGGAGACAACTTGAGAAGGCCCTTAGGAAGTGCAATCCCTGAGCTTTGTATGACGGTTGTCTTGGCGTATGGCACTTGGCACAGGCAAGGGTTGTGCCAGGCAGTGAACTTGTGTTTAATTAGAGCGGATGATCAGTGATCCATTCCTCAAGCTTGCTTATTTTGCAGCATAACCTTTGTGATGGCTGTAGTCATTTTCCTTATCCCAAGGGACACTGCATTCCTCATGGTCCTTCTCAGCTTCCTTACCCACTGTGGTGCTGCTGTGTTGGGGCTGGTGTTAGTAGCTTGGTGCCCCAGCTACTGTGAGAGAACAGGAGGCAGATGTACATCACCTTATTATTCTTCCCTCTGGTAGTCATCCTGTGATCAGATGCTTCTTGGTTGCGCATCTTTTTCCTCTTACACCATGAAAAACATTTATCTGATGTATCAAACAGCCCAACACTCCTTCTGCAATCTGCATTAAGCCACAGCAGCTCTCTTGGTAGCTCTCTGATGAGCCTTGTGTATCTTCAACATCAACTGACTCTGTCTTAGTTTCTACTGTGTACTGGGCAGTTGTTCTGGGGTCAGCTAACCAACACTTTTTGATGCCCTGTCATCCTTTTTCCTGGAGAATTCACAGGAGGTATCAGATCTAGGATTGTGAGCATCTCTGCATATTCTTGGTGAGGACTTCTGAAGAAGAAGAGGTTGTATGTCAAGCTCCTGGATGATCTAAGAGAATTGTACTTGCTTCTTAATTTTGTTGTAAGTTTAGGTTTGCAAAATACTCAGTTTACTTTACTTGAATTGAGGCACTTGAACAATTTATCCTGTCCCGGGTTCTTCCATACTGATTTCAGGTAGTGCTTCCTTTCAGTGTCTGCTGATTCCAGATGTTCTAGAAGGGACTGTTAAACGCAGTAAGCACGCAGTCTGTGTTGATGGCATCCCCTGTTCAGAAGAGACAATCTCCTGACTCCAGAGTTTTTGAGATCCCTCTCTGCTTTGGCTCTCAGCCATTGAGTTTCTCCGCTTTTTCAGAGATATAGCAGTGTTGAAGCATTTTTATTTCGGTTCCAAAAAGGAATTTGCCAATTTATACTGTTTCTCGGAGGAGCCCATTCCCAAGAAACATCTATAGACCAAACCTTTTTGATAGCCCAAGTGGGCAGAATTTTTCCCTCACTGTGGAACATCTGTGAGCCTCTTTAGCCTGCCAGAGATGTTGAGATAGCAGGTATAAAGTGACTTTGCTGGCACTGGGGAAAGGTGTTTCCATGGCTGTATGGCAAGAAGGAGATCTGTCTGTGCCTTCACCATACGCTTCTTCATTTCTGAAACCTTGTGGGCTGCTGCAGCATTTTGTAGAGCATTTCTACCGTTGCTCTGTACATGAAGGGCTTCTCCAAGTAATAGTGCAGTAGTAACGACTCAAGGATGCCCGTGATATGAATATGTATGCAAGTCGTCACCTGAAACTGAAAGTTTTTTGGCAAGTTAGCAAAGTCTTTGAGACATAATCCAAATGTATGTTTGCCTCCCATCCTCATCAGTGTCCTTCAAGGCTTTTAAATCTCTGGGAGATGGAGCATGCCCTCTACCAGTGCCGGGGCAGGAAAAGTCTGGCTCTAGGCATTGTTGTGATATGGGCACCTGTGAGTTGAACATGTCAACACTGCCAGCTAAAGAAGCTGTTTCAGCAACCACTTTGTTATGCAGTCCTTTAAAAGAGCTGCTCACCAGGGATGACATATCCCCAGCTACTGGGTAAAATCTTCCTTGATTTAAATAAAAGCATCATTTATTTCCAAACAGGATGGATGCAGAACTGGTGCTTTAACCTCCATAGCCTACAGACTGGGGTAGTTTTTTCCTTTCATTTGCATTTTAGGGGGGAAAAGGATGATCCTCACTGGTCTCATGTAGTGCCTTACGCTGGTTTTTTATTTGCCAGACTTCTCTCTTGTGCATTTCCACTTGAAGTTAAGGTGGTTTCTTCCTAAAAATATAACTAGTATCTTCATCTTCACAACATCGTCTTCATCAACACAACTAGCATCTTCATTGCATTAGAGAGCAGCATTTTTCCCTGTTCTGTACTAGTTTAAAAGGTTGGGGGGGGGTTTGGCATTGATCCCGATGGAGCATTGTGGATACCTTGTCAATTTTAGTCCTATGGTTCTTTCCTAAGCTTGACTTGTGTTCTCAGCTTCAGCACGTCCCATAATTGTACAGAGTGAGAGGGGGGTTTTAATCTACTATTTAAAACTGGAGACTGAAAACAGCCCATTGAAGTAGCAGAGCTGGACAAAAATCTTACAGAATCCTTGCAACACTGCATGTCCCGGTTCCTTATTGTGCTCCTAAAACATGTTTCTGAATAACCTGTATGTTTTAAGTCTCGTAAACTTACTGACATTTAAAGTTCTTTGATTTATTTTTCTCTTTTCCACTTATTGTAGTTGACTTTACTGAGATTGTGAAGGTGGGAGTAGGCATGACAAGCAGATGTGAAAGCAAAGGAGGTGCATGTTCATAAAACAGATAACTCCATCCTGAGCCTCCTTTCCAGTGGAGGGTTTGGATGATTAAAGAAAGCATAATTTGGTTGAGAAGGTGATGTGACAAGTCAAAGGTAAAAAGCCTGTGAAGGGCTGTTGAATGCAATAATGCAAATACAGTCTCCATTTCAGGATGTTTCTCGAAGCTGGAAGGTACATGAGAAGTATCTCAACATGCCCTAGAGCATGTCTGAGAGGTCACTGTCAGAGGCAGAATGCTGGGTTAGAGCTTTGGTCTGGTGCAGCACAGCAGTCCTGGTTTGGTTTTTCATTATTGTACTATCCTGTCACAGGCATCTAATATTGATGATGTCCTGAGCCACCACACAAGCTTCCTGGATAATTGCTTGAAGGACTGCATGCTAACCAACCCAGAGCTGCTGAAGATCTTCTCCAAGCTGATGTCTGTCTGTGTCATGTTCACAAACTGCATGCAGGTACGTACAGCCTCACTGTATTGACCATGCCACTGCCAGCTGCTTTGGGTTCCAGCTAGCTATGACAGTCCCTTTTTTCAACTCAACCCCTCTTGTCCTCGATGCACGTGGAAGAGCCTCTCTTCCTCTCGCCAGCAGGCTTTAGAGCTTGACTGCTCAGACCCTCATCCTTTGTCCCAAATAGTTTCTGTGGCTTCTCCCTCCACAAAATTCTCTATGCTCTTCTTTTTCAGTGTTGGGATCAGGTTCATACGAACAAATTACCTCTCTTCAGCCAGTCCTGCAGCAGAATTTGAGGTCTAAGTTGTAGGGCTCTGTAGTTTTTAGCATGCTCTTTTGAGGGTCAGGCGAGGACTAGTGATTGGACCCATGGAGACTGATCTCCATGGGCACACTCTAGCCAGCATCTCGGGGAGCCCATAGCTTTAAAAACCCCCCACCTTCCTTTGGGTTTAGGGAGCTTTTTGTATTAACATTGTAAATTTAATCTCAGAGTTAGCTTTCATGCAAGTTAGCTAGCTGCAGGGCTAGCAGAACTGAGTCAGCCTCATGCTTTGCCATAATTGAAAAAATGGGATCTAACCATTTCCCCAACCCTCTGCCCTTCCAAGAGGTTCACCCAGAGCATGAAGCTGGATAATGAGATGGACCGGCTCACCTTAGAGCATGGCACAATGCTGGGCCCACCAACAGAGGAGGAGCGTGCTGAAGAGACTGCGAAGAAGAAGCTGACTAACAAGGTGGGACATGGGATGGACAGCTGGGCCCTTTCCTCTGTGAATGCTGCCTGGGTTGCGGTCTGGTCAGGGTGGCTGTCCTACCTCTTGCAGATAGGCCTTCCTAGTTTCTAGAGCACCTCTGGCCCCAAAAGCAGAATCTTTGTGGAATTGTGGGCATTTTTGAGGGCAGTGTGGAGCGCTGATGGTGTTCTCAAAGTCTGCTTTGAAGACCCTGTCTCCCACAGCAGTCCCTGCACTTGTTTTTAAGTTCTTAGTTGTATTTTCAGCTGTGCAGTGGGTACCCATATACAGGCTTTCTGCAACTCAAGAACTTTCTTATTTCCAGAACTAGCATTTTGTGATGGATGAGCCAATAAACTGTCAGGTGTGACTCTTTGCAGCCCATCCTTTTCACATCTGGGATATTTGTCTTGTCCATATTTCTCTATCTAGATGCACATGTACTAAGCGATTTGTTTGGCGTGCTCTGAGGTTAGCAGGCTGCCTCCTGTCCCACTGAAAGCCCCTCTCTGGCACACAGCCAGTAGGGTCCCACACACTGCAAGGCAATCAGAGTGCTCCAGAGGTTACAACTTGTCTTAGAGGCAACAGTCACTTTTTGCTTACTGGCTTTTTGTCCTGCTTGAAAATAAATAACGACAGCATATATTTGAGGACAACTCTACTGGGATCTACTCTGGGGTTCTCCCAGATAGGCATAGCAAGGTTTTTAACTACCAAGGACCTTGCAACTGTTTTGAAAGACTTATTTTAGTGGCTGAGCAACTGTTAAGTTTTATGGCAGTATTTTTGAGCAGGTTAGGAAGTAGGGAAGGAATAATTGCATCTCTTTGGCAAGTGCAAATCAGCAGACACATGGGGCCACTATGCCTTTGTCTTGATAGCTTTTAGCAGAGCATGCTGACAACCTCCACCTGACATCTGGCTTTGAAGCAACAATCAACAAGTTTGATAGCAATTTCTCAACACATCTGCTGGACCTGTTGGACAAACTGAGCATTTACAGCACCAATGACTGTGAGCACAGCATGCTCAACATCATCTACAGGTGAGCCAGTAGTTTTCTCTTTGTAACTTCCGCTCCTGTGGTTCACAAATTCAGCTCAGGAAGAATAATTGCTGTTTTAACTGTGCGTGTCTGCCCCATCAATGAAAACACTGAAATCACAAGAAATACTGCTTTGCATTTCAACCCCAGGCTTTAAAAAAAAACCACATTCCTTTGAATTATGTAAAATTTGTCTATTAATGTTGTAAATGTAATGCAAGTGTTAGTTTTCTTGGGGATTGTCTCACTGTGTAGATAGTAAATAAGCTGATTCCTGAATACGGTGTAAGTATTCCAAGATGAGAAAACCATGCAAGGGATTGATCATAAGTGGCTATTTTGTTTTAAGTTCGCACCTTGTACTTATTTAAATAAGCACCCCTTAATATGTTTTTATTGTGGTCTCACCCATACTTACCAGCTTCTTAGAAATCAAAATTCCTCCAGTAATACCTAAAAGTCAGGTACACAAGATATACTGCAGGAAGAGAGAGAGAGATCAGGAGATCTAGGTTTTGCTGCTAGGTTCATAACCTCTGTGTTTCTTTTTCAATAAAATGAGATGCACAAGGCCTTCTTTGGAATGATTAACATTTGTTTTTGCTATAAAAGCATTACATATTTGTGTTGCTGGGCTTTTTAAGATCTGTGTTATAGATTGGTGTAGCATGGAGGGACCTGCCCTGGTACTTCTAGCTTTGAAGAACCACAGATAATGCTCTAGGAGCATTATCCCCAGTTGAGCACATGTGCTGTGCAAGCAGAATGCTTCTTGCTCTGATACTGCTACCAGCGCTTTAGGAGCAAAACAGAAATAACTGCAACTATGGAGTTTGCTGCTGGGAGCAGCTTTTAGTGTTTGTGGCTGGAATACATTTTTCAAGAGTTAAGCACCCATGAAACCTAGCAGCCTGCAGATTGGAAATGTTCAGCTGAGGCATGCATATAACCACAGAATAAGAAGGCAAGCGAGGGTCAGGAGTTGGCATCTCTTAATTCACAGAGTCACCTTGGTGGAAGTCACATGTAAGAGCTGCTGGTCACCAGCCACCTCACACCTGGCAAAGATTGTAACACTTCAGAAATGCTGCTTGCAGACTGTTAGGCACATATGAAAAACAATTCATTTTTACAGTGACTTATTTCTTCCAGTGAAGAGGCAGGATATATATTGCACATAGGCATAATTTTAAGAGGTTAGGATTTTCATGAATATAAAATATTTCAACACCAACACTTTCTTAAGTGCTTGTTCTGTGTCTGTAAGCCTACTAGACACATTTGCACTGTTATGGTGCGTGTGAGCTTAGAACACTTGAGACTTACCTTCTTTGTCATTGCTGTCAGCTAGGGCACAGAAAACAAAGCCATCCTAAACATCCATTAGTTTCTTCATGCTGTATGTAAGCTGGTGTGTAGCCTTATTTTCATGTGTAAGCAATTGTCAACAGCTCTTACAGGACTAGCCAGAAATAAAGGTCATTTTTAGGTGTTTCTTTTCATCTTTTTCTGAGGAAAGCCCTTGGTTTACCAAAGAGTACTCCCTACTTTTAAGAATATTTTCCTCTAAAGTTGTAATGAATTTCAGTGGTAGGTGTGCTAGAATCAGTTGTCAGTGATATGTAATTTTGTTCATAAATGTGCCTGATAACTGGTTAATCACATACATTTTCTTTCTTCCCTTGGTGCTGTAGGGATTCATGCCCCAACCCCTTTCATAATTAGTACAGAACGGAGTAGATCCTTATTTAGTTCTTTTTAACCACATAGGACTAAAGGGTACTCTGAGCTTCCTCCTAACTGTGCTTTGTCCTCTGTTTTGTTTTGTTTTATTTAAGTGTAGTCTTATTGCACCTCTGTTTTGTTTGGTCTTTGTGAACTGTACTTTTTGTTGGTCATTCTCATCCTTTAACTTAATCTTCAGGAAAACCATAAGAATATTAACCTGCAACCATTAAGTTCTGTTTGCTGCCCTTCTGTACTGGATGTCTGTTATGGCTGGCTGATAACCCTTACACCTCTGTTGAGATGTGCTACACCTGAAAACAGAGAGAGAAATGTTTCAGGAATGTTTTGTTGAAGCAGGTTGTTGTCCCCTCCTCGTGCCGTTTCTCTTGAAGCTTTCATTGTCCTTTTCTAACAACATCTGACAGGGCTGTCCAGGATTCCTGGTACCAACCTTTGCAAACACTGTTTTGTGAAGTATTCTAGCAGGAGACTGGGCTTCCAGTTGTCCTTTACTTCTGATAACTTCTTGACCAGCAACTACCATGCATTTACACAGCCCCTGGCCTCCTGTGTTAGCATCTGCTGCTCTATCTGAGACGTGGTCACACAGCTGAGACCAAGGTTGAACACTAAAACCTGTCATCTCTGTTACCATGGGTGCTTCCAGGAGTGGAGTCTAGCCCACCAGCTCCCACAACGCTGTAGAGAATTACATGTCTTCTTCCTTGTAGGATTGTATTCCTTATTTAAGGAGGACAGGGATACTCACAGGCATTTGAAAGGAAGTGCAGTGCCACAGGACTGCTTGCTGCTCTGAACTCTCCTGCTTCCATTCCCTGTCGTGGTAGGAGCTTATCTTCCTACCACCAGAACTGCCCTTGTTGATTGATGCTCAGTCCCTGAAACAGGAAGGTAGGTGGGGACCCCTTCTCCACAGTCCTGATAACTCTGATTCTCTCCATTTCTGAAGTGACCGAAGTCAGAGGTCTCCTTCTCATCTTGGAAATTCATAGAATCATAGAATAGTTTGGGTTGGAAGGGACCTTTAAAGGTCATCTAGTCCAACCCCCCTGCCGTAGGCAGGGACATCTTCAACTAGAGCAGGTTGCTCAGAGCCCCGTCCAACCTGACCTTGAATGTTTCCAGGGATGGGGCATCCACCACCTCTCTGGGCAACCTGTGCCAGTGTTTCCCACTCTCAGCGTAAAAAATTTCTTCCTTATATCTAGTCTAAATCTACCCTCTTTTAGTTTAAAACCACTCCCCCTTGTCCTGTTGCAACAGGCCCTGCTAAAAAGTTTGTCCGCATCTTTCTTACAAGCCCCCTTTAAGTATTGAAAGGCTGCAATAAGGTCTCCCCGAAGCCTTCTCCTCTCCAGGCGGAATAACCCCAACTCTCTCAGCCTTTCTTCATAGGAGAGGAGTTCCATCCTCCTGATCATTTTCGTGGCCCTCTTCTGGACCCGCTCCAACAGGTCCATGTCTTTCTTGTGCTGAGGACCCCAGAGCTGGATGCAGTACTCCAGGTGGGGTCTCACCAGAGCAGAGTAGAGGGGCAGAATCACCTCCCTCGACCTGTTGGCCACGCTTCTTTTGATGCAGCCCAGGATACAGTTGGCCTTCTGGGCTGCAAGTGCACATTGTTGGCTCATGTCCAGCTTTTCATCCACCAGTACCCCCAAGTCCTTCTCGGCAGGGCTGCTCTTAACCCCTTCATCAACCCCCCTGATACCGGGGGTTGCCCCAACCCAGCTGCAGGACCTTGCACTTGGCCTTGTTAAACTTCATGAGGTTCACATGGGCCCACTTCTCCAGCTTGTCCAGGTCCCTCTGGATGGCTTCCCGTCCCTCTGGAGTGTCAACCGCACCACTCAGCTTGGTGTCATCTGCAAACTTGCTGAGGGTGCACTCGATCTCACTGTCTATGTCACTGATGAAGATATTAAACGGTACCGGTCCCAATACGGACCCCTGCGGGATGCCACTCATCACGAATCTCCATCTGGACATTGAGCCGTTGACCACTACCCTCTGGATGCAACCATCCCGCCAATTCCTCATCCACTGGACAGTCCACCTATCAAGTCCGTATCTCTCCAATTTAGAAAGAAGAGTGTTATGGGGACCATGTCAAAGGCCTTACAGAAGTCCAGATAGATGACATCCATAGCTCTTCCCTTGTCCACTGTTGTAGTCACTCCATCATAGAAGGCCACTAGGTTAGTCAGGCAGGACTTGCCCTTGGTGAAGCCATGCTGGCTGTCTCGAATCACCTCCCTGTTCTCCATATGCCTTAGCATAGCTGCCAGAAGGATCTGTTCCATGATCTTCCCAGGCACAGAGGTGACACTGACTGGCCTGTAGTTCCCCGGGTCTTCCTTTTTTCCCTTTTTAAAAATGGGGGTTATGTTTCCCCTTTTCCAGTCAGTGGGAACTTCACCGGACTGCCACGACTTCTTAAATATGATGGATAGTGGCTTAGCAACTTCATCCGCCAGTTGCCTCAGGACCTGCGGATGGATCTCATCAGGTCCCATGGACTTGTGCACCTTCAGGTGCCTTAGATGGTCTCAAACCTGATCTTCTCCTACAGTGGGTGGCTCTTCATTCTCCCAGTCCCTGCCTTTGCCTTCTGTGGCTTGGGCAATGTGGCTTGAGCACTTGCCAGTGAAGACTGAGGCAAAAAAGTCATTGAGTACCTCAGCGTTCTCCATATCTCAGGTAACCAGGTCTCCTGTTTCATTCCAGAGAGGGCCCACATTTTCCTTCGTCTTCCTTTTATCCCTGACACACCTATAGAATCTTTTCTTGTTGCCCTTGATGTCCCTGGCCAGATTTAATTCTATCAGGGCTTTAGCTTTCCTAACCTGATCCCTGGCTGCTTGGGCAATTTCTCTGTATTCCTCCCAGGCTACCTGTCCTTGCTTCCACCCTCTGTAGGCTTCCTTTCCGTGTTTGAGTTTGTCCAGGAGCTCCTTGTTCATCCATGCAGGCCTCCTGGTGTTTTTGCCTGACTTCCTCTTTGCTGGGATGCATTGCTCCTGAGCTTGGAGGATGTGATCCTTGAATATTAACCAGCTTTCTTGGGGCCCTCTTCCCTCCAGGGCTTTGTCCCATGGCACTCCGCCAAGCAGATCCCTGAAGAGGCCAAAGTCTGCTCCCCTGAAGTCCAGGGCAGTGAGCTTGCTGTGTGTCCTCCTCAGTGCCCTAAGGATCTTGAACTCCACCATTTCGTGGTCACTGCAGCCCAGGCTGCCCTTGAGCTTCACATTCCCCACCAGCCCCTCCTTGTTGGTGAGAACAAGGTCCAGCATAGCACCTCTCCTCGTTGGCTCTTCTATCACTTGGAGAAGGAAGTTATCATCGACGCATTCCAGGAACCTCCTGGATTGCTTATGCCCTGCTGTGTTGTCCCTCCAACAGATATCAGGGTGGTTGAAGTCCCCCATGAGGACGAGGGCTTGTGAACATGAGGCTGCTCCTGTCTGTTTATAGAGGGCCTCATCCACTCTGTCTTCCTGGTCAGGGGGCCTGTAGCAGATCCCCACTGTAATGTCACCTGTCCCTGCCTTCCCTTTAATTCTGACCCATAAGCTCTCAGTCAGCTCTTCATCCATCCCCAGGCAGAGCTCCATGCACTCCAGCTGGGCATTGACATAGAGGGCAACACCCCCGCCTCGTCTCCCCTGCCTGTCCTTCCTAAAGAGCCTGTATCCCTCCATCCCAACACTCCAATCCTAGGAGCCATCCCACCACGTCTCCGTGATGCCAATAAGGTCGTAGCCCTGCAGGCGTGCACACGTCTCTAACTTGTCTTGTTTATTCCCCATGCTACGTGCTTTTGCATAGAGGCATTTAAGTTGGGCCCCTGAGATGGAGCTGTCTTACTGGCTGGAGTTCCTTTGTGCTGCTCTGCAGGTGCTCTCCTGCTGACCTGTGTTCCTTCTCCAGGCTCTGGGCATCTATTGCTGGCACTGGCATCAAACTGGTAGGAGTGGGATGGATTGAGGTTCCCCTCCCCTGGCAACTTTGGTTTAAAGCCCGTTTAGTTTAGTTCACCAGCTTGGCAAGCCTATGACTGAAGATTCTCTTCCCCTTCTCTGACGGATGGACGCTACCAGCCCCCAGTAGACCAGGTTTCTGGTGAGTCCCATGGTCTAAGTAGCCAAACCCCTGGCTGTGGCACCAGTCCTGTAACCATTTGTTGATTCGCCAGATTTGACTGGCCCTCTCAAACCCCTTCCCTTTGACCGGCAGGATTGATGAAAAACCTACCTGCGCTCCCAAGTCCCTTACTGCTGCTCCCAGGGCTCTGTAGTCCTTCTTGATAGTCCTCAGACTGCTCCTGGCTGTGTCACTGGTGCCCACGTGAAACAGCAGCAGCGGATAATAGTCAGTGGATTGTACAAGGCTTGGTAGCCTCTCGGTGATGTCCCTGATGCGAGCCCCCCGTAGGCAGCACACCTCTCTAGAGAGTGCATCAGGTCGGCAGATGGGTGCCTCCGTACCTCTCAGAAGAGAGTCACCTACTACTATCACCCGTCGCCTTTTCTTAGTGGCGCTGGTTGTTATACGGTGGGCAGATTGGGCTGCCTTACTCAGCTCCAGCGTCTCTCCTGATGTGATGGGTCTTTCCTCTTCAGTCTGCAGAGCTGTGAAGTGGTTCTTCAAAGACTTTTTTTGTGGCTGTGAGTGGAGGCCCCAACTGTACAAGTGATTGCTGTTCCTTTCAGGACTAACCAGGACAGCCAAGTCTCTGCAAATCCTTTTAGGAAATGATGGTGCAGCTTATCAAGGCCTTCTGGACATTTTATGTCAACCTTCATCTGCCTGGGCATCACTGTTTATCATCATTGGACTTGTAGATTGCAGGCAGGATCCATCTGTAGAAAAATTGGCAGGCCAAAGGGATTAAGCTCTTACGCTCCCCTCGCTGTCATCACTTCTGGTGTCACAGTAGCATACAGAGTCACACTAGATTTCAGGGATCGAGACCACAAGCAGTTGAGTCATCCAGGCAAGAACATTTACTCCTCAGTGCTCCAGCCCTGCCTCCTTCTTTATCAAGCGCTTACATTTTTATCATTACCAGTACAAGTTCTAACAGGCAGGCTTTTTTATGATGCTCCATCCAGGAGATCTTAATGGCAACTAACTCCATGATCCAGCTGCTTGGACATCCTTGCAGGTGGCACAGGGCATGGCCAACACAGTGTTGAAGACGAAGTTGCCTGCTCTTTTAATAGAAGAGCATCGTGACCCCACAGTCCTTTAGTCTTACAAAGAACGTGTGGAGATTGTCCCATTAGTGGGATCACCCAGCTCAGTCCAAGGCTGGAGTTGGTTCTCAGCTTACTCAAGAAGTCAACGATGTCAAGTCCTTGACCAGTCTTTACACCATGCAACAGCAGAAGTCCTGCGGCCTTCCATCACACTTTATCATGTGTGATGCCAGACATTGATGTAAGGCCTTTTCTGGTAGTAGCTCAGGTGGTGTCCGCCTTCCATCACTGCTCCTACACTTAGCATCAGAGGTTCATCCCTTTTATCATTGCCTCCCCACCCTTGTGTCAACTTTATGCTTCTACCAGGACGGTGGGACAGGCTGATGCTGCACCATAGAAGCTGGCTGTCTATCTTGTTTAGTTGTGGGTCCATGGTGCCATAGCCAGGAGCGATCCTCCACCAGATGCTTTTGTGTTTCACAGACCGCACATGAGTGTTAGCTGTGGCAGGTGACTCCTGAGCTGTGGAAGCTCTGGAGCCAGTTCTTCCAAATATGGAGAGGTTGGTTTTTATGAGTACTGCCTGCTTCAGGAGAAAGAAGTATGGTGATTCAGGCGGGTTGTGAGAAAACAAAATGCTTCCGTTAGCAGTTTGCATTGAGAATGGTGACCTAAGCTGCAACCAGCTGTTCAGAAGAGGGTCTGAGTCCTTTTCCACCTGGTAGTTCCATGCCTCAGTTCTGTTCAAGGGCTGCAGAGGAAATAATGGGTCTTTATGCCATCAGGACTGTCATCACTATTAAGTCCCCCAGTTTGGACTGTCTGGGACCACGTGAGTCTTCATCAAGATGTTGGACATAGCTGGACCTTTACTGACAAACCAGATGTCCCCATTTCCTTAACTGAAATACTGTATGTTAACAGGCCATGCAACAGAACATGTCTTTCCATTTCTACAGGCTGCTCAGTAATGTTTTAAAGAGTGGAAGTCCCACGATGAATGCCCAGACATGACATTCAGCTCTCATTCAGTCTGTAGAGATTATTGGATCGAGTCCTGGACTCCATGGCAACAGGAACCCAAGAACCAGAGCGGAGACGGTTGCCATCTGAAATAACATATTTGACAGAGAGACGGAATAGTTTATAAGACATACCGGTCTTTTCTTATAAATGATAACCTTTTTATATGACTGCTTTTCAAGGGTGATAGCCAACATGTAAGATAGATAACAAAATACCCCTTTTATTCGTAATTCTGGTACTGTGCTTTTATTTATTTGATCCTGGTTAATATTTATTCAGTTTACAATACTGAGTAACTGAGGCACAAGCATCATATTTGTAGCACCAAACAACAGAAGACGGAGATCCAGAGGGTTTCCTTCAAAGCGGGGAAGCTCGCACATCACTCACAGATGTTCAGTGTGCTGAAGTCCTGCTCAGGACTGCCTTGGCTCCATCAGTAGCAGTGCTGACAGAAGGTTGGCAACTGCAGAAAATCTGCAGTTCAGAGTCACTCCTTCACATCCCAGTAGTGCAAAGGAGAATTACAGCTTAGAGGACTTTGTCAGAAGGATTACTTAATTCCAAATGCTTAGAAATCTTACCCATCAAGTGCTGTTAGCATTCATCAGATACCCTTCTCCAGTTTGGAGGAAACGGCAATCATTGAGCTTAGAGTAAGACCGGTAGGACGTATGAAGTGTTGCAAACCCCGGTGAATAAAAGTTCCGGCCACAAAACAAGAAACTGAAGTGTCAGCAGAGTTTGAGGAAACACCATACAAATTCTTAAGAAACAGTTATGAAACATCATTTAACCCTAAAAACATAGCTGAAAGGGAAGCACATAAAAATTCAAGAAGTTTGGAATAAAGCAACTTTAGAAATGGAACAGATCCTCAAAGCAAGGATGTAAATGAGTCCTGGCCTTATATTTGAATCAAAGTTTGGTAAATATGCCCGCCTCGGTGTCAGGTTTCCTTTGTATAACACTTAAAGGACAAAAGAGATGTAAGCTTTTCAACTAGGAGAGAGCAACAGATAAATTCCATCTGTCGAGGCTCTGTTTTCTGCAGTCACCAAAAAATGTCAAGGAACAATTTGTTGCTGTTTGTGTAAGGTTGTTAAGCAACATGAAACTCAAATATTGTGCCCATTCATTTAGTATTGGAGCAACTGAATTTGAGAAATGGAGAGAGTAACTTTTGTGTGATTCACAGGCTTATATCGACTATCGCTTACTGTTCCCAGGGCACATATTTTTAAGTTGTGCTTAGTTGGCTTTGTCATGCAGAGATCTGCCTAAGGAAGGTCACAGCAGGCGTGGAGCTGGGTGGTTTTGTAGCATCATTTTGGATTATCAAGGAGACAGGATTGTGATATTGCTGATGTTGCCCGCTTTGGAGAGGCGTTTACAAGTATCAGCAATGCTTTTGATTTTGACTGATCATCTTCCAACCAGTTACTCGTCTTCTTGAATCATGAATCTGCTTGAAGCATACTTGTGTTAGCAAGGAGGTGGTGGTAATGGAAACTGCAACATTTCGTGGTAGTTACGGTGGATAATATGGTGGATTTCATATGGGAATTAATACTGGAGTTCAGTGGTGGTAAACTCTGGTATTAAGCAGTGGTGGGAAGTGGCTGAGAAGGTGCGGAGACTGAGGAACCCTCAACCCTGGTGCCTTGTCCCCAAATGACCTGTCTCCAGGGTTGTGTGGTCAAACTGTAGCTCCGGAGAAGAAGCTATTAGCAATTGGTCCTTCCCAATGTATTTTATACACCTGTAAAGAACAGGTGAAATTTATCCTGTTGTCAAGGGACAAGCACAGAAGAGGTGTCACCAACAACACCTGTGGCACAGTGCAGACATCCCCATCTCACTCTGAACAAGCCGCTGTGTCTACCCAGCCCGGGGCAGTCCCGTGCGGGGATGGCAGGTCTGGAGCTCGCTGCAGTGTAGCCACATTCAGCTGATGCCCTGGGAAAGGTTTCTCCTCCAGGGGCAAGGCTGTGCTCAGTGGGGTGGGCAGGGGGAGTGCAGCCGCTTTGAGAGGTCCATGCTGTGGCACAGACACCCTTGCTGCACAAGCAAGCATCCTCCGCTTCTTCCCACAGCGAGACTTACTTTGCTTTGCTTCACATCCCTCATTTCAACCAACTTTGTCCTAAAATTCGTCTGACCCTATAAAAGAGTTTATGTATTTTTGGATCCCCTTGCTGCCTGTGAGTGCATTGATGAGCACGTGCACTGCAGCACTTGCAGCACCGAGCTCTCGGGGGCCCTTGGTGGCACGTTCAGCTTGCTGCATGCCGCTTTTGGGAGGTGTTGAGCCAGTGGGTTGCTGAAATTTCTGGGTTTTTTGTCTCTCAGGTTGGACTTCAACGGGTTCTACACAGAGCGCTTGGAGCACATGTCTGCCGAGCGCAGCCAAAAGGCAGCTCCCCTGCTTCCCCACCTGGCCGTACCTGCCCAGTGAAGCCCTGCTGCTGCCCCTTTCAGCTGCCACCTCTTCTGCACCAGCAGAGAACCGGACACACACTCACTTGGAGCTAGGAGTACTCAACCCTCTACATTCACAGTGCGAGCTGGAAAAGAACCGTAAGGGTTGTCCCAGAGAGACAGGGGAATATTCGATCTCCTGAAATGTGTGTAATGGATTTTCTGTTCTGAGAGGCTTTTGTTAAGTCCTTTTTTTTTTTTTACTACATTGTAAAATGATGTATTTGTGTGTTGTATAATAAACTAAAAAAAAAAAATCAGGGTTATTTTGTCTGTTAACAGAACCCAGGAAGCAAATTAGTCTTTTAGGTGACTAAATTTTGGTTGGCTCACAGAGATCTGGCTCAGCTGCCATGTGGCATTATTTTGGGAGGAGAACCTAACTGGGGGGTTGCTGGAATGAAGCTGATCAGCTGCTCTAGCCAAGGAGATGGGGTTCACAGCTGATGAGCAGGTACATGATGTTTATATCATATTGGCCAAGTCCTCAGCAGATGACTTTCAGGGTATCTTGCAGAGTTGTGCAGCCATAAAAATTGCTTGAGCCAGTTTGGGAGCAGGTGTGGTAGAGGGTGGAAGAGAAGAAAAGTGTCTCCCAAGAACAAGTGGTAACCGAGACATGTGCCAGAGACCCAGAGGCCTCAGTGGCAAGTGTGAGAACCTGGGGAGACATGCAAGGGCTGTGGATGCAGGGCTGAGTGCTCCTGTTAATGACCTGCCCTTCCTCTCCCTCACCTCCTCCTTTGCAAGGACCTTCTAGAGTGCGTTAGAGGGAAGAGCCAGGTTCTCTTTGCTCTGGTGGCCTATAGCTGGTCCTCCAGCTTGGCAGAGGGAGAGAGACCCAAGGAGAGGATGGAGACCACCAGTCCTGGGTCTGGAGGACTGAATTCCTTCATCTGAAGGTTGAGGTTGAGGACAGAGACCTCAGCCAGCATCATCTGGCTCTTTAGGGAAAGGACTTGTGCAGTTCATGGGGAAGGGAGTTTCCTCTTCCCCCCACCGAGATGGCCTCTCAGTCCAGGGAGGCTTGGAGAAGTTGACCTGCTATTTCCATTAAGTTTCTGTGGACCTACAGGCTTCACAGCCTGTCCCTCGAGCTCAGGGTGGAGAGGCAGAGGGGCCCAGGTCCTTGGAGGAACCTGCTCGCCTCTCAGTGCCCAACATCTCGGGCTTGAGAGACTCCCCTGGCACCTCACTGTGTCACTGTTGGTCACACACATTTTTTACACCAATGAGCACCATGGTGGCTGTTGCAGGAAAAAACTCCGTTCATGCAATTTAAATTAAATCAGGATTGAAGCTGTTTATAGATTAATAACACATAATTAACCAGAAAGCATTGAGTCTCAGCAGAAGTAATAGATATTTCTGAAATGTTAATTTTTAAAATCAACAGCAAATTTCTAAGCACCCATCTATGAGTAATCCCAAGAAGTCCTGCTCACAGCCGCATGTGCACACATGCAGATGGTTATGTGCACCCCTCTTGCAGCTTTTTGGGGGGGGGAAAGGCACCCCTCTGCTGAGAGGGGGGACTCTCCTCCTTGCACACCCCTTCTGTGGGGACATGGGAGCTCCACCTCTACGGGATTCTGTGCTGCTCCCTGCGACCCACAGGTCCACACCTGGGCGAGAAAGCCCCCAGGAGGTCATCTACACCCCGGGGCTGGGTCTCCCCTGCTTGTTGCACCAGGTACTGACAGCCCACTAGCTGGATGTGGCCACCTCGCTATGCCTGCCCCAGGCAGAGGTGGTGATGCTGGTGGGGCAGCGTCATGCCAGCCTTTGGCTCCTGCTGTTTGCATGAGAACACATTGACAGATAACTTCAGTTACCCAAAAAATTGTGGCCTGCATGTGGATGCCTGGCTGGCTAAGCAGTTACTTTAAAGGCTTGGGGTGCTTGGACGGGTCTCTGCACAGATCTACCCACTCCTCTCAAAGAGCAGACCTCTTGTCTGGGCCAGACGCCCTACTGCCAGCTCTGAGCAGGAGGTGGATGTGTCTTCTCCCCTCACCAGAAGCCACGAGGTGCCAGGAGAGGGGCAAGAAAAGGTCCTGTGTCTGAACCCAGCAGCCCCACATCCCACGGCACGGCAATCGGGTACCTCCTTGCCCAGAGTCGCAATTTGGCTGCTCTGTGTCTCCCTGGTGAGCTGGGTTATTTGCTGTGCTTCACAGACAGTGGGTTGGTCAGTAGCTCCTTCAAGGCCACCTCAGCTCTGCACACCTTGCAAGGGTTGCCATCGTGGTGGGGACAACTCTACTGGAGATGTTCAGATAGTCATGACCAGACATGAATAGGAGTGTCGAGGGTCAAAGCATGGCGCTTTAATATTTTTTTTTTTTTAAACAAACTTGTCTATTTAGGAGGGAATTACAGAAAAGCTGTGGGGAGAAAGAGGGAAGACACTGGAGCAGCGCTTGGCTGCAGTGGTTTCTGTGTCATTTTGAAGGAAGCTTGTCCCCGGTGACGAAGTGCTGCGACAGCCGAATTCAGTGTCCGACCCCCCTCTTTCATTAAATGCAAAAGTTAGATGCGGCGTTTCCTGGCTGGTCCTGGCCTGAAACACCAAGAAAGTATAAAAAAATCAGTTTGCAGGAGGAGGGGGTCTCTCTTCACAAGTTGCCACATGGAAAAGACAAGGGGCAATGAGTTGCACCGGGAAAGGTTTCATCTCAACCTAAGAAATATGTTACAGTGAGAACAATCACTTGCTGGAACAACCTCCCCAGGGACATGGTGGAGTCCCCATTGCTGTAGGGTTTCAAGATGTGACTGGACAGGGTGTGAGATAACCTCATCCAGGCTCCCTTCCCCATGACAGGTCAGACCAGATGATCTTCAGAGGTCCCTTCCAACCTGGGGTGTTCTGTGGACAAGGGGGAGACAGCAGTCAGCTCTGTGGTGGAGCGGAGGGCTCAGGGTGCAGTCCACCTCCCAGCTCAGCCCCACATGGTGGTCCTAGCCCCTCCAATGCTTTGGGATCAGGGAGGGTCCCAAGTGCCCCACTGATATGCTCTGATGTCCCATGGTCCCCCCCAGGCTCCCTGACAGCTCAGCCCCTCATGGTGACCCCAGCTCCTCCATCATCTCAGTGCTCCATCATCTCAACGCCTTTCCGACACCCCACAATGCCTCCCCAGTCCCACTGCTGCCCTCTGGTAGTCCAGCCACCCTCAGCTCCTGCATCACCTCAGGGCCACCCCAATGCCCCACAGACACCCCCTTCATGTCCAATGGACACTGCTCAATGTCCCTGGCCCCTCCATCACCTTAGAGCCAGGCGGGCACCTCCAATGCCCCATGGACACCCCCTCCATACCCCACAGACAGTCCCCAGTGCCCCACGGGACACTCCCACTGCCTCCTGTGGCAGCCCAGCCACCCCAGCCCCTCCACCATCTCAGAGCCAGGTGAGGCTTCCCAGTGCCCCCCGCCACCCCTGATGCCCTACTGTCACCCCCTCAGTGCCCTGCGGATCCCTGCAGTGCCCCAGGACATGCCACTAGAGGCCATGGACCCTCCCTGGTGCCCCTTGGCCTCTCCCCAAATCCACACAGACAGTCCCCAATGCCACCCGGACCCTCCACCCCGATGCCACATGCACACCCTCTGATAACCCACAAACCCCTCCCGATGCCCCACGGACATCCCCGGCTGCCCTGTGGACCCTCTCCAATGCCCCGTGAACCCTCTCCAATGGCTCACGGACACCCCCCGATGCCCGTGGACAGTCCCCAATGCTCTATGGACCCTCCCCGATACACCACAGACACCCCCCAACGCCCCACAGACCCCCCCCCCCGATACCCCACAGACCCTCCCCGCCGCCCGGCGCCCCCCCGCCTCTCCCAGCCCCGCTCCGCACGGAGCCCCCCGTCGGGGGCGGCCCCATTCCCGCCCCGTCCCGCCCCGTCCCGTCCCGCGAGTGGCGGTGAATCACGGCGGGCGGGGGCTGCCGGCGCGGCGCGGCGCGGCGGCGCTTGGGGCCGGGCACCGCGGGCACCTCCGAGCCATGGCCCCGGCGCTCGTCCTGCTCCGTCGGCTCCTGCTACTGCTGTTGCTGGTCCACGGTGAGCGTGGGGCGGGCGGGCGTGGGTCTCCGGCAGGGCAGGCAGCCGGCAGGCAGCCCGCAGATAGCCGTGCTCCGCCGACGGGACAGGCGTGAAGTTTTGGGGATGCAGGGCAAAATCCCGTCTCCCCGGGGGTCTTCTACCATAGGGGAGGGTTGGAGGTACCGGGAGGGGGGGGGGATGCTTTTCCCCGCGAGAATTAAGGAGATGCGTAGGAAGCGGCACAGGAGGGGATGCGCAAGGCAGGAGCTGGGTATGGGGTGGCTTTTTGGGATGGGTCACAGCTCGGCAAGGTTTCGGTTGCTTTGTCTGCCAGGCTGAGCCCTGGGATCACCGGGGGATTAGGCGAGCATCGCTGGCATCGCCTCCCCAAGTTCACTCGAGGGCGAAGGATGGAGAAAGGGGCTTTGTGGACCAGGCTTGCCTCCCTCGGCCAGCTCCGCTGGCAGCCGGCCCCATCGCAGAGGGACGCTTTTGGTGATCTCTGCTCCCTGCCCCGCCATGCCCCCCCCCCCACCCCGCGCAGATGGGGCACCCGCCATTATGTAAAGGCACCTCGGCGAGGAGGCTCCTGCAAGCGAGGGGAAATTTGTCACCGCCAGCCTGCGGCGTGCTGGCGGGGGGGGCCTGGTGACTCAGCCGGCCGAGGGGGTGGTGACGAGGCTCCTGGCTCCCGCTCGGGCACCGTGGGCGAGGGCCGCCAGGCACCCGCAGACGGAGCACCCAGCTCTGCTACCGCCTTGCCAGGGGCTCCGCTGGCCCCATCTAACCCCAGGAGCATGGGCATGGCTGAGGCACGAGCTCCCAGTTCGGGGCTCCTGGGGAAGGTGAAGAGTTTATCACAGAAATGTCTCCCTTCTGACATCAAAAAAAGATGTCTGAGCCAGCCCAGACACAAGCCGTTCTCCAAAACGCAAGCCCTGGCAGCTGCCAGACTCCAAGTCACAAACTGTGGCATCAAGATGGGGAGCTGAAAAACCTCCATCTTTACACACCAGGGTGTCAGTAGAGTTTTCCAGCCTTGAAGGGACCTGCTCGCCCATGGGTGATGCTGAGCGCCCTGTGGGCACTGGGGCTGGGAGGGCTGGAGCATCCCTGGAGCCCATCAGGGAGTTGCGTTCCCAGAAGGTATTTCAGGACTTGCTATTTTGGGTCTTGCCTGCACCTTCGTGTTGGCCACTTCCATTATCCCCCGACTCGATTGTTTCTGGGCATCCTGACTCAAAGCCCTTTGACTTTTTCCAGGCACCACTGCCAGGCTGGAGGAGAAGCTCGCCCATGTCGAGAAGTATGAGACGGTGATGCCGCACAAGGTGCCAGCACCTCGGGGGAAGAGGGACCTCTCTGCACCACCAGTGAGTAGCATTGCCTCCCAAATACTGGCTCGGCACAGCTGCCCTCGCTGCCTTGCAGGGAGTCCAGGGTGGGTGTTGCAATCAGCAGAGACCCTTGGCCCACCACTGGGCTTGGAGCTGGACCCCTTTGGCCCTGTGCCAGAAGAATGACCTGGTGCACATTTTCTTGCATTGCTTCCATCCCAGAGGATGGAGATCTTGAAGTAGTTGATCAGATCAGCTTTCCTGGACTGTTTTGCATCAAAATAGGAACTACAGATAGCTGGGTGGACTCTTGGAGGGGGGGGGGCTGCTTTCTCCAATGTTTTCTTTGGAGACATTACCCAGCGGTGCCACCCTTGCAGTGATCTTGTGACATCTGGTCTTTGCTTAAGGAGGGATTTGCAAAGCCTCACTGAGCTGTAAGCACTTTTCTTGCTGTGTTTGCTGAAGTTGGGGTTTTTTTCGTCCTTTGGGACAGGGAAATAAGAATCAGAAAGTTGCAGAAACCCACATGAAAGAAAGCCAGTGTTATTTTTCTTGGGAAACCTTGTAATTTGGGGGAAGGAATGGGGTTTGACTCAGGATTTTTGACTGCTTGGGATTGATGTCTGTAAGATGATAGCCTTGACCTCAAAGATGCTTTCCTCATTGCGTTAAAGTGAAATTCAGCCAAATACATGGATTCATCTTCTAGGTCCGAAAAGCACCAACTTTAGCACCTGATGAGATGGAGGGGCTGGGGACATTTATTTCCTAGTAAATGCTTTGTACAGCACGTTCATCTGTGATTCAAACCCTTGCTGATAAACTAGCTTCAAAAAACACTCCCTGAAAGCATCTGTTTTCTCTGCTCTAGAAACCTAAACTTGTCCACGCGATAAACATTCCCCAGGCTATTTAGAGACACCATCTGTGCCGGGTGCACTGGGTGGCTCTGCGCTGATCCCCCTGGAAAGGGGAGCTCACCCATCTTGGGGTCTCTATGCTTTCCACAGCACAGGAGAAGACATCTGCCTTGAGCTGTGTACTTTGGGACAGCCATGGGTGGTGTCTGCCGGGTGGCACCTGGATTCGGTCTTGGATTGGGCAGTCCTTGGACCTCCCAAACCTGCTGTGTTGAGGGTATGAGGGCTCCCGCCTTTCAAGCCATTTTCCTCCTTTTCCACAAAAGTTGGATTTGCTCTCCCAGTAACCTTGGTGGGGAAGAGGTTCTCAGCAAGGCTTGACCACCACCAAGCCCCTCTTTGAAGTGGAGACAGGTAGCTGGACGGGCATTTTCTGTGCCAGCTCCTCCTGTGGCTTTGCATTAGCAGTCTCTGGCTGGGATGGGCATGGGCCAAGAGCTGGTTCCTAGGTCAGAGCAGTTGGGACACATGAGGTTGGTCCAGCAGAGCATCTGCCAGGTGAGGTTTGAAGCAGACGATCTCCCCTCTGGCTTTGTTTAAATCAAAATATTCAGCCCTGCAGACAGGGTGGAGGCCTGGGTCCTGCAGCACAGGATCTCCTGGGATCTCCTGGCTGGGATGCCAGCCTTCCCACAGGCCATGGTCTTCTCCTCCCACCTGCCCTTAGCAGAGGCACGACAGGGCATGTGGCAAACCTGGGTTCTTCATGGAAAGGGACCAGAAAAAAGAGCAAGAAGGGCCTTCAAAAAGATTTTTAGTTTTATGCTCTTGATTGCAGAAGTGATATCTCTTGTCCCCATGCTCCAGCATTTCAAAAAGAGCTGTAGTGAAACGGCAGGGTGGTTTCCAGCCTGTGTAAGACCCGGTGTTGCAAGCTGCTGGCTTCTCCCCAGCGCACCTATGCTTGCACATCCCTGCTGATCTCCCCCACCACATCCCAGAGCCAGTTGATGCAAAGAGGCAAGTCCCTTGCCTGGGTGGAGACAGCCCAGCTTCTGCTGGCCCAGCCTTGGGCTCTACAGGAAGCAGCAGGTTGTTGCAGAGTGAGCAGTGGGGCTGGATGGAGCAGGAGAAAGGGATGGTGGTGGCCCAGTGACCCACCTTCTTTTCCTCCTCTCTTGTGCTGCACCTCATTTGATACATGCATGGTGCAATGAGCCCCATCCCTACTGTCCTAGCGAGACCCATTGCCTCTTCCCACCCACAGAAGAAATACCCTGTGCTGGGATGGGATGGTGGCATCATGTCCCGATCCTCTGCAAGCTCTCTGGGTGTCTTAATAAGACCAACTGGAAGAAATCCCTCCTCTCTGTGTGCTGTGGCCACGGCTTTGCTTGCTCAGCACGGTCATGGGGTTAGCAGGGCTCGGGCAGGGACAGGGCTGAGCTGCCTGCGCTTTCAAAGCCTTCCCATCTGGAGCCCTTGCAAAGCCCATGCTAATAAGGAAGGGAGTGATTCAGAGAAGCTTTATCAGGATTTTTTTTTTTTTTTTTTTTAACTTGCCCTGCGGTTGTCTCCAAGAGACGGTCTCTGACCCACCTCCCCCCCCCTTCCAAGTATTTTCCTACCATTTCTTAAGACCTCTTGTGGCTCCGGCGCTGCCAACAATAACAAAGCATCGCTTTGTTGGCAGACATGGGATGGGATGGCCACATCAGGCGGGAGACGCTGTTCATAAGAGAAGAATTTGCTGGGGACCCATGAGTGCACCCGCACGCTGGCGGTGCGCCTGCCTGCAGCTGGGGCTGCCTGGCCACCTGGCAGGCTTGTTGCAACCTGCTCGGCATGCAGAGAGGATGTTTTGTGGCCAGCAGGCCATCACTTCAGATTGGAAACGCAAACTGGGTAGAATTGAGGGTGACCGAGTGACGGGCAAACCCTCTTACCTGGCCCCACTGGCAATGAGTCAGCAGGACTTTCTGCTCAGCCCCAGCTCCTGCCAGGTTGCAGATCATCCCCCTAGGAGCGCTGAGCTGTCATATGACAGCAGGTGCTGTCATCCTCCCCAGGGAGAGGCCGCACACCTCATCTGGGAGGAATGCTGGCCCTGTGGGAGATGCTTGCTTTGCCTTCTGCTCAGCTCTACCCTGGGATCCCATAAAAGCTGAGGATGTGCCCTCAGGAGAGGTCTGTCTGCTGCGGTGGTGGCTGAGGAGGTCCCTGGTGCCAAGGGTACAGCTTGATATGGGGCACCATGCAAGGGATCATCATCTTTCTCAGTGGCCCTGGTGGGACAGGACCTCTGGAGATCTGTGGCCCAGCTTCTGCAGATGGAGATCACAAGACATCCCAGAAGGAAACACTTCTTCTGGAGGGACATATCCATCCTGGGGCTCAGGGCTCAGCTAGGCTGAGCCACAGCCACCCTGACCCAGCCACAGTGACTGGAGGTTGGACTTGAGATGCCTTGAGGTCCCTTCCACCAGCACGAGGGTGATGCTCAGGGGATCTGGCACATGGTGATACTAAAATCTCAGTAGCAGATGAGAACCAAGAGAAGGTTATTCTCTAACCCTGATGTTGCATGTTAGATCAGTCAGAGATAAGGAAGTCTCTGCTGATGAGAGCCGCTGGGCACCGGGGATCTTTGTGGTTCAGCCTGTGAGTAAGTGCTGAACTCAGTCTCCAAAAAAGGAGCTTTGTGATTGATAAGTAGGAAACCTCAGTTTCTGGCATGGCCATCTGCAGCCATGTGTCAGACACGGGAAACCAGACTTTGCTGACTCTGTTTCATTGCTGGTGACCTGTTCTTTATCTCAGGATGTGCTGGGGATTTGCGTTATTGCCCACATGCTTGCTTTCTTCTCTTCTGATTTTCCGTGTCTTTGCTGGATGCCCCCAGGGTGAGCAGCCAGGCTCCCCGTCCTGCAGCCGCCTTCCAGCAGGGCGCATGCAGACCCCATCCCCTTTCTGGGCAGGTCCTCTCTTCTGTAGCTTTTGCTCCTGGTGACCGTGGGTCTGTGCTGTTGTCTATCTTTCATGCAGAGCATCTACCCAGACCGCATCCTCTACAGTGTCCGTGCTGAAGGCAGGGACTACTTCCTGTGGCTGGAGAAGAACAAGTGAGTATGGGTGGGCACAGCGGGACGGCCTGGGGGGAGGCTCGATTCCCACACTTGCCGTGAACATCACTTCTCCAAGGTCCAGTGTCACAACACCAGCTATCTAAGCCCTCAGCCCAGACCCTCGCTAGCAAAATATTGCATTTTTTTCCCCTCCTTGCCAAACCCACCCGGGGAGGTCATGGGCCCACTGTACCCAACCTGACCAACCTCATCCCCAAAGCTTTCCATCCTCTCCCCAAAACCGGGGTCGCTGCTGACACACCTTTCCCATCCTGCAGGGAGCTGCTGGGGCAGCATTACATCGAGACACACTACTCGGCTGACGGCACAGAGATCACGGAGAAGCCAGACATTCAGGTACGGGGGCTCTGGGGAGAGCAGTTTTCCCACTCCCGTGGGGTCCCGCCATGCTGACAGCTGGTGCAGACCCCCTTTACACATCTCCTCTTGGCTGCAGGATCACTGCTTTTATCAGGGCCATGTGCGAGGATACGCTGACTCAGCAGTGAGCATCAGCACCTGCGGCGGGCTCAGGTAGGACCTTCGATTCCCCTGGGGCACTGCGGCTGGCTGGAGGACAGCATTGAGCCTGGCCTTGGTGCACACCATGGCGCTGCTCCTGGCAGACATGGTGCTGTGTAATGGTGAGCCGGTGTGACCAAGCCCCGGCCAGCCAGAGCTGTGCTGATGGAGGGAGAGCTCAGCTTTCCCCTGAGGAAAAGAAGAAGACATCCCTTTTCCTGCTGGCAGTGGGAGTGCTGACCGCCCTGGCTCGGCGCCCAGCAGGAAAGGCGCATGGTGTTTTGCAGCTAAGCTTGCTGTTTTTTGGGGGGGTTGACTCATGGCACAGGATGAGACTGGAAACCTGAGCATGACAGGAGGTCGGGGCAGGAGTGCCCTCCCTGGGCAGCAAGGCACAGCTTGTCCCAGATCCATCCTCTCTTCCCAGGGCAGACCAGACCAAACTCACCCTGAGTGCTGCAGCCAGTGGCACAAAGGTGTGCTTGTGGTGATGCATCAGCTTGCAGGCAGCCGGCATGTCCTCCAGGCCATGCTGAGCTCCTAGAGCTGATGGCTGGGTGCCTTTCTACAACAAAAGAAATGCATACGGTGCATCAAGCCAGCTGTGTCTCCCTCTACCCACCGGCTGCTGGCTGTGCTGGTGCTCATTCCTCAAAAGCTGCCTTGGGTCTACCTGCATTTAATGGCAGAAAGCATCCTTGCAGAGTAACCCAAGCCACCAGGTCTATGCCAGGTTGCTCAGTTTGCCATGGAAGATTCGTACTCTGCTGTTCTCTTTCTTTTAAGATCAGCTGGCAGCCAGACATTGCAAGAGAGTAAGACAGAGAGGAAGGGGTCCCTCACAGGGGGATGTGTGAGGAGGACAGGTGGTCCGTGGAGCACTGAGGGACCTGCAAACAACCATTTGCAGGAGAAACACCTGCTGGAGCTGTGTGGCAGCCTTACTTTGATAGCAGGGGTTGTGTCTGCGGAGACCTTGGCTCACACAGCTTGTGCATACATGGGACACTTGATATCCTTGTGTAGTAGAACAAGATGTGCAAGGGCAGGACAGGAGACAAGGACAATACAGACAGGGAATATGGCCCACCTTACAGAAAGCATCTTGAAGGCCAGAACTGCTCAGCAGAAATGCTGTGTTAAACCTGGCCTGGCAGCGCTGGGCAGTTCTTGCTCAACCCTGGGAAATTTCTGCTGCCCAAAGTACAGGATACTCCCCTTGCTACCAGACACAGATGCAGTGTCACGGTTTGCTCCCTCCCAGTTCAGCAGCCAGTTCCAGCCTCCCTAACAGTCCTTTTGTTCAACTGGTGCTTCTGCAGCCTCTGAAAGGAAACGCTATGGACATGGTTCCTATTTCTCCCCATCTCCCGGCATGCCCCAGGTCAGCTCAGTCCTGCAGCACCTCCTTCATGTGCTCTTGGGCCAGGAGAGGTTGCAGGGAAGATGCATCCAGTCCCTCGCGTTGCTGTGAGCTCCTGCACCCTGTACCTCTGCACAGCAATGTGGGGCTTCATGCAATGCCCAAGGGCTGCTTGGGGCTTGCATTGAGTGTGGTTTAATGCACGTGGCCAGAAGGACCTGACTGTCACGTCCCACTAGTGGCCTGTAGCTCATCCAAGCTGCCTATGGGAACCATGAAGGGGTAGGGTGGTTTCCTAGCTGGGATTTGGCAGCTGTATTTTGTATCACAGGCACTTGCAGGGGCACATGTAGGGTCTGTCTGTGTCCTGCCAGATATCTCCCCAACCTGACGCCTGCCCTCTCTCTTGGCAGTGGGTTTTTCCGAGTGAATGAGACCACCTTCCTGCTGGAGCCCCTGGAGGAGGATGCAGCCGGCCGGCACGCAGTGTACAGAGCAGCTCACCTGCGGGGGAAGCGTGGCACATGCGGAGAGTCTGGTGCCACCCTGGAATATGACCACGAACTGAAAATTCCTGCAGCCATGAAGCTCTATCGCTGGGTTAAGGATTGCTTTGCTTCTCTTTCCTGTAGCTGAGTTTGCAGGAGCCTAGGTCCTGTGAAGTGCAGGAGAGGAGTGGGGCCATACTGCATCTCTTGGAGATGCTCCTCTCCCACGCATTGTTGGTTGGGTTACCCAAACATGGGTTGCTCCCAGTGGCCTAGCTCCTGGTGGGAACAAGTCCTCAGATCCTGTACCATTAGCAGGAGCATCCTCCTACCCCATGAGCTCTGTAATGCCCGCAGAGCCTCTCTCATGCCTTATCCCAGTAGCAGGCTTGGCTTTTTCCTTGTGTGTTGGAAAATGTCTGAAACACCCAGCAAAGTAGCATCAGAAAGCAGAGCTAGAAGACCTACTAGCCTTGAATAACACTGGAAGATGCCCCAGGATCCAACACATCCCACAGGAGGGTCAACCACAGGGCTCAGCAAGCTGCAGAGCTGAGGCCCTTTTTGCGCTCACTTTCCTCTTTCCTTCCAGAAATCAGCTCCGTTACACAAAGGTCCCCGATATGTGGAGCTGGTCCTGGTCGTGGACAACAAGGAGGTAAACATGGGGGGGGGCAAGCTGGTACCTGCGTTTTCACTGTCATCCACTGCAGTGAGGAGGTCGAAGCCAGCCTGGAAATCTCTCTGTGTCTTTCCCATAGTTCAGGAAACACAGGGACTTGCGCACAGTGCAGAACCGCATGAAGGAAATTGTGAACCATGTTGACAAGGTGAGCCCAGGGGTCTGGATCTGCCCTCCCCGCTCCCACACGTGCCCCGCAGTGCCAGCACGGGCCTGAATGCGGCAGAGGAGAGATTGGTGTGGGTAGGGAGATGGAGCTGGAGCCGATCTCAAGCCCGTAGTTGGGCTGCCGTAGGGTGACCAACTCCCTTGGCCAACAGGGTGTGCAAAGTGGACATGACAAGCAGCACAGCCCTGGGTCCTCAGGAGCACAAGACGGCTGCCTCCCAGCTCTCTCATAAGGGAAGGGGGGAGAAATTTCTTCTTGTAACTCCTGGGAGCACGTTCCACGGCCATTCTCAAGCTGGAGTGGGTGCTAATGAGGGGAGGGTGATGGATGCAGTGCACCAAGGCGGGGCGGTTTCTGCTTGCCTTGCTTCAGCCTCACTTTTTGGTCAGCAGCGTGGGAGCAGCATCCCAGCCTTCACTGGCCAAGAGGGAGCCCAGAGGTCCCAGGGTAAACCCTGTCTATGTGGTCACCCCAGCTTGTGTTATTTATTGAGGGGGTGACAAAGCTGATATTGCACAGTGAGGTGGGGTCCTGGACTTAGTTGTGGTTTCCCAGGGGAGGTGGGACCTTCCCTATGCTTGTGCAGCTCAAATCCAAGCGCTCCCTGCGGGCTGTCTCCCACACCAGCTTTATCAGCCTCTTCACCTGCGGGTGGCCTTGATTGGCTTGGAAGTATGGAGCCACAAGGACAAAATCGTGGTCAGTCCCAACCCGGAGGTGACGCTGGACAACTTCCTCCACTGGCGGGAGGCAGAGCTGCTGCGGAGGAAGCCACACGACAATGCCCAGCTGATCACGTAAGGATGGGGGGGCCACCACCTCACCATCCTTGCAGCCCTGCTGCCGCCCAGGCCACATGGCCATGGTGGCATCTCAATCCCACAGGGGCATAGACTTCCACGGCACGACCGTAGGGCTCGCCAAGAAGCTTGTGATGTGCACCAGGGACTCGGGCGGTGTGAACCAGGTGGGTCCCGCTGCCCGGGCATGCGCCGGGAGGGCAGCAGTGGTCCCACAGTCTGCACTCCCTGCATTGTATTTTCCAGAGCAGGTCTCACCTCCACTGGTCTCCAGCTTTCCCCCTCCGCAGCCTTAGGGCTGGATCTGGTTCTTGGCATCTCCGACCCTTGAGTGACTGATCCACAGAGAAGTGTTGGGGCCGCAGGGGAAAGGTAGCTGTGGAAATCCAGCTGGGTGCCTGCGGAGGGCTCTGATATACCTGAGCCCTGAAGAGCCTCCCAGACCAGCTCCGTGGACACAGGGCTTCTCCTACCACCTGTGAGATGGCTGGGACTTGGTTTGCAATTGCTCCTCAGCCATCCTGGCTGTGCTCCTCATCCCTCCCCAGGGAGGGCATCCTTTGCTGGAGTGGGAGTGGTCGGCCATGGGACCTGTGGCTGTCCAAGAACCACCACAAAGCATTGTTTCAGGGTAGCCGCTATATCTAAGCTCACTTACAGCTCTGAGAGCCCAGTCTGGAGGTCTTCAGAGGCCATGGGACCAAGTCCAGCTTTTGTCGTCCTTTACTTCAGCATGGCAGCATTAGGGAATGAATTGCAGACAGCAGCGAGACCTGGCATTGAGCAGTTGAAGAGCCCCAGTGGGCCCCATGGAGATGCTGTGGAGAGCATTTGAACCATGCTGCACTTCTTGTCCCACAGGACCACAGCACGAATCCTATCGGCGCTGCATCCACCATGGCTCACGAGATGGGGCACAACCTGGGGATGTCTCATGATGAAGACATTGCTGGCTGCCGCTGTCCTGTCCCCAAAGCTGATGGAGGATGTGTCATGGCGGCGAGTGTTGGGTGAGTGAAGGAGAAAGGGGAATATCCCTGGCCAGCAAATATCTCAAGGTGTCCTCTGGCACTGTCCTGATGGGGTGAAGCCTGTGAGATGGTCAGGTTTGGGTGGACACTTCACTTGAAGCTGCACTTCAAAGGTCTGTTCGTGGCCCTGCAGCTTCTCCCTGGGCTGGTGACTGCAAGGGCCCTCGGGCTCTCATCTCCGCTCATCACTGCCTGTTTTTGTGCCCCTTCAGCTTGGTTTACCCCAAGCTCTTCAGCCGTTGCAGCGAGCAGGACATGTGGCAGTTCCTCGGGGACCCCAGGACCAGCTGCCTGCTGAACATCCCCAGGGCGGATGAGCTGTACGGGGGGCCGGTGTGCGGGAACCAGTTTGTAGAGCGGGGAGAGCAGTGCGACTGTGGCACGCTGGAGGTAGGGATGCTTTCTGAGAGCCCAGGAAGGAGGGTGGGCGGCAGGGACTTGAGTCCTGTCATTCAGACTCGGAAAAGCTTGTGCAAGCCTTTTCCCTGGACATGGTGCTTTGCAAGACTCATCTTCCTTATGTTCCTGACGCTTCTGCCGAAAAGTAACTTGCGGAGGATATTCATTAACTTGGATGCGTTCCCCCCCCCTTCATGTAGCTGGCTGTGATTTTTAGCAGGAGTGTGTCTAGGAAAGCTGGACATCCCCCCAGCATATCCTCCAAAGAGGTGATCCAAGGAGGGGAACATCATGGCATGTTGTTCTTTCAAAAGCCATGTTCAACTTTTCCTCATCCCTAACGGCCCATTACTGCATCGCAGGGAGGAGATTTAAGACAAATGGCCAGGTGATGTCTCTGGGATAAATCCCTGGGTCACAGCCCTGCTCTGGGACCTGAAGGGATGCTCCCCTGATGCAGAGAGCACAGAGATCATCCTGTTTTCTCCTTCCTGGAGATGTGCAAAGGGTGCTACCAGAGAGCAGGGGCCCAGGTCAGGCCCCATCTTCTGAAAAAAAAATCTCTTCTGGTCCTTTGGTTTGGTGTTGGTAATGGGGGTAAACAGGCAGCAGGACTGGTTCACACCTGGGATGATGCTGTGGTTTTGCCCCATGGTTCACCCCATGGTGGCTACGCTGCCATTGGCACCTGGTGACGTGGCAACTGGGGTCCCCCCCAGAAAAGGGTCTTTCAGGGGACTTTCAGGATGGTTTCAGTCCCTTCCTGTCTCACAGGAGTGCTCCGACCGCTGCTGTAATGCCACCACTTGCCAGCTGAGAGAGGGAGCCGAGTGCTCCCAGGGGGACTGCTGCCAGGACTGCAAGGTACTGCTGCCGTTGGGGGGACCAACTTGGCAGGGAAGGGAGCTGGTGGGTGTGCAGTCCTGCCCCGGGCTCCTCCAGAGCTTCCCGGTAGAGGCAAGGTGTGTCCATAGCCCACTGGAGAGCCTGAAGGCCCTCTGTAGCAGCCTGCCCAGAGCCAAATGAACCCAGTGGTTTTGGGGGTAATCACACTTTCCATTCAATGCTCTCACTACATGGGACAGTCAGCATCTTGGGTGGGAAGCGGTTAGGAAGGTGAAGCAGCCTCTGTTTCTGGCATCCTGGAGCCCAGGTCCCCTGGCGCTGTTAGGTTAGGTGCAGGATGAAAGGACTGGTCAATGTTCAGAAGCAATCAGTGTGGCCCATTCCTGATTTGGGAAACCAACCTGCCTCTTCGGCTCCATTCATCCAAGAGAAGGTTGAGTTACATGCATTGGTTCCTGCACACAGGCATAAGAAATGCCTTGATGTGAAGAGATAGGGGTGGAAGAGGACCCGGGACAAGTTCAGACTAAAGGCAAAGCACAAGGTGTTGCCTACAGGGAGAGACATAACTATGGGAAGACCCAGTCCAAGGTCTGATGGTGTCCGTCCTGTGCAGTAGCTCAGTCAATAGCAAATGTCTTTGTGCCAGAGCGGCACAAGCTGCCGTATCTGGATCTGTGGGGTGCCAGGAGATGTTTTGAAGACCAGGGTGCTGCTGGGCTGTGGTGCCTGTGTAGATCTGGGGATGTGAGAGCATCAAGGCAGTGCTGACATCCCCTTTTCTGTGCAGTTAAAGGCTGCTGGTGCGCTCTGCCGGCCCAGCAAGAACGACTGCGACCTGCCCGAGCACTGCACTGGCCTCAGTGCCGAGTGCCCAGAGGATGTCTTCCAGGAGAATGGCATCTCCTGCCAGAATGGCAACGGCTACTGCTACAATGGGGCCTGCCCCTCACACGGCGAGCAGTGCCGCACGCTCTGGGGCACAGGTAGCTACTCCCCCACGCTGCCCACCCTCCTTGCCCCACATGCTGGATGATATGCCTGGAGCCCCGGCTCCTGGGGCCAGGGCATTGCTCGGCTGTGGTCCCCTCTTGCATCCCTAGCTGGAGTGCTATGGCTGCTGACCCTAAAGCGTGGCCACTGGTGCCAGCACCACCGGCTTGCTGCAGGCTCTGGCTCCGTGTGACCCTTTCCGTGTGTCCCGCAGAGGCCCAGGTGGCTCCTGATGTCTGCTTTAAGCACAACAGTGAGCAACACCTTCACCTCCACTGCCTCACCGAGTATGGGAAGCAGCCCTGCAGCCCCAAGTAAGGAGCTGGGGATGGGGGTTAAGGGGGTGGTGTCCATGTCTGGCGACAGCACCATGGGGCTGAGCAAAGCTCCCCAGCCCCGTGCCACCCCCGCTGCTGGTGCTCATGGCTGCTTCTTCCACAGGGATGTGAAGTGCGGCACGCTGCTGTGCCTGAGCGACAACACAAGCCCTGTCCTCGGCGGCGGCTCCTACTCCCTCTTCTTTGGCCGCTTCAAGTGCAAGGCAGTCATTGCCAGCAGCGACGCCAATGAGGTGGTGGCCAAGCTCAGGCTGGTGCCCACTGGTGCCAAGTGCGGAGAGGAAATGGTGAGCGTGCTGGCAGATGTGCTGGGGTGGTGGGGGGAGGTGACCACCAGCCATGGGGACCCGGGGCAGCCTCAGAGTCCCCCTGCCTGCCCCCAGGTCTGCTACGCTGGGCGCTGCCAGAACCTCCTGGTCTACGGCAACAAGAACTGCTCGGCCAAGTGCAACAACCATGGGGTACGCTGTGGGATCGTCCTCTCCCAGGGCAGCTGCGGGGCCCGGGCGGTGGTCCTGGCCCCTACAGTGTGTCCACCACACTGACACTTTCCTCCCTCATCTCAGGTGTGCAACCACAAGCGCGAGTGTCACTGCGAGCCAGGCTGGGCAGCGCCCTACTGCGAGCAGAAGATTTCAGGGGTGGCGGCAGGTATGGCATCCCCTGTGCATGACTGGCATGAGCTCCCTCAGCCAGATGCGTGTGCTGGGGAGGGATGCTGGGGAGGGGGTCGGCGCCCTGCCATGGTGCTGGAGGGCACCACTCCATGGGGCGTCCCTGGCATGGGAGCACCTATCCTGACGCTAACCGGGTCTCCACAGGGAGCAGCAGCGTGGTCTTGGCGACTATGCTGGCTGTGCTGGCGCTCTCCGGCATCCTGCTCGGCAGTGGTGTTGTGCTCCTCAGAGGCAGGGGGACAAGGCATTTCCAGAAAGGGTAATTTCCCCCCTCCTCTGCCCCACAGCAGGGCTGAGCCACGGCCACACAGGCTGAGCTCAGGTGTTGCCTGGAGCAGCCCCCCATTATCCCTGTGCCCCACAGGAGGACCTCCAGTGGGCCTGCTGCTGGCCTCGCCAACCCACTCTTCCAGGAGGGTGGCCGGACGCGACTCCCCCGCCGCCAGCTGTCCCGTCACGACATCGGCCACCCAAACCTGCTCAGCAGCACGGCAGCCCCGCGGGATGCCTGGGCCCTCGGGCCCTGCCGCCCAGCCCCGCAGGTAAGGGAGCTGAACAGAGCCCCAGTGCAGGGCAGCCTTTGTGGCATGGGCAGGAGGGCAGCCTCTCACCCTGTATTTTGCTGACTCTGCAGCTGCCAGTGCCAGTCCCTCAGGTGACATCTCCAGCCTCTGCAGGATGGCCCCTGCAGGTAACCACCACTCTGAAAGCCACCACTGCCTCGTGGCAGGGTGGCCTGTCCTTCCCATGGCCAGGGCCACTCTCAGATGTCCCCCCAGCCTCCTCTGGCCTGACCAGCCCCAGGTGTGTGGGGCACATCCATGGGGTGGCCCAGGCGGCTGATGACTTGGGGGAGCCCCTTCCTCTGCCTCCTGTCCCCCTCTGGGTCCCTCCTTGGTGCCCAGGAGAGGGACTCAGGGCTCTCCTCTCCTCCTGCCAGGCAAAGCCGAAGCCACCCAGCAAGCCTCTCCCGGCACTGAAGAGCAAAGCGCCGTGCCATGGCGAGGGGCCACCAGGACCAGCCCTCCCTCACCCCCCACCAACACCCCCCTCAGTCTTTCAGCGGGGCGTCCCCCCAAAGGTGGCCCTGAAGCTACCCCTGGCCAGGAGGTGACCAAGGATGCTCCATCTGCCACCGTGGCTGAGGAGTTGCTGGCTCTGGCGCTTGTGTGGCACAGCTGGGGAGCCACCGTCTCACTTCCACCCTTACTTGAATCACTCACCAGACCTTCCCCCGGGAGGGCACCAGTGTTTACAGATATTTGAGTTGTGCCTTAACAGACTTTGTAGCCTCATGGTTGGCCCAGGGAGAGCCGTCAGCCGGGGCTTCGTGAGAAGACCAGGAGTGGGGACAATGCCAGCTCTGGTTTTGAGGCCAGCCCTGAGTTGGCCTAGGCTCTCCTGTGCCTTGGGAGCTGCTGCCTTCTCTCCCAATATCCTGAATGTGTCCTGCTCCTCCTGCCCCTTCCCTGCTGGGGCCGCAGTGAGGAGCTTCTGACATCGCCTGCTGGGCTTTCCGGGGCAGGAGTGCTGCACTGCAGGGACCATGCCCTGGGGCCACTGGCCCAGCTGGGGACAGTCACACAGGGGGGTCTTGCCAGGGGCTTTGGCAGGTCCAAGCTGGGTTTGGCCTCCCCGCTGGGCTTTTATCTCTGAAGTTATCACTTGAGTTACTGTTATCCTGAAAGGGAATTTCCTGGGAGCCTTTTTACAGCAGCCATTAACTTAAGACCCTTATGTGACCATTTTGAGCTATCTGTTGTGAAACCAGACCTCCCCATTTTTGATATAATTTAGGTTGAAGGCTTTTATACCAATAAAGACTGAAGGTAGTGGTGTCACAGGGTGTCTCTCGGTAGAAGGGGGAAGCACAGGCAGCGGAGCAGGAGGGCAGTGGGGCAGGAGGGTGGCAGCAGGCAGGGAGCTGCCAGTTGCTCAGGGTGGATCTGGCATGGGTGGAGCCAGCAGGGAGAAGGGCTTGAGCTGAGGTCCCAAATACTGTGCCAGAGCCACGGGGAACAAATGGCAGAGCTTCCTGCCAGCTGCACGGAGCAAGGCTGTCATGGGGGCTGCAGAATGCTGCAGCGAGTCCCTGTGACCCCCCACAGCCCCAGCTGCCAAAACAGGCCCCAGACTCACTCTCTGACTGAAGACGAGCCACCATGAGTCCCACCACCACCTTGACTCCCATCATCCTAGTCCAAGACAAGCGTTCATGCTTGCAGGCAACATCGGTGCTCAGGGACCAGCCCGCAGGTCCCAGGGACACCAGCCACAGTCCCCAAAGACACCGCTTGCACACAGCAGCCATGCCTGCTTGGGAAACGCTCCTGCACTGGCTGCACGCGAGCAATGTGGCAGCTCAGGTGGGGGCCCAAGGGCCACCAGGGCTCAGCTCCCACCATGAGCTTCGGAGGATGATAGCAGAAACACAGCAGGACTGTAAGTGCTGTCCCTGCTGCTCAGCACCATCCTGTGGGTTTTCTTTCAGCCCAGGCTGCTCATGGGGCTCCTAAGGTGGCAGTCACTGGGGACATTCAACTAGATGCAGTGTTACTGTGGGATGAGAGGCATAGGTGTCCCCCCTCCACATGCCTACAGTGATACTGGCCCTAGGACACATAAAGCCACCAAGGAAATGGTAACAAAATAGTTTTATTCTGCTTTATCAAAAGAACTTAACACTGTGCATGTAAACTTGAACATATATGTTTCCTTAAAGGTGCGGATCCAGTGGCAGACGCCTTTAGTCACACAAGCACACAGACCTTTTGAACGGAGAGAAAAACCAGTTCAAACCAATGTTCCCAGTTGCACCCATGTTCCCGCTCTGCAGCTCCCATCTCAGAGAGGAGCAAAGCCCAGACTGGGGTGTTAAAGTCATGGTGATTCCCTCCTCCCACACACCTACTCAGGCTTCTGAAGTGGTGGCTGGGGAAGCAGAGAAGGATGGAGGAGGCTTTTGCAGAAGGCACTGAGCATCACGCACACGTTGCTGCAGGACTTCAAACCACAGGAGCATCCCCAGGTGTCCCTCAGACCACATGGGTAGGAGGTGGCTGATGCATACCCAGCCAGAGCAGGATGACATTTAGCCAGAGTGACAGCCACTAATGGCAAAGCCATGCATCCACCTGGACGGCTGCAGGGAGGCCCAGCAAGACTCAGATCCAAAGGGAAGTAGCCCTCCCTGTAGGGGGATCTCGCTCTGATCACTGCAGGAGAGATGTGAGCTGTCTGGTTATTGCTTCTAGTGGTTCCCCTTTGTGCCCTTGCTTCTTGTCATCTCCAGGCTAGCAGAACCTACCCTGTCCACCCAGCCTGATGCCCAGGGTTTGATGCCAGCACTAGGTAGTGCCCAACCCCAGTGAATACCACATGGAGACAAGTCTACATCTCCTCCAGGAGTGCCTTTGTTCTAAAAAGCCCGCCTTAATCTCAAAATTCAACCGAAGTGGCCACTGCAAGCCAGCAACACCGAGGAGGTGGAGGGTCAAAGAGCTGCAACTCCACTGGCTCCTTGAAGCCCTTCCCACAGGAGAAATGGGACCTTGCAAGTCAAACGGTACTTCCAGGACACATTTCAAACACCACAGCTATGAAATACACTGCCATCCCCTCTCTGCCCTGGCACCCTTCCCCTGGAAAGGGCACTGCTGTGCCTGCCCGCTCCTCTCCTGCCATCAGCCATGGGTTTCAGCTCTGCCCTGCCTGCTGGCTGAGCTGCCTTCCAGCACGACACGCAGACATCCTTCCTGCTCCTCTGCCCACCGGGGTCCTTTGAAGGGTGCTCTTCATCAGGAGGGCACTGTTTGTCCAAGCCTTTGGCAGGTGAGGTCATGAGCCCGCCCCATGCAAAAGCTTGGCTTAGTGCTCCCCAGGCTGGGATCTGCAAGGCACATGGCTGTGCCACAACCCCTGTGCACCAGGTGTGTACAGCAAAAACTGGAGAAACCTCTCCTCCTGGCAACAGCAGTACCCTTCCTCTCATCCTCAGAGCATGAGGAAGCATGCTCTCCCATGACCTCCCTGGAAGCCAGGACTGGTGCTCAGCACCTTCAGCTGGCCTCTCACTGGGGCAGGGTCCTGGTCCCTGGCTCCTGCCATGGCTGGGTTTGAAGAGGAGCTGGTATCCTGGAGCAGAGCACCAACTGGGCCTTGGGAGTTTGCAGACAGGTGGAGGTGAAACTGCTGCAGTCCCCCAGTCATGTATTACCCAAGCTGGCCAGCAGCGGCAGCAGGAGAGGCAGGGTCAATACATCCCTGCTCTGCCCCAGAGATGGAGGAGAGGCAGCCAGGGCAGGAGCTGAGACAGCATAAGGCACTGTATGTTACCAAACTTCCTTGAGGAGAGACACTACCATCCTCCAAGTCAGGCCACACAGCACTGGAAAGCCTGAAGCCCACACAACTCGTTTGGGGAAATCATTAGCAGAGGTAAAGTTCGGACCATTTGTTTTGGGTTGAATGTTTCACCAAGGCAAAAGCTAAGCATGTTCCTCCCCTTGCCATGAGGCTGCAGATGGTGCCAGGGACAGAAGATCTCAATGCCAGCACCAACCAGCCTGTCAGCATCAACCGGCGAAGCGCCCGGAGTGTCACCACCAACCGGCCTGTCCGGTGAACCACGCCAGGGCTGAGCGCTGCACATGGCTGTGCCCGAGGGGACAAGAAAGCAGGATGAACGTACAGATATTCCAGGCTGGCGGAGGAGAGGTGGTCTCTGAACATATAGTGGGTTTGGAGGCAGGCAATGCTGCAGTGCTACCAGCTGGGGAACGGCGTTCCAGCTCAAGCTCCTGCCAGTTCCTTCCTCAGCCATCATATTCTGGGATTGTCGCAGAACACGAGAAACAGGTCCTAGAAACAAGCACGTCCTCACAGGCAAAGGGGAGGACAGAGGAAAAGAGGAAAGCAGATTGTACCAGCAGATTTCCCCCCTGAGCACATCTCTCTCACCTTGCAGTGGCACACGGGGAGCAGGGGTTGGATATATTACAATGCACACCAGGAGAAAAGATCATTCTGCCAGCACAGCTCGTGAGTCAAAAGCCCCGCAATGCAGCGAAGCCTGGCCAGTGATGAGAGGACCAGTGACAGACTCCCCACCGTGGCTGTTCAAGGACACACGAGGCAGGTCCCATTTCTTCTTGGAGCAGTGGATTTTGCACTGGGGAGCAGCAATGCCTCACCTACTTTGCAGCTGAGGTGTCAAAACATCTGATGTGCTGCAGAGCGGGGTCCCTTCACTCTTCTCTTCCCCTTCACTTTGCCAGCAAGGCAGAGCAGTGGAAATTCAGCCCCCTTTCCCTGGTGAAAAGACCTACACAGGGAGGCTGGGGTCTGAGCAAAGATTTCCGAGCCCTGTTCCCAACCAGCTGCTCAGAGGTGCTCCATGCACTCTGAAATCTGGTTTACGGTGCAAAGTGAGACCCAGCCACCCAGCTGAAATCTACTACAGTCAGTCACAGGCAGCCAGTGTGATGCTCTTGCTTGGAGAGGGGGAGTTACAGAAGCCCGTTAGAGATTGCTTGCTCCGAGTCATTATCTAGTGCCACTGCCTAAAGGAAAGAAGAAGATAATGGCTACGCAGATCCTATTCAAATAACCTATTCCACACCAAACCACTCCTCGCCAGGCCTCGCCCTGAGCAGGAACACGCAGCCTCCACTGGCCAAGGAGAGCCCACTCCATTGGAGTCCTTGAGGAGAGTTAGATAGTGCCGGTTTCTACCTGCCTTGGAGTCCACAAAGCAAAGCTTCATCGGCAGGACGAAGGAAACCTCTTTGCTTGGCCTCAGCGAGAAGCACTGGGGAATGACCAGTGGGCAGCAACATAGCACTCAAAGCAACATCTCCTACCTCCAGAGTAATGCTTGCTAAATAATTGCACCTACTGCAGAAGGCTTTCCTGGTGTCTGTCTTTTAATATTCCAGTATAGGTATGTTAGTACAGGACTATCCCTCATTTGGAAGCACCAATTTAATAGGGGAAGAAATGGAAGAGGCAGAGCACTTGCAATGTGTTGCTAGAAGAAAATCAACCCAACTGTCACCTATACACAAGATGTCCACGCATGCGCTGCATCCGCCCCACCAGCACAGGGCAACATCCCCATTCACAGCTGGGCTAGCTGTTGAGCTGTACCAGGTATCTTTCTACCTCTGTCAGCCAGTGCTTTCCTTTGCTCTGAGATGGCTTTCTCCAGAGGCCTCCGGGGCCTCCTGTGAAGGAAGGCTGGTTTCTTGGGCAGTCCTCAGATTGGCTTGCTGGAAGGCACAGGAATCCAGAAACACGTTGGGGATGCTGTCACCAAAATACAGCTTGCTGTTCGCAGCTATCGCTTGGTATTTCATTAGTTCCAGATACTCGGGGGTAAGTTTCAGCTACAAAAAGAGAAACCAGAGACTGTAAGAGACAACCTTCTGGGTCCCGCATCATTAGATTTCATCTCGGGCAACTGCCTCCTGGGATATGGGCTGTTAAATCAAGTGTTTTTCCAGTGCTGCCCACCTGAACCTAATCTCCTGTGCAGAGGAAAAGAGTAAGCAAGTCCTTTTCTGACCAGCTTTCAAGTGCTCACCTTGTTGGAATCAGCCAGCTTCTGAGCAGTGTAGTACTCCGCATCAGCTTTTGCTTTCTCTCTTGCTAGGAACGCAGCATCTAACACAGCCACAGAAGATGGACAGGAAAAGAAGCATTAGCAAGTGAATAGCCCCATCACATTTGAGCACCTGAGCCTTTGTCCCATGGGGACTAGCTGACCCAGGTGTGCCCGTGACACAGCGACACAGCCTGGCTGGCCGTGTACCTGCACTGCTGGCTTCTTAGAGGGGTACCTGCAAAGGGGAGGAATGACCCCAGTGCATAACCTTGCGCTACTGCACCCTTTATTATTTTTGCAGAATGGCGATGCCTATCAGCTCAGTTCTGAGGTTCCTCTACCTGCCACCACCCTGAGCTGGAAGATGACCCCAGCAGCACGCTAGCACCACGGTTACCTTCAATCTCAGAAATTCGCTTCTCTGTTTCCTTCTCCATAATCTTCTGTTGATAGTGAATCCTGGCCACCTGAGCAGCCTTCTCTGCCTCTGCAATCACAACAGGCTCAGCTCAGACATTCACTTCACAGAGCCTGAGCATCAGCACCCTGACCCCAGCACCTGGTTGCAGAATCTGCCACACAATCTGCCAAAGAATCTGCTGCCTCCCTTTCTGCTCAGATCCTACAGTGCCAGTTTGTACTCCAAGCAATACAGTTATAGAAAGAAAACACAGTGCTGATGTTTCTAGAGTTGCACTGGCTGATGTCCCTTTTACAAGCGATTCCCCCTGGCACAAGGATATTTAGCTTCAAGCCCAAGCAGTTTTTCTGGCAGAGCTGTTACCTCTTGGCCTGCAGGAGCCCCACTGTAGGACAGAGGTGTTCGCTGCTCTGCTGCTATGGGGAAGGAGGTAGGACGTAGGCTGCTGCTGTATCTAGCAGCACATTCATATTTTCTAAATGACTGGTGCAGCCTGGCTGTGCTTCCTTCAGGGAGCTGTCAGCGATGCAAGACAATGTCCTACCCCGGCTTACTGGGGGATGTAGGAATAGAAATTCAGTCTGGCCCCTGTCCACTAATACTCCCAACTGGTGACATACCAATGAGCGCTTTCTTCCGGTCTGTCTCTGCCTCCTTCTCTACTACCTTCTGCTTCTGGGCTGCAATCAGCAGCTTGGTCTTCTCAGCTTCCCTGCAGGGTGAGAAACATTATCACAGGGAAATGGAGCTGGGGAGCAGCTCTGCAAACCAGGGCATGAGAGGCCGGGGGACAAGAAGTCGACCAGTTGCCAGCATCAAGTCCTCACAGCCATGAGGACCAGCTCTGTCTTCAGCTGTATGAGCACATGTGTAGCCAGCAGGTCAAAGGAAGAAATTATTTCCCCCTCTCCATTTGGCACTGGTGAGGCCACATCTGGATGCTATATACAGTTTGAGGCCCTCGGGACAAGGAGTGAGTCCAGTGCAGGGCTACTGCAGATGTGGGGTGGAGGCCAGGGCATATGAGGAAAGGCTGCGGGAGCTGGGCTTGTTCAGATGGAGACGAGGAGGTGAAGGGGGACTCAATAGCATCTCCCTGTGCCCAAAGAGGTTCTGGAGGCACTGGGGCTGGACTCTGCTCGGAGGGGCACAACGAGAGCCCCGGAGGCACCGGCACAAGCTGCAGCACGGGAAACCTCAGCCGGCCCCAAGGAAACAGCCTGTCCCTGTGCAAGTGGGGTGTCCCTGGGACCGGGCCCTGAGCGGTGGGGGATCCTCATCCCCGAGGATGCCCCAACTCACCCAGACACAGCCCACAGCAACCTACTGCAGCTGTGGCATTGGCCCTGCTTTGAGAAAGGGCTTGGACAGGAGATCTCCATGGGTACATAGACTAAAATCTGTCTGCACTTCTGTGAGTTTGCTGGAGGGGAGTTTATGGGTGAGACATCAAGACCCCTGAGCCCTGAATTCAGTTTGCAAGTCTTCTGCAGGTTCTCTATAGCACACCAGTGTCCCCTCTACATAAAGGAGTAGGAACATAGCCTTGATATGGACTCTGTACATGCTAACAACCATCTTTGTGAAGAGCTGAAAGGCTTCAAGGTGAAAGAGCTATGGAAACGGAGAAACAGAATGCACAAGTGCACCTAGCAAAGCACACACTGACTAGAGTCCACCTCTCATCTTCTGAGCACCAGGTAAGAGCTTTCTAATAGCATTATACCTGTGCTAGACCCTCAAAACCAATGCATACAATTTTATGTACAGCCACTCACATTAGCTCAAAATTTCTTCGGATGGCTTCTGGGATTTTGGGTTTTGTAACACGCACAGCCTATGGAAAAAAAAGTGAATGCATTTTAAATTAAACATTTTGATGCAAGCTGCCTAACTAAGAAATGTCTTTGCAAAACCAGCTGTAGTGCTCTGGATATCTCCACATCAATCCAAGACCACACATAATGGTTCTCAATCCTCTTGTACAACACAGCTGAGCACAGCCACTCTCACAGAGGTACCTTACAGTTGTATCTCCTGTCTTTGCACCTTTTACGGCACCTAAGTGATCAAGTAAGGCCTGTGGAATAGACTGCTGAAGAGGTCCACCACCTTTGTTAGAAGCAGCTTAGTTCTCCACCCCAAAGACTCTTCAAACATCACCAGACAACGCTTCCCAAAGTATTGCTCAAGAAATGGGCTCACAAACCCAATGAAATTAAATTGCAGGAGCGAGACTTGCAAAACAAGAGGCAGGGCTACGAGCTCAGGAATGGGTTTTCCAGGAGAAAAACTTGCAAAAGTGACAACACAATGAGAGACATAGCAGTGAAGACAGGGGAGAGCAGCAGGGCATGGGTGGCAGCTGGGAACTGTTGTTGTTTGCAACTGTGGATCATCAAGAGTGATGTGCATGGCGATGCTGACACCACAACTCGGGTACATGCCAGAGACAGCCGCTAAGCTGCTCTGCGGAGGACTCTCTGAAATATGAGGGAAACGCCTCCAGAGGCAGGACCAGGAGCTACTGCTGCTCAGCTGGCATGTTGTGTGACTCATTACTGAGCTTTAGGAGATGCAGATTGACAGTCCACAGCTGTACAATTGCTTCACAACCCTCCTGCTCCACCTTCACTGTAGATCTAGTGCTGAACCTACTGCTTCTCTCTGGGGTCAGTAAGTCTGCAAAGAACCAAGGGGCTTCCACAGAGGGGAATGGAATATGGACATGTCCGGGCAAGTCTTCATATGCAGTGCGAAAAGGGAACCGCTTCCATGTGACAGGCACCCTGGCCCTGGCAAACACACCCCGCCTGGGGAGAAGAAGCCAGCCTGTCATCAAAGCAGGACACTTGGGAATCGCAGAATGATTTGGGTTGGAAGGGACCTTTAAAGATCATCCAGTCCAAGCTCCTCCCACCATAGGCAGGGACATCTTCCACTAGATGAGGTAGCTCAAAGCCCTGTCCAACCTCACCTTGAACACTTCCAGCGCTGGGGCATCCACAACTTCTCTGGGCAACCTGTTCCAGTGTCTCACCACCCTTATCATAAAACATTTCTTCCTTATCTCCAATCTAAACCTACCCTCTTTCAGTTTAAAACCGTTGTTCCATGTCCTGTCACTACAGGCCTTTGTAAAAAGCCCTCTTTACACATTGAAAGGCCACAATAAGGTCTCTCTGGAACCTTCTCTTCTCCAGGCTGAACAACCCCAACTCTGCTGCTCCTCTGCAGAAAGCAGATTTATGGGACATCAGACCGGAACATCCTTCAGTGAAAGGACTTTTCTAAGCTCTTACCAAGTCCCTAGAAAGGTACCACATGGAGAAAGCTCACCTCACCAGCTACTGCAGGGTATGCAGGGGGATATTCTTTCTACCTCCATAATACCCCCTGCACCAAAACAAAGGTCAGTTTCCAGAAGTATGGCTTTTCCAACATGGGCAAAGATTCCTCTGTAACCAGGAAAGCCGCCAGGTCTTTGAAAATCTCCACTAGCTGCTTCTTCTTCAAGCCAATGGCTCAATCTATTTAACAGTGAAATCTATGTAAATCTACTAGATGGAAATACTACTGTGCACTGTCAATACTGTTAATAATCAGATGTTAAGGCATTGGGAGATGCTGGGACTAACTGGCTGAGCCACAGCTTTGCAAAAAAGATCATGAAGGAATCAAAAGACAAGCTGACTATATGACAGCATCTTTTCCCTATGGCCATGAAGTCCAGCCACATCCTGAGCTGCACTGGCAAAAGCTCAGCAGCAGGTTGAAGGTAATTTTTATTCCAGTGTGGGGAATCCAGTATAAGGGATACTAACAAACTGGAGAGTGCAGTTGAGAGCCACTGAGATGGCAATGTAAACGCTGCAGAGAATGGGAACACGCTGATGGTATGGCTGACAGTATGGTACTTCTCCTCTCCTGTTGATCCTTGTCCTTAAATATGGGCGTGACATTTGCCTATTTCCAGTTATTAGGGACCTCCCTTGACCACTGCCATCTTTCAAAGAGAGTGGCTTCACGATGGTGTGGGCCAGCAACTCAGCACCTTGGGATGCATCCCACCTGGTTCCACAGACTTGTATGTGTCCATCTGCTCAGTTGTCCTCTACTGTGGGTAATGCTTCATCTCTGCAGACTCTGCTGCTAGGGTAAGGAATGGGGAGGCCCAAGGGCAGACCTTGCCAGAAAGAAGTCAAACAAGGTGTTGAGTACTTCAGCCTTTTCCATGTCCTTGGTCACTATGTCCCCTGCTCCACAGCTTCCTTGGCCTTCCTTTTGCTGTGGATGCCCCTCAGAAGCCCTACACAGCCATCATTAGGTCCAAGTCTAGCTGAGCTTTGGTTTTCCTAACTCTGTCCCTGCGCTTTCAGTTCAATTAGCTTTATTCCTCCCAGCTCATCTATCCCTACTCCACCTTCTGTGAGTTTCCTTTCTGCTTTTCAGCTCAGTCAGGAGCTCCTTTTTCATCCACACCGGCCTCCCGTCTCACCTACTTGACTTCCCACACTTTGGGGTGTCCTTGGCAATGACATGGGGCCTCGTGGCCTCCTTTGCTGACCATGGCAGTCTCCCACGGGACCCTGCCAAGCACATCTCGCACAAACTGAGTTCTGTTCTCCTTAAGCCCAGGCCCGTAATTCTCCTATTCACCTCGCTCCTCTGAGGACCTTGAACTCACCACCTTACAGCTGCTGCACCTCACACTGCTACCAGACTTCATTTCTCAACCAGTTCTTCCTTGTTTCTAAAAGGTCCAGCAGACCATCTACCCCAGTCAGCTTCGCTCACCACTGCCAAAACCTGTGTTCAACACCCTTCAGAAGCATCCAGCATGGCTTTCACCCAGCCCTATTGCTCTTCCAGCGGACACTGAGGTGGTCAGAGACCCCCATGAGTACTAGGGTCTGTGATCAAGAGGCTTCCTCTGGTCTTCTAGAGGCAGTTTTATCTACTTCATCTTACTAACTGGGTGGTCTGCAGCAGAAAAGGCCCACGTGGTCCTCCATGTTGGTCTGATTCTTACCTATATTGGCTCTTATCTCAGCTGTTCATCATCCATCCCAAAGCGAAGCTCCACATGATTTGAGCCCGTCTTTTGCAGGCAGCACAACCCTGCTGCCTCACCTTCTCAGCCCGTCCTCCCTAGAGAGCCTGTACCCATCCACAGCAGCACGGCACTCACGTGAGCTATCCCACCAGGCCCCAGGACTGCAAATGCGCATGGATTTCCAGTTTCTCAGGTTTGTTTCCCAGGATGTGTGTTTCTGTCCAGACACTTGAGACAAGCCCCAGGGCGTGCTTTCACAAGGGAAGTGCAGGAGCCTCCCCTATGACACTGTCCCTAGACACTTCTTACCACCCACTGGCCTCTGTTTCTCTTCAGGCTGTGGCCACCATTCCAGTTAGGAAATAATGTTTTGCATCAGGCAACTTGGAGGACTTTTAAAGGTTTCATATATATTAGTTTTAATAAACCTAGAAATAAATGCTGTTAATTCCCTCTAATAGCATCTTTTCAATAATGAGTTGTTTTCTGTGTCACTTCTTTCAAAAATGAATTGTCAGTGATCTCTGAAGTACTCGTGTGCAAATATGCTCTTCAAGAGGAAAGCGTTATGCCCAAATACAGAATTATTTCCCTTAGAGCTCACAAAACAATTCAGTTCAAGGTACAGTTAAGTTAATCTGGGTTACACAGCTGCATGTGAAAAGTTTCAAGAAAGCTCAGCTCTTCACCAAAGGAGCAGGGTATTTCCTGACAAGAGACACAGCAACATGGCAGAGTTGTATGCTGAGGTACAATTTTACTGGAGACAAGGGTGCAGCTCTGTTCTGAAAGGGAACAATAGGAACGCAAAGGCAGGATCACACTGTCTCTTAAGTACTTAACCATTTTCCTCACTAGTTATGGGACCTCTTCAAACTGCTGGTCCGGTGAGCTCAGTCCAGGCTGATGCAGGCAGGATATCCTTCAACTTTTGACCAACAGTGAAGACTGGGCATGCCAAATCAAGATGGGATAGCATACACTGAAGATCAGATTTAGCTCTGTAGTTAACATCTCCCAGCAAAGAGCTGTGAACTTTGCTTACACCCTTCCATACTCAGAGATCAAAAAGGGCCTTTACATTATGACGATAATTTTGATCGATAATGACCTTTTGCAGGAAATCTCTCTGCGATGTACAGTGCAAGTTAACTCGGATATTTGAAGACTGGTGCTATCTCAACTTCTTTGTGATAAGATGCTGCCTGTGGTTCACCCTCATCAAAACAGAGCAAGCCTATGCACAAATGAGCCACAAAGCAGAACAGTATTTATCATAGCATTTCATGTGCTGTCAACGGGAGGCTTTCCCTCCCTGCACACAGCCAGCCAGCCTAGCTAAATGTGGCAACAAGAACGGCAAAACAGATTTGGTTTCTCTCTTCCCTACAGTGGAAGTCTCCAGAGATTTCCATCTTAGCCCTTGTGAGCCTAAGGTATATTTTTCCCAGTTGGTCACCCTGAACTTCAACATGCCAAAAACCCAGCATGTCCCATAGCCCAGCTAAGATTAAACACGATTTTCTAACATTAAATGTAAGCAGAAAATCACTTAAGATATAACATCTTTCCCTATCTCTGGTACAAGTGCAGAAAAGATGAAGATCTCTTTTGCAATTACCTGTAGAAACTGCACTGGCACACTGGAGTGCTCAGCTCTGCAGGGGTGCCAAAGGTAAAGAAAAACATTTTCTTGCTCTTTGCAAATTAAACCCAATACTTGCAGGTCTGTGGCCTAAAAGGTCCTTTTCTCTATCCTGCAGGTCTTCCCCCAACATAAAACTAGCATTTAGAGGTGGTCACTGTCATATGGACAGTCTTCAATGGACAAACCTCAACTCAAGGCTCAACTATTTCACGTTATGTGGAAAACCAAAGCAAGAAATCTCATCAATCTAGTGAAAGGTGAGCAAATTAGAGGTGGAAAAAAGTAATCTTTGTTAGGGAATGAACCTACCTGGATAGTGAGACCTGGTGCCATGACATTGAGATCCTTCTGCAGGGCCAACTTCAGATTCTCATCTATCTGATCTGTGTTTGGAGGACAAGAGAGAGACCACTTAGCTTATCATCATTTCTCTTACAGCTTGTGTGGCAGAGTGTCAGCTGGCCTTGAAGAGCAGGTATCTCTATGGTTTAAGATAAAGATGCTTTCTGAGATCATTCAGTACATTGTTTCCCTTCCTATACCCCCTGGAAAACGTTCCCGAGAGGAGAGCCACATGCCAGCATCTCTAGAAAGGTTCAGCTATTGATGAACTCATGGTATCTGAGCTGAGGACAAATGGCTTTCAGCATCTCAGCAGAAAAAGCACCCAGAGCCTGCAGTCGAAGTCTATCCCTTCCTAGCTGGAGCCACACCAACCCCGTTGCCAGCAGCAAGCTCTGCCTTAAGTCTCTAGGGACCTGCAGGATCCAGTACTTGCTACTGAAAAAAATGCATTTTGTCACTTCCAAGCTCCAGGAAGATCTCTGGCCACAGAAATGGCCAGTTATGAAGGGATTAAGCTGCATGTACTACCAGGAAACTCCTCTCTGACTATGGATATTTGGCAAGTCTGAGTACAGCATTGTACAGATTGACAGTCTCTTAATATTAAAAATCTGACAACCTTTTATCTTCCATAAACCAATTTTCCCCTACTCTGCCACTCAAGAAGGAATGTGATGCTGTTATGTCTTCGGGAGCACAGGTAGGTACCAAGAAGCAGAACATTAAATTTGCTAATTCCTGAACCACTGCTACCCCCTTGTGAAAAAACTAGAGCATTGCAATGAACTGAGAGCACGTCCCTTCCAGCTCTCGCTTGCTAAAAACAGCCGAAGGAAGCTTTTAAAGTAAAAAAGTCAATTCAGCAACAGAACAGGGGCCTAAAAGTAGTACACAAGACAAAACCATCATCATAGTGAAGGCAATGGGCATGACTACACACACAAGAGCAGAGTGGCTACTTTGTGTGTCCAGAATTCAGTCCTAAGTGGAAAAGGACCAAAATAAAATTCCCATGTGCAGATGTGGAAAGACAAAGAAATCTGAATCGTTAAAGAGTAAAGTTACATGGAAAGTGACATATGGATGTATAAGGAGCTGGATTCTAGACTGCAACTCCAACACAGAGGCTGTTTGCTCACAGGAGCCTGCTGTAACATATTCCACAGAACAGGGAGATTACACAGCCCTTGGTGGGTGCATCCAGCTGCTATCCACTTACCGAACAGCTCAATGTATACTTCCTGCAGGGTATGGGCACTGCAGAACTGATTCAGCTCATGATGAATTTTATTGAAGATCAAGGTCTTATCGTAGTCTGCAGTGTAGTTTCTCACAATATCGTACACTGAGGAAGTAAGAGAATTATCACAGGTCACCACTGACACGTACTGCTTTCTGCAATGCCACAACCGCAAAACAACAGCTCAGGGTATCAGGAAAGTAGTGCAGCACTGGGACAGGCGGGTGGGGGATTTCCATCCTTGGGAGTTTTCACTACTTGGCTGGACAAAACCACAGCTGCCCTGCCCAGCAGTTAGTGAGAAGCCTGCTGTGAGTGGGAGAGAGGTCAGAGGAGAAGCCTGCAGAGGTCCCCTCCTCCAGTGCTGCTGGGATTATATGACTTCAAAGAGCAGAGTAATTACAGCAAGATATACTGCACGGTCCTGTTTTATGATCTTCATAAACAAACGAAACAGTAAAGCCTGTCCAGGACCTGCATGCATAGTAACAGATACTACTATAAAGTGAAAACAAGTATCATTCCCACAATTATAACATGAATTCACCCTTCAATGCCTCAGTAATGCTAGCATTTTGCATTAAGCTATGCTGGTGAAAAAGCAGCTGTGTGGGTCTTTGGTTCAGCAGCTAGTGAAATAAGAAGGTAAGAGGCTCCTATGCAGGCTTTGCTTTTGTACTTTTCCCAGGAGCTGAGCTGGCAAGCACCTGGGGGCTTTTGTCCCATGTGTTTAGTTTCACAGGTGGTCTCCCCTTCAGCAGCAATAGGACTGCTTGAACACCCGTCAAGTTTCCAGATGTACAGGGGAGAAGCAATCCTAGAATTTATTTTCATCTTTGCAAATCTGTGGCTCTTCAAAAAGCTTGCAGACACATGCATGAAACTAATTGCTGTGGTACTGGGAACCATAAGGATAACAAGACACAGAAAATGGAAGCCTTGCAAACCAAGATAGAGAGGCTACAGGAGGAGTGAAGACAGTCACAGCGCTGCTTGTTGAAACAGGACGGGAAATACCTGCATACGGTGCCAATTTATTCACAACTTCTATTCTGTCAATGTAGATCATAACACCGCCACTGTAAGTGAAAAAGAGAATTAATGAATTATTACTGCAACTGTTAGCAGTGGTCCATATTTAAAGCAAAGTCTCTCTTTCCCTCTTTTACTAAATTCTACTAAACTTATTCAGAACAATTCTGACTTCTTGAGCATTTTGCAATTAGATGGTAGCAAACCCCAGCTTTGTACAGACTGGTCCCTCTCTCTGCATAAATCAAAAGCATGCTCCAGCAAGTCTGCAACACACTTTCACTTCACTTTGTTACCTCCTACTTAGCCAGCAAAAGGAAAACATTTTTGAACAGGAATGTAGCTGCAACTATCAGAAAGAGGGAGTCTAGCACAATGAAGGGAAGGCAACAAGGACAGCAGACGACACCTGCAAGCAGCAGAGCAGACACAAACTGCAGACGCACCGCAGCTCTTCTAGGCAGCAAATACATTTTAAATAGAAAAGCCCTTAGTTTAAGTTCATGCATTTACTAACTCCAGCAGGAACCTGACAAGGCCCCTGTTAGAAAGGAAGAAACAAAGCATGTAACAGACTTTAATTCACATTCCCTACACCAATGTCATGTTGCAAACAGCTCTCCAGTAACACCACAACCATGCACATGCGCCTAGGCATGTGCACTGTCAAGAAGCTCCAGACACCTCATCGGAAGAAGCCTGCAGGCAGTTTCCTCCGCAAGGGATCACGTGCTGCCGGACTGGCAGAGAAAAGAGGGAATCAGAGGTAGGGGCTGATCTCAGCCTCTGCTCTTACTGACATGGCTTTCAGCAGGTCATGCCCACCCCTGGGTACCTGTGGCACCAGAGAAAAGCACAAACTCTACAGTGAAGAAAAAAAAAACCCCAACTTTATTTTCAACAGCTCATAAGTCTCTCGAGAGTGTATTTTTAAAGCACTCTTGCAATTTTTTCCTCAGGGCAAAGACAAATCACAAACGAGAAGCTTTAGCTGAAACTAAAGCAGCTAATCCCCAGAAACAGACCTCACACATTTCCAAACTTAGTCTCTGTGGTGTTTTAACTCAAACATATCCCCCATGACAAACTGTTTCTTATTTTGCAGATCTTAACCTCTTGCAGTTGAAAGCTAAGTCTGCAGAAAGGTCACCTGAACTTGCCCGTGTCTGTGCTCTTTTAGAAAAGGCCTCCCAGGCACAGTCTGCGTTCACTCTGCAAACCTGCCTGCTTCATGGCAAGCTATGAGCTAAAAACATTGGTGATGGACTGAACTTGCCTGCTGGAAGGGACAAGCCAGCAGAAAAGATATTTGTGGCTAAAGAGAGACTTATTTCCCAGTGAGATACTACTAAGAGTATTACTCTCTTTTTCACTCAAGATTTCTCTTTAGGCCATGGTCATTCTTGCTGGCTCTCTCTTAAGAATGGTTACTATTATTTTTAAATGAGAGGCTTATGGATCTTTTATAGGTATGTCAGGCTACATAAGCAGTTATAATGGCATGGTGTATGTGTTTTTCTCCATCTCATCTGTTCTGCACTCTAACTGTCCCACCACATCCAATAAAATGACCATTTATCATTGCAAGTGACGTCCAACAGCATTCCTCATGATCTTCTGAACTTGCTTTCATCCTCGTGATTTGTTCCAGTCACCTTATGACATCTCCACCAGGACAGAGAAACCCAGCTACCATCTTGAGGCATCTTCTATATATCCTGGTGAGGAACCAAAGCAGAGCATGTGGGCTTCTTCCACCAGAATGTCCTCCACTGCACATCCTTATGTTGGGGTCCTTTTGGCATTTCAATTTTATGGGGATTTTAGAAGGAAAAAGAGAGCACCTAAGACAATATGCCTCCTACACAGGACTCATCCACAGCCCCTCATCCTCTCACATGCAAGAAAGGCTGGCACCTCAGACCAGAGAGGACTGCCTGCTGCCCATCTGACTCAACCAACACTACCCACAGCAACCCTGCCAAGGATCTCAACCAGCATGGGTCAACAGGGTGGGGCACAAGTGAATTGTATCTGTCCTGTTGGTCAGGTAATGGCTTTGAGGAAACAGGTGCCACTCAGAGCCCAAATATGCTGGCCACCTATTTCCCCACTGAGGGCTTAAGGTTAAGCCAAGCCTACAAAGCACTTACACTGTGTTTTCCTTCCATCCATCCATCCAGCTGCTGGAGCCATCATCATTTCACATTGTGCAGTGGGGATGGCTGTCTGGACCTTGCTGCTGTAAACCCAGGAGCCAAACTGAACTGTAACACTTTGATCTTAAAGTGAGCAACTCAGACAAGACCTCCTCTCAAACAGCCTGGTCCAGAAGATGTTAGTAAACTCCTGGGGTGCAGAAGATACTGTCCTTGGCAGTTTCGGGACAGTTGCTCTGGCAGAGCATCATGCACTGATTTGGGGCCACTCACACACCTTGTTGACCTGGAACTGCCCTTTGACACCTACGCTGGCTCAGACAGTCCTCTTTCCATTTTAACAAGCCACTATCACTCTCAAAACATCCTCGTTTGCCAAAGCCTGCTTCTAGCCAGATGCAAGGCAGGGTGACTCCTGCGGGGAGATTTCCAGTGCTTGCAACTCTCCACCGCAGTTTCCACAGCCATTCTAACACTGGCATTTGCAGCCTCTGTAGGTGCTACTCGCACCCCCGAGGTCCTTGCTGCAAAGCTGCTCATGAGGCTGGTCAGGCAGAGCAGCACTGAGTTGAGCAGGCTCTCTGGTCAGGGAGGGAGGAACAAGAAGAAATCCATAGGAGGTCTGAAAGGAGGATCGACACATAGACTATGTGCACCTGGGAGAAGTTTAAGCATAATTAGGCAACAATAGTGCCTAATTTTACAGGACAAGGTGAAAGTGTACAGAGGACTAACATACACTAGCAGGCATTTCAGTAGACCTTGGAAAGCCTCATACACTTCAGGATTTTAGCTTATGCCGGGCCAGAAGACAAGGGAAAAACTGAAGGACATTGCCATATAAAAAGGGGCTGTAAAAAAACGCAAAGGTTTTATGCTTATTGCTAGAGCTGACCAGAAACAAGACCAGACCAGGTTAGGCAATCAGAGCATGTAAAGATTGGGCTTAAAGGTCAGATCTGGCCTGTCTAGAGATAGAGGGATTAATGCGATACATCCACTTGCAATATTCATGACACATTTTTCCACGTGACTGGCTAACAAACAGGGATCTGTCCCAGAACAGCATTCCTCCAGTGCTCCGTTTGTGTTCCTGCCAACGATCTGCAGCACGAGCACAAGACAACTCTTGCACCTTTGCAAATAAATACCTAATGCTTGAGCAGAATTACTGCTTAGCATCCTGACTATTTACTGTTTCTTGGCATTGTAAAAACCTGTACAATATTTAGCATGATTCTTTCCAGTTAAATTTATAAGAAAAATGCTACTTACCTAATTCTCTCATGCAATATTTGCATGACACCATTTTCAACCCATTTATTGTATTCCGCAATTAATATACTCATGAGTATATTACTTCTCGATTAATTCTTTGAGTCAGTCCTTTAGAATACTTTGCTGTTCTAAAACTAGTTTATTGAACTGATTTTCCATCAGTTTTTGGAGATCAGCAGACCTGCCATGAGGAAGCTGCTGAACTTTCCAAGGAACCGTGCACACATTCTTTTTGGGGAAAGCCAGAAATCTCAGACACCAGAGGCAATTCATAGCTTAGAGCAGATACATATTCTACCTGCTGTAACGAAATGGTTTTCTTCTCTGTGGTGACAGCTGTTTTATGAAAAACAGTCATCTGGTGCCAAAGTATTTTAAAATCTAGATTTAACATATTCACTTAATGCTGTCAAGTGTAAATGGGACAGGTAAGGCAGAAATTGGAGATGGGACACCCACACAGCCATTCAGAAGCTTCCTAATTTAGATAAGGATACAGGGAACAGGAATATGAATATGGTGGAAAAGAAACCCAGCCTTTAAAATCTGACAGTTTAATATACAATTACAGAAATTTAAACTGTTTAGGATCTATTCTTGTAACAAACTTTGAAACAGGATAGCGAATTTCAGATTTGATCCATTTGTTATTTATAAGCTAACATTTTATTATGGAAATGTGGATTCAAAGCTTTGGCATGGAGCAGCTGCAGACTTTGATTCCAAATGAAGCAAATTTAAAGGCTCCTTAAAAATGGACAGGGCTACTGGGACCTTTGGTCTGAAGTGTATTCAATTATTAACTAAGAACTGCTTCAGCTGTTTGGTGTTTTACAGCATGTTTATTACCTGTAACTTCACAACCACCTATATTGCACAACTGAATCCCACAATGCTGAAATATAACAGGAACTTAGTGAACTAACTAGACAGAATTAAACAGAGTATTTAGCTCCTAAATCACAGACACACAGAACGGTCAAGACTGGCAGGGACCTCTGCAGGTCATCTTGTCCAACCTCCCTGCTCAAGCAGGGTCAAAGCACCACAGTTTAATTTTGACTGTGTTAGCATGTCTAATGTGGTTAAGCTTCAGCGGAAAGCCTTGTTTGGTCTGTTGAGAAGGCTTGCAGGACAGCAGGACACCATCCCTGGCCCAGAGATGTGATACTGTTTTACAACATCCAGCAGGTGAAGTATTACTCCTATTTATGCTACTTAGAGCTAAAAGTTGCCATTAAACACATTGCTAAAACTCTGCTCTGGTAACTTATTTTTAACTGTGCCATTTAAAAGATACAGATATAGAACATAATGAGTCTTACTCCTCCTTCATCTGACCACAAAGCCCTGGCTGCAGCACTGAACACTAGCATTATTTACAGACACTCCTGAAAGAGATTTGAGATCTAAAACTAAAACCAGCTAGGGCCCACAAGAACTTTGTGTTAATATTTAAGCCCAAGTGATGTCTGATGAGTTTCTATAGGAATAATTCCAAGAACTCATTTCAATAAGGGCTAAACCAGATCAAAATTAACTCTGCCTCATTAGTGTTGCCACTAACATTAAACTTTTAATTTCAGCATGGTTGTTATGTATCATCATTCAAGTCATACTGATATTTTTTTTTTTTTCTTTAAAACAGAAATATTGTTGAGTACCCTAAAGTTAAAAGACAAGGAGAATCACCAGTTTTGCTTTTATCCTGAAGAAACGGATTCGGTCATCACTTTAACTTGTGAATGAACCAACTCAACAGGATCTGCAACCCAGCTCAACTAGCCCTCTCCTTCTGTTACTGCTCTGCTTGTTAAAACTATACACATCTGTGCTGACAAAAGGATCAGCTTAATTATGAAGCAGGCAGGTACTACCCACACATAGGATTCTTCTTTATTCTTTCTCACTCTCTCTTTACATCAGGTGAAACGTCAATTCCAAAAATGCCCAAACGATTCCAGGAGACTCATTTTCTTGAGCTGTTTTTGAAATGAACCATCTCCCATCAGGATTCCCACCCACCATTTACTTTTGCCCACTGCTGGGGTCAACACGTTATTGTATTAGCTTATATTGTATTAGCCACAAGATTCAGACTAGAAATACCACAAAGCAGAGGGCAGACCGAAGCACAAGCAACGGGCTATCAGAGTAATCAAGGGAAGAAACCAAGAAAAATCAAGAGTATCACTATAAATGCAAATACCCTCTGAACATCAATTCCAGCAAAAGCAAGAGCACTCCCTCCCGTACCTCCTGCTCTATTATTTCCAAGTGTGATACAGGTGTGTATGCTTGGGACTTATTTTAGGGTATGTGCCTTTACTTTTCAGCCTCTGTATCACAGCACTGTAAATACCTAGCTGCAAACTACACGATAAGAGTGTATCTGCTCATCACCAGAAGAAATACAAAGGAAAAACATACCTTGTTCCACAAGGCACATTTTTCACTTCATCAGTCTGCAACGTGGTCTGAAATAAAAAGACAACCCGTGCTCATAAAACCTCTCCATTCTTCAGGAAGATCATGCTGTGCCCAGACTCTCACAACCATTACACAGGAACAGGAAGCCAAAAACATGTCCTCTGCCTCCATCCTGATTTTTGCAGGTGCGGGCAGAAGACAGACTTCTTTTCAACTTGCCTTTTGGGAAATAGAAATGAGCTGTGCTCATTTCCCTACTCTCAGCTCCTGCAGCACTAAGGCCTGCAGCTCTCCTGGGAAAAAATTAGGGCCACAAACACAGACTGACCTCCCAGAGCAAGACATCTCCTGTCCCAAGCAACACACACGTGTTGTGGAGATACCACCAAAAGGACAAGTCCCAGTGCACAGCTGGGTCTGGCACCTAAGGCAGAAGGAACCAAGGGCTTCCTAGGAGCTGCTGCTCTGACTACCACATTACCGAGCCCCTCTGCAAACACCAGTTGCCCAAGTCACCCCCATCCAGCAATATCCCTGCTGACATCTGTTCCCAGTCACCCTCTTCCAAGATGAAAAGATACTAACCTGCACGGATTTGAACATGGTAATGAATGGGAGCATGATGTGGTAGCCTGGTCCACTGGGACTAGTTAACAACGCACCACCCCTACAGAGAGAAAGAAAAACGGGGAAAAGGCTCAAGCAACTGGAAAATAATAAGTGCTGGCTTTGAAAGCGAGCAGGTGCATTCAAACTACCAGGGGTCACAGCTGTGGTAACGCAAATTATGTTACTCACCTGCACCAAATTTGCCACCAATTCCCCTACAAAAGAGCTGACTGCATATGATACTTGCCTGCTGCAACTCGACAATCATTTGCTTCAGTCCTGTGAGCAATTAACTTTTACAGGAGGCAGATACTGCTAAATTCTTCCATCATTGCAACATTGCAGAGAGCTTCAATACAGATCTTCCTCTCTAAATAGTTCACTGGTAACCATGGAAAAATCCAGCAGTTGATGCAATACTGCCAGTTTGGATTTCCACAAGGCATTCGGCCCAGTCCCTTACCCAAAGCACAAAGAAAACCCGCAGTCTCTTGTGGGGACTGGCAGGTGGTTAAAAGACAGGAGACAGAGCATAGCTCTAAGCGATCGATCCTCATAGTGCAGTAAGGTCTCCTGCAGTGAACCACAAGGGCCTGTGCTGTTCAAAACACTCGTAATTAAAGGAAAGAGCAGTGCAAAGGAAACTAGCCCATAGTGGTGAGTGTGAAGGGTAGAAAAGACAGGACAGAAATATAGCAGGTACGGCAAAAACCACAGAAAGGCTGATGCTGAATTTCTCTGTTCCTTTATTCAAGTTTGAAGCAAAATCTAGTCAAGAGGTGGCATTTAGTGACTGTGACCACTCGCTATTATGGACTGACAACAAGTTGCTCTATAGATGCTATTCAGGGCAGCTACGAGCCACAGGTGAAACTCAGCCCAGAGCCAGGGAGAAGACCCATTTCAAAGCAAAAACTAAACGGGTGCTTTGGCTGGCTGACAGTCTTGGGACAGAGGTGACAACCCTCGATGTAAGAGGGAGAGATCAACAGATATGAAAAGACTGGATGGGCCAAGAGCTTTGGTCCTCTAAGCTTTGAAATCCAAATTATGACCCAGAAAAGGGGAGAAAGGAGAGGGAGGAAAAGTAGCTGAGGATTCAGAAAGATCAAAACTCGTAACAGTTCTGCACAGCGCCAGGCTATCCAGGCCCACATTGTTTCTGGTGCAAGAGAGCAGAAACAACACGGTCTGCCCACCTCGGGGCAAAACCTGAAGAGAAACACAGGAGAGAGCAATCACCTCCCAAGGTGATCTGGGGCCAGGGATGAATCCCAGCTGAGAAAGAGAAATTTAGGGAAGGCTACAGAAGCCGTCAAGGCACTGGCAGGGAACAGTACCTGTAATACACAGCCAGGTGCCCCTCCTCAACCTTGTGGATGGAGGAGTACAGGAAGAAGACGAGGAGTCCGGTGGCAGCTGCAACTACGGCTCCAGCCTGGGCCATGGTCATCCTTGCATCACCTGCGGGACAGAGACTGTTACTGCCTAGACGATGGGGCACCATTTATCCACGGTCCACATGAAGATCTTCATGCTCTCTCCTCTCTGACGGTGTCTCTGCCCCTTTTCCAACAACAAAACCTTCTCAGCTTTTGGACCAAAAAGCCAGGGAGTATCCTCAAAGCACCCAGCGGACCTCGTTCTGCAGCAGGGTGCCGTCGCCTCCTCTCCTCGAGGCTGCGTTACCCCCTCACGCTAACTACAGCGGGGGGAACGCCGCCGCCAAAGGCGCACGGTGACCTTCCGCTGACGAGACCCCCGGTGCCAGAGGAAGGGCGCGAGCGGCCCTGCGAAGGCAGGTGACCCGCAGGCTGCTCCCCGGCCCGGGTGGCCCCCCGGCGCCCCCGGGCTCCCCCCTCCCCGGCCGCACCTCAGGCCGCCTCGCGGGCGGTGAAGGCCCCCAAGCGGCGACGCGCGCACAGCCGGGACAGGGCTGGACCGGCACCGGGCACCCGAGGGCCCCGCCGCCGCTCCCGCTCAGGGCCCGGCCCCCCCGCGCGCCCCGTACCTGCCGCCGCCGCGTGCCCACGTGCGGCCGAGGCCCTGCTCCCGCCCCGCCGCGCACGCGCGCCGCCCCCCCAACTGCGCGGGGCGGGCTGGGTGGTGGGGGTAGGCAGCGCGCGCCGCGCGGCGCCTACCGATGGCGTCACGGCGCCCGGAGGCGCCGCCCTGTTGCCCGGCAACGGCGTGAGGGCGAGGACCCACCAGCCCGCAGGGAGGGAGCACCGAGAGCCTCTCCACAGCATTTATTGCAGTTAATTCTATTTAAAATATATATAATCTATACATTCATATTACACACGTGAGCAGTCGTGACAAGCGGCGGGAGGGCCGGGGGGACAGCAGGGCCCCGGCCCTGAGGCAGCCGCCACCCTTTGCTCTCGCCCTTCTTTCCAGGAAAGGTTCTGCAGGGACACGGCCCTCAGCGCCGGCTCCCGCGGGATATGTATGGCTGGCTGCCCCCACGAGTGCCCACCACAGGTGAAGGCAGCGGGCGCTGTAGGTGTGTCTCCAACAAGCAGGTTACTTGTTTAGTTGAAAGCCGAAGTAGGCAACAGCCTGTAAAATGCTGTTTGTTACTGCCAATGGTGTATCTGCTACTGACCATCACCTTTGTGATCAACTCCACTAAGGTTTACAAAACACAAGGTGATTGATCAACCAGTCCCCTCCAGCTCGTCACATTGAAGGCTGCCAAGCCACCTCTCAGCATGCAGGCACTTTGCAGATGGCAGCATGTCAGCTCCTGTGGCTATTTCAGCCAGCTCCAATCAAAACTCTGAAAGAAGAAGCAAGAAAACAACTGAAGTGCGGGAAACAGCTACTGAATGTACATTTCCAGGGTGGTGACCAAAGGACACTCACTATCCAGCATCTCTCTCTTCTCAAAGAATCATGTTGATCTAACAGCTGAAAAGCAATCTCACAATTTTATGACTCAGTTTGCCCCCGATACAAAATCCCCCATGCTTACGGCAGTGCTCAGGCATGTCACAGACTGTACTCGCTTTGGAAATTACATTTTGTGCCTGCACAAAACCTACCGTCGGAGTTCCTAGTGCACCATGGGACACACTGGTAGTGCAAGAACACAAATGAAAAAGAAAGAAAGGCTTCAAGTCAAATGTATGCAAGAATAGAGAAAAGGTTCTTATAGTTATTCATTCTTTTTCCCCGTTTTTTCCCAAGTGAATTGAAGATGACAAATCCCATTTTCTGCTGCTTTCCTGTTGCCTAACAGGATGATTCCCTGATGCAAGGGAACAGGGAAAGAAACCAAACATAATGAAACAGGTGCTGATCTGCAGAGCGTGATTCCACAACAATGAATAATCTTTCTGGGCCAAAACATGCCAGAGACAGATGCTGCAGCCTGGAATGAGATATGGGAGATGACGGAGACATGGATGATTAACAGTTAAGAAGCCAGTCACACGGCTTCTTGCTCGTCTCCAGCCACAGCAAGGAGACAAGACAGGAGAGAAGATTGTATTACACAACTGATACCAACCCTGTCAGAACTGAACAAAGACAAACTAAGCATTCATTGACCAATGGTTGAAGACCAGGGTATGCATAATTAAGGCTGTTTTCCCCACTAACATAATTACTTTGCCTTAATCAGTAGCTAATTTCATTTCCCCATATTGCTCAATCCCTTGCTATTACACTGTCATCTGCAACTCCCACTAATTAGTTTTCATTTCACCATCCCAAATAACTTAGTAACTCCAGTAAATTCTCAGTTCACTGTTTACTATTATTCATAAACATTAGAACATTAAAATGTTTATGAATTATAAGAGCTCCATTTCATCAACCACCTCCATTTCCCTAACCCTCTGTTCCTTGTTATTTCAGCAGTTACAATTGGTAAACAGCTTCAACATTTTTATGCCATGAGAATGGAAGTTATCCCTAAGGAGACCTTTAAGAAGCTTTTTGAAAATCCAAGTTACAGCATATTAGTGGATCTTCGACTTCTTTACAGGACTGCAATAAATTTGTAAGACAATCTCATGCTAACAGAAGCTGTATTGACTGTTCTCCATTATAAACAGATCAATCTACATGCCTAATTGTCCTTTTCTCATTATATTTATACAGGTGCTTCTATGATACAGCCTCTAAAATCAGCTGAGAGCCTCTTCTAGAAGACTGGTATTCTGTGGTGCTCTTCATTCTTCTGGTAACCGGGCTCTTTTGAGCAGTAACTTACTGGCCTCAATTAGTAGTTCAGGAACAGAGTTTCAGATTGTGTCAAAACGTCTGGGTGATCATCATTTACTTTTGTCATTTCTTGCTATTTCAAATACCAATTTGTGCAAAGAGCCTTCTTAGGACTCTCTAAAGCCCCACTTCTGCCATAAGGAGAGCTTCAGTTAATGATCAGGAAAGGGCTCTGGAAATGGAGAACCCTGCCCACTCCAGTGCAGGGAAACAAACCAGGACTCTCCAGTTGAGAATACAATCAGCATTCAGAGCAAGCTCTACTAGCCAGGGGGCCCCATGGAACAGCCCACTCCGCCACGCAGACCACTCAGCTGACACTAGCACCAAGTGCTACCTTCCATAAGGACCGGCATGTTAGCGGAGTCCAGGAGGGATGACAGACATCCCCTGCCAGCCACAGCAATTCACATCATCATAAATGGCCTTATTTAAGGAGTTCTCCATACCCCAAGAGGACCCTGCTGTGGCTCTTAAAAATCAGGTCCTCAGAGATACATCAACAGACTTACCATCATGCTGTTGTTCTGCTCCTGTCTCGCCTCCTGCAAAATACTGCTAAAGAGTTCAAGGTAATTCAGATTCTCTTCTATCACATGGGCAAAATTTTCCCTGCAGGGAAGGGAAGGCATAAGATGACAGATTTAAAACACAAAGTAACACCAACATTAAAAGGCTCTGCACTGGGGAAAAAAAACCCCAAAAACCAAACAAGCCATAAAACTGATTTATAGGAGTTCTCTGCAATTGTAGGCACTACCTTGTAGGGCACAAAAACATGCCTTGAGGTGGCATCCTGCAGATCCCCACCCTGGAAGTGTGGATTTCCTCTCCTTCCCTACAGAGGAACTGCACAAACCACACTGAAACTCAGCCTTAACAGAACCTAGGAAGTGAGCTGAGTATGAGGGGCCTGGAGTCACTGCCCACTCCCCATAAGGTTTACATCTCTTGACTCTTTGTACAGTGCCTCGTACAGTGAAGTCATGGTTCGAAGAGGAGCTCTGAGGCGATCCAAAGGCACCCTGCTCAGGAAAGCACCTATTACAAGGCGATCACCCCACATTACTCAGAGGCAAAAATTGCCCCGCACCAGCAGACAGAAAAGAGGAAGCAGACAAGGTTGCTCAGGGTTTCAGAAAAATCAACTAACTTCCAGCAAAAGCCTGCTTAGAAGATGTGTATCTTCAGAACCTAGGTATTTCCCTGACCACCCAAAAATGGCCAAATGGTTTGATGCCAATGTTCACAACCCCTGCCCCAGCCCCCACAAAACCAGCACTGCTGTGGATTGAGGGCTGAGCAGTCTTTGAGGGGCGTCTTCCCTTCTGTTAGGCTGACTGGAAGTAAAATTGCTAATGAAGCGAAGAGAAAAACCCCTTGGCTCCTGACAACTCTCTTACTACTGAGCTAGGACTGGCTGAGAGAGGGGCCTTAATAACCAAATCCAACCCCAAGACAGAATAACACAACATGCAAGAAATGAATAGCACAGTGCTAGCTGATGGAGATCACAAGCTTTAGCTGAGAGTGGTATGTGGAACTTGCTCAGGACGAGAGAGTGGAGGTTTGTGAATAAAGAGTTCAACCTAATTCCTGATTTTTTAGAGCATTAGTAACATATGAGCTACTGAAACGTTTTTTTGGAAGGATAAAAAAAATCCCAGATATTGAACCAGATGGATTGCTTAGTACTGACCCCGACTTCAGACCTCCATTTGAATTAAGACTTCTTAAAATCACTGAAGCTGTAAGAAGCACTAAATATGGCCTGATTTACCTGAGACTTGCACCAGAATTTGGGCATGAAAAGAAACCGCATTTTGGCTCAAAATCTCATTGCTGCATTTTGCTGTGATATGACCAGAGGTAAGTTACTAGAACTCCAGTCATGAGTTGAACAACACTGCCTTCAGAGACAGTCTAGTATGCCAAAACTTTCCCTGCCCAGCATATCCAAAAACCACCACATGGGATGTGGTGAAGACATGCTCCTCAGCCCCCCTCAGCACTGGAGAGTCCAGTGGCAGAGGACAAGATTTCAGAGTGTATGCATACAAAATGGCTACACTGACTTCTCTGCAGTGGCCTCCTTTCCCAACAGCTCTTACCCATCTTCAGGAGTTGCCACAGATGACAGAGGGTGAGGTACATTCCCTGAGGAGCTCTGTGAAAGCCACGTGGCTGCCGGAGTTGAGGCTGTCCCTTCTAGGCTGGAGCTTACCAGCGATCGAGAAGAGCTCTGAGTCTAGAAAAAAGAAATTAATCTGCTGTGATGGACAAAGGAAGGATTTAGTCAGGCTTAATTATTTTGTATGCAAGACTTGCAATTAAACATAAGCACTGTAACATATACATACAATCTAGGCCATGCCTGTGGCTGGCAAGTCAGCTGATTCAACCCTCCACAGGTCTGCTAATAGCTGGTACCAAATGTCTCTGCATGACAAAAGTCACCCGTGTTGTACATGGCATGTCTTCTACACTGAAGAATTAGGAGGTGGTGCCATGTCCTAAACTGTGAGTCATGCACAGCAGCAACTCTCCTGACAGGGGGAAGACATACATGTTTCCTATGCTGACCTTGAAGGTAGGCATGTGGAAATCAGGAGATCACTTCAGCTGTACGGTCACTATAATTGATGCAGAAAAAGCAGTGTAGTCTTAAAACACCTTAAACTAACCTGGGAAGCACCTATTTTGCTTTTGCAGCACTAAAATAATGATAGGTTTAATACATCAGGTTGCAGTTCACCAGTCCCAGTGTATGCCCTCCAACAGCGGCCAACACTAGATGTTCAGGGAATGT